>NW_026067925.1:3635005-3663920 GCF_014885135.2 Alexandromys fortis | reverse complement strand
TCAGGAAATTCGGGATCAACCTACCCATGGACCCAGCAATACCACTCTTGGGAATATACCCAAGAGAGGCCTTATCATACAACAAAAGTATATGCTCTACTATGTTCATAGCAGCATTGTTTGTAATAGCCAGAACCTGGAAACAACCTAGATGCCCTTCAAATGAAGAATGGATGAAGAAAGTATGGAATATATACATATTAGAGTACTACTCAGCAGTAAAAAACAAGAAGTAATTATTTTTACACTTAAATCTTTTGCATCTTTGTAATTTTATCGTCAGTTCATGTTCTTTTCCTCTGATTTATCTTTCTAAAACGGTTATTGCTTTTAACACATGCAGGTACGTGAGTGTGTATGTGAGCATGCTCAAGTGCCTGAAGGAGTCAGAAGAAGGCACGGTGCTAGAGTTACAGGCCTGATGTGGATGCTAGGAACTCAACTCCAGTGGTCTGCAAGAGCTCCAAGTCTCTTAACTCCTGGGCCAGGTCACCAACCTCTATTTTCTTTCTTTCTTTCCTTTTTTTTGAGATCGTCTTTCTACAGAACACAGTTTGATCTTGAACTCTAGATCCCGATGTCTCAACATCCTAAGTGCTGGGATTACAGGAATAAGCCCCAATATCTGGATTAATTTTTCTTCTTTCTTCTGCATTGCCCACCTTGTCCAAAGTCATCTCTATCTACTTAGATTTGCAGAATTTGAGAAACTAAAAAACCTATCTGGATATTTGTGTATCTACAGCCACTACAACTAATTTAGTAAGGGCATCCAATAAGTTTGTTGAACATGAACAAACAAGTTGGCCACCAGAATTGCTCCTCTGATTATTTTTCTAACATGCCCAGTCTTGAATAAAATATGAAGAAATTTCTTCTAGGCATGATAGATATATGAATGAAAAGCATTGGTGATCTTCCTTCCAAATTCCCATTTACATAAGCAGCAAAATATACAGTTATATTTTCTAAATACCTGAAAAGCAAAGATAAATACCACCGCTGCTTACATTTGGGGCTGGAGGGGTGCTCTCAGTTAAAGAGGCTCAGAGTATTGTAGAAATACATGTGAAAGCCTTGCTGAGCTTCTCTGCCAAGTTATGAAGTTTATGACCTGCTGGCAAGAGGAGGCTTTGACCCCTCCTTCTCTCTCTCCAGCAGAAGGATTTGGACTTTGCCAGTAGACACGGGCTTTGCAGGTCAAGCGTGTTTTATGGGGCCTAGAAAATAGAGCACAGACACAAATAGTTGGTTCATTCAGAGATAAGCAAACCTGCCACCTTCCTCTGAAATGGACTTTCTGCTTGAATAAGAAAGGGAATTTAATTCTTAGCAATATTCTAACCCCTGTTTGCATGGCATTATAGTAAATACTGTGTAGGGAAGACAGTTTTGAGAGTGTGGTGGATTATATGGGGATAAACACAAATGCTGGACATGAGAAAGGGACTTAGTTAGGTGAGGGCCTAGAGTAGAAGCCATTGATGTCTTAGTTGTAAACAGTGAGGAGAAATCAAGTTAATATTTGGTCCCTGATGGAATTAGAGGAAATTACATAACTCTGGAGGGAAATCAGGTTTCAAAGCACAGACCATAAAGTACAAAAAAAAAATAATATTGATATTCTCATTTTTAATGACAGGGGGCAATAATTTGCATCCTGGCTTCATTTATTTTGTTGAGATTAAAATACCATGACAAAGGTAATTTTGAAGGAAAAAGGGTTGATTTGGTCTTTAATCCCAGGGTACGGTCCATCATTATAGGAAGGGTGAGGCAGGAACCTGAAGCAGCTAGTCAGTCCCCTGTTGGGAACAAAAGGAGAAGAAATGCTTGCTTGCTTGTGCTCAGATCTCTTGTGGCCCAAGGCTTCAAATCAAGCCAAGCAGACCCAAGAGATCACTGCAAGGCCAGATTTAGTGCAGGGCAGCACACTTTTCACCAATCAGGAATCAGAGATTAGAGGCTTCCTTGAATGTACCATCATTGTCAACAGACATCCAACACAGGCTTTTCAGTCCAGGCAATGAGATTCACTTGTTCCTTCTGTTGTTAGGACCAGCCACGGTGTTTCCAGAGAACTATAGATGCATAACAGCTGTTTCTATGGAGGGAAGGGGTACAGCTATTGGAAGGTTCCCAGTTTCCCTAGGGCTTGGGAACATGAACTTTGTTTCATCCTACAGTAAAATGGAGTCTGAAGTTAGAATGGTAGTACTTAGGACAAGTTGCTTTTTGCCTGTTCTCAACATTCTTTTCAGTTAATGAGATGAATCTTCATCTGGGGGCTCGAATAAGAGCTTGTACCATGCCCTTAGGATCATGAGCTTGACAGCAGCTATATGATCTTGAACAAAGTATGCAACGGAGTATAGTGGGTTCTTACATTATTAATTTAATTGAGTTTATTCTAGCTTGGATGAATTTGATTAAGACTTTTGTTGCATAGGCCCAAGAGATTACTGTAAGGGCCCAGTAACAAGGGCCTAAAGGAACAACACAGGGGCCCAGCTAGAGAAGTCAGTAGGGTGGTCAACTGCGGTGACCAATTGCCTTTGGACTGCAAACTCCATTCCTGAGTCTGGGCCTGTGTGGTACTGTCTGAGACCCTAAGTGCATCCATCCTCTTTCCAAGAGTTTTCAAAGTGAACTTTATTCCATATTCTGTAACTCCAGTGATGAAAATGGTATTCATTTCCAGCTTCGCAGGAAATGGAGATTGGATAAATGTATAAAAGGAGACACCCAATAACGACTTTTAAAATTCTAGTTGTCAACATCCACGCCAGTGAGATTAGGCCAGTACCGTATTGTGGCCAATGTGACAAAGTTACATAATTCAGACCATAGAGTGAGAATGCCAATTGTCAACAGGTGGGGCTGTGTAGGTGTGTTGGAATCTGTTTGCTATTGAACCTGTTTGTGTGTTTCTCAGCTCCCATTCATAAACTTTAGATTGATAATAGTTTGGACAGACAGGAAAGAAAAGGACAGAGATCAGTCATTGTCAGTCTTCGATGGTTTTCGCTGAACTGTCCATCTCCTTACAGCATCTGTGCACAGTCTTTCGTCAGGACTGGGTTTCAGGTGGTGCGATGTATCCGGGAATGGACGTCATTGACTTGGACAGTAGTGGGAGTAGCCAGGATCATAATGTGAGGGCCTTTCCAGCGGGGGCCCAGAGTCTCCTTTTGATGATGGTTCACCCAGACCAGGTCTGCTGGTTGGTAGTCATGAGGCAGATCAATTGTACAGATGGCAGAGCCATGGAAACAGTCGGTCCTGAGTCCTTTGTAACACCTGTACTGACTGGAGTGAGGCAAAATTAGATATCTCAGCAATTAGAGGAGACCTGAGAGGCAGAATGGAGGGGGCCTCCCAAACATTATCTCACAGGGGGTTAGACCCTCCGCGGAAGGGGTATTTCTGACCAGAAGGCAAAGGGAAGGAGTGCCGTCTAGTCCCTGCCAATCTCAAAGGTTAATTTGGTTAAGGTTTCCTTTGTTTCTCCGTATCCAACAGGTTTTGTTTTACTTTTGCTGGACTATCCCAGAATGCCTGACAGAAAAAGCAACAGGTTTCACCACAGGGCATTTGCCTTTGACTTCGCATATCCAGCCTGTGAAGGGAACAGGGACGGTGGGCTCTCCTGGGTAACTGCTTCCAGCTGAAACTGGCAGGGCTCAGGAAGGCGGAAAGGCTAGTCAAAGGCTGAGCAATGGGACGTTTATCAGAAGCATCTGACTAGCTGTTCTAGGTGAAGGGACAGGGGGCAATCACACCAGCTGGACTGGGTCACATTGGCTTTCAGCAAGTCCAGAGCTCAGCAGTTTGCAGTCCGCAGGTGCTCCCTGGGCAATGTCTGTTAAATCTGCCTAGACAGATATAGACTAAGGCCAGAAGCTAAAAGTTTAGGAGCTTAAAAGAAAACTTGGAACTTTTACTTGTCCGGATTCCATTTGACCTGTGACAGGTGGATTCAAGCCTTATGACCTTCTAGACTCCTTGAAGCTTACATGAATTTTAAGTTTACCAAAGGAGATACAAGTTCTAAATATATTAATATTTCCATTGTACTGAAATCCGTATTGGTAGAAAAAGCAGTCCACTGGTGTCTGTAAAACAGCTGGAACAGATTTACACCTTGGAGACACAGCAAAAGCTGTGGCTTTGGTTACCCTGATGGGAAACATCTTTAAGTCTAGACTTAGAAGAAGAGCAAAGGAAATTTAAAATCTTGAGCTTATGACTGGATAGCGAATGTTCTCTCAGTTTATCAGAACTCCTTTTATTAGCGTTAACACGCTGGACCTCTGAACCTGCAGTGTAACCATGCACTTTTGGTGAAGTTTACAAGTCACAGAAGGTGTTTAAGATGAATGTCCAAAACCAGTTGTCCCATCAAGTTTTCATGTTTCTTTGACTGCTAAGGGGGGAAAAAACCAGAGAAACATAGGCAGAAAAACCTAAGACACATGCCTCTCAAGGAAGCTAGACCAAGCCAGTTCCATGGTTCTCCGCAACTTCTTTTCTCTTTTCTCTTTCCTCTTTTCTCTCCATTATACTCACTGGCATTTAACATTTTACATATGAACCAATTTGATTATTATTATCTTCTCCCTCAACATCATTAGAAAGTGTATTTTTTCCAAGGATAGAAGTAGTTACTATTGAGAATAGCTGTTGCAAGGCACATTCCTTTAATGAAAAGTTAACATTTGAAGCCTGTTTATTCTTTAATATGAAGCTTTAATGTGAGCAAAGCAAACCTGTTTGCCTTAACAATAGACCTAGAAGCTTTAACCAAGTAACGAACTGACTACTGAACCGGCAAGGGGGCTCTGGCCTTAAGGGAAGGAGACAATTGCCTGCTGTTGCTTAGTTGACAAAGTCACAGTTATCCGTCAGTGTCAGAGATCTGAAAAGGATTAAGCAAAATGACAGAGGCTAGTTCATAGTCCTTCACCTAGACAGGTCTCCCAGGCTCCTGTGATCTCTATGGTGATGAGGACAGAGGTTTTAGAATAGCAGTCTTGGCTGCAGGCCCAGAGGATCAGAGGCTTTCTTGTGGAGGAGGAATATGAGGAGCCTGGCCTCAGTCTGTCTAGGCAAAGTGGAGCATCATCTCTCCAGGGTGCCTTCTTGTCCACAGTTTGAGCTGAATATTGGCAGAAGGTGAGGCCTTGGGTCAGTCTTGCCCAGTGGTCAGCTGGTTAACAGTGTTGTTCATTGCTGTGTCCATTGTCTTCTTGGAGATCTTTGGGAGTCACTGCTAGGATCTGAGAGTCTCTGACTGTCTTCTGAGTTTCTATATCATACAAGTCATATTCAGCAAATATCTGATAGTTTGAGGACATGAGCTAAATAACCCTTGATTGTTTTTAGTTATTTGTTTTAGGCTGTATCCTGAAAACATATAAGAGGCTAGATAATTATTTCCTATACTTGATTACATTAGTACTTAGTATGACTTATATGTAGCTCTGAACATCTCAAGACTTACTCATCTGCAATAAACAAATGGACAGACTGGTGCACCAAGGACAACCAACAGAGTGGGAGAGGAGATGGGAGAGAACTGGATGTTCTTCTGGTAGGACCCAGACATTCTGCTGCTCTATCAATTGGCCCAAGAGGCAGATCATCCTTGGGAAGATGACGTTAGGAAGAAATGTTGATGTTCTCTTGGAGACCTTTGAAATGCTGTAAGACCTGGTCTGGGGGCATAGAGGAAGCTGAAGGTGCTTGTCCCATGACCTCAAAGTACGAAATTAAGACAGAGATCGACACAGAAAAGTGAAGCTAAAATACAAAGCTGACAGTAAGGGATAGACCGACAGGACAGCACAAAACCACTTCGGGGGCAAGCGAAACCATAACTAAACTAGATGCCCCCCACATGGGAACAGAGAAGAAGTGGGAGGTCTCCCACCCTCCTGACCCTAAGAGTAATACTGCATCCAGTTTCTCCTTTGGGTCCAGATAGACAACACCAAAAACCAGAAGCCAGAAAGCTGGCTCAGCTCCAGAGGGTACAAGTGCTGCCAAATCAGCCTTGTGGGCCCTTGTGGGTAGGCGTTTGGATTCCTAGCCAGCACACCAAAAGGCTGTGGTCTGAGGCTCTGAATCAACCCAAGCTGACCCATGAGATTACCTCAAGGCAAGATTTAATGCAGGACAGCACAAAAAAAGGGGGGGGAGAAGGGGAGGGACTGATCCATCAGGGACACAAAACAGACTCAGGAGCTAAACTGTGACCCCCAAACATTAGATTAGTTGAAGCAAATATTTAAGCATAAAATTTGCAAACATTTGTTGCCAAGTTACAGTAACTATTTTCACCAGCCAGGATTTAGAGTTTAGGGGTTTCCTTGAATGTTCCATCATTGTCAACTGATATATAATACAAGCCTTTCAGTCCAACCAATCAGATTCATTTGTTTCTTCTGTTGTTAGGATCTGCCATGATGTTTCTAGAGAACTGAAGATGCATGACGTGTGTTTCGGTTGTTTAAGGAGGAGGTGGGTCAGCTGTTGGAAGGTTCCCAGCTCCACTAGGGGTTGGGAACCTGAACTTTATTTGATCCTGCAGGTAATAAGGAGCCTAGAGTCAAAATGGCAGTACTTAGACCAAGGTGCTTTTTGCCTGTTCCCAACTGAACCTTCCCTACACTTACCAGTCTGAGATTGCCTGTGTAGGGATTGGTGTTCACGGTGGGTGGGTCTTTGTTCCTCAGAAAATGTAATCAAGCTCACAGGTCACCTGACTTGAAAAATCCATCTTTGTTATTCCCTTCCTAGGCAATTCCAGGTTGTATCAGGTTGACAGTTAAAACAGTCATAACTAGCCTGAATTAAATATATCACGGTGACAGTACAGATAGATTACATTTTTGAGAAAACAAAAACTTTTTACATTGATTATAAATAAAATACAACCCTAATCTATACTACAGTGTTTACAGGGAATGTAATTATAATAAAGAAAATGACATATTAAAAGGAAGGGTAAATTATACCAGGCTTTTCCTTTTGGTCTACCAACCAGCTCCCAAATCAGGACACAGACTTATCCTTAGTTTTGAATGCTTGACCTAACTTAGGCTCATGTCTGGCTAGCTCTTTTAACTTAAATTAACCCGTTTCTCTTTATCTACCTTTTGCCTCTGGGTTTTTTACCGTTTTTTTTTTTCCCCATCTGTATATCTTACTTTCACTGTTGCTCGTGTTTGTCTGTCTAGTGGCTGCCTGACTGGCCGTAGGCTTCTCCTTCTCCCTCATTCTCTCCTTCTTCTCTCTTTCTCTAGATTCCTCCTCCTACTTATTCTCTGCCTGACAGCCTTGCCTATGCCTCCCCTGCCTACCTGTTGACTGCTCAGCTTTTTATTAGATCAGTCAAGTACCTTAGGCAGGCAAGGTGAAACAGATGCAACACATCTTGATATAATTAAACACACGCCCTTATATCATTAAACAAACACAGCATAAACGAATGCATCACACCTTTACACAGTTAAAGGAATATTCTGCAGCATAAACAAATGTAGCATATCTTTGCCTAGTTAAAATAATATTCCACAACAGAAGGTAAATGTGTTTCAAACTAAGTTTTGGAAATTTTAAAATCCAGCAGATAAAGGCAAACTGAGATGCCCCAAAATACTAGGACAAAGGAATGTGACAAACAGGTTCCAGTCATATTTATTTTGAAACTTCGTTTGTGTCTGTCGCCCCCAACACTTACAAGGTTGAGCTAAGAGAATGGAAAGTTGAGCATGGGCTTCATAGTGAGACCCTGACACAGGGAAACACTTTTGTGAGGAAGTGATCAGCATCTGGAGGAAAGGGCTGGAGAGATCACCCAGTGGTTAAGAGTTGTTCAAACACAGAGATTTAAGTTTGAGTCCCAGCAACTGTGTTGCATGGCTTACAACCACCTGTAAGTCTAGGGTTCAGATGACCTCTTCCTTATTATCTACCAGCCACATGATCACCTCTGACATTTCTTGAATACCTTAAATAGCATGTATCTCATGGTCTTCGTACTTGTAGCTTGCCTTGTTTTTCTACAAAGTAGTTCATACAATTTGAAACTTGCTTCTTATCTGTATCTCATCTCATCTTCTTGCAGAGTACAGACTTTATTATTCATATTTTTATCTCTAGGACCAAGTGTAAACTTGATATGTATTTTGATACAAGCATATTTCTTTAATAAATAAATTGAAGAAAAAAATACTTAAAAGATCAGGAGTAGGTTAAAAAGTACAATTTCTCCATGCAACTGAAAAAGCAAATCTGGACTTGGAGAGAAACTAAGTTCACAAGGATCATTGCAAAAGGAAAGGGACACAATGACTTTCAGGAGATTTTCAAGTCTGCAAGTGTCTGAGCAGACAGTTTTCTTGACTAGGGAGAAGTAAGGAATCTGATTGGATGGAGTTTGTGCAGGTGGCATGAGCTAGTTCAAGGTGGTATGAATAGGAAGTTTTGCATTTTGATGTGTGCTTCATCTTAGGGAAGATTCATGGTCTGGGGAAAGGAGAGAAGTTCCATTAAGTTGGTGTCGTAGCCAGTTTGTCCAGATCAGTCAGTGATGATCAAAGGATGAGAATTTGAAGGGTTCTTTTGCCTTGTTAGGCTGATAGAACAGAATGGGGAGTGGACAGCTTGCAGGCAAAGCAATTTATCACTCAGAGTTTGGGGGCTAGAAATCCAAGATCAAGGCACTGCTGGACTAGGTGTTTTGTGAGGTCCCACTTCCTCCTTCACAAGTGCTACCTTTCTCCCAGAACATCACATGGTAGAAGGTCAATCGAACATCTTTGTGTTGATATTATGACTAACACCATTATCTATCTTCTTCTAATCATCCTAAAGGTTCGGGGCCCTAAAACGGTCATCACCATGGAGATTAGAATTTCAGCATATGAACACTGGAGGACATGAGCATTGAGACCAGAGAGAGGGCCATGTCTGATTTTGTCATAGGTACCCCCACATCATCCAGAGTCTTGTCTAAGTCATACACAGAGGCTGATCTTTTCACTGAGAAGTGATTATTGACTTCTACTGTTTTTCACATTCTTAACTCACAGGATTTTGGTCACAGTAAGGACATTTATGTCCTGTAAGATGAGAGGGTGGCAGGCATGGTGACTGTCACTGAGTTGTCCCCTCCAGTCTCAGACGGAGAGGCTGTTCTCTAACACCCACCTCCCATCGTCCAGTGCAGCCATCTGCTGCTTAAGTAGCTGACTCTTAAATCTTACTTTGTCACACTTCCTATTGGTCATCGAATGACAACATTGGAGCTGACTCAATGAGGGCACTCAGAAATTCATTCCTCATTTTATCCAGTGTTCTGCCAACCAGAGCGGTATATTCCTAAAGTTCAAAAAGTGATGATCTCAGCTGTAAATAATTTCTAGGCCCAAAGAAAGTTGGGATTAAGTTGTTTATATTTTCTTCCCTCTGATAGCTTGCTGTGGGAGGCGGCCCTCATTCCTAAACCTTGCTTGGCACCAAATCAAACTGTTCTGGGGCTCTTATTAAATGCATAAATCTTGCATTTTTCAAAGTGTGGCTACATATGAGCAAACAACCTCAAATGTTTAGTCTAGTTCTACAGGATGGGGAGCTCGGAGAGTTCTGGTCTTTGTTTGAAGTTGCTAACATTTGAAGCCTGCTAACCAATGCTTCCGAGAGGTCACCATGGCTGCCCAGGTAATGGCCAGTTTCGCTGCAGAGAAGAAGATGGAAGGATGTTTTCGGAGTATCTTTTCCCAGCCCTCCTCAGGTTGGTGCTATGCTGTAAAAGAAGGAGAAGGAGTCCCAGACCAGAGGGGGTAAATTGAAACATTCTCATTTTCTAGCTCTTGTGGGGGATGACATTTTTCAATAAGCAAGAAAAAAAGAATAAAATTTTAAAGCACACTGAGGAAATACTTTTTACAAGGTTTGGCAAGAAGAAAATGAATCTCCATTTTGCTGGCAAGTAATACAAACCATTATCTATATCACACACATGCCGTGCCAGGCACCATGCTACGCAGTCACATGATCTTTCCAACAGGCTTATGCTAATATTATCCATGGAATCCACACAGTGAATGTGAGGCCCTTTCCTGGGTTCAGACAGCCACAGTGTGGTGGATCAGAGACTCAAATGCTGCTCTTTACTTTGGCTTATCTGCTGACCCAAAAAGCTTCTACTTTCGAGCAGAGCCTAGACCTATCACTATTAGGTGACAGGCCAGGCAGCTCCATAAATTATTTTACCACGTGGACCAAATGAACCAGAAGACACAGCGGTAATTAAAGTAAAGGTGAATGGAAGAGAAGCTGTTTGGACCCATGAGAAGCCTGTGCAATGAGTCAAAGTGCAGACCTGTAGGGTTTTGAAGAAAGGTTCTGCCATTATATTCAGGTGTCTGCTCTTCATTTGAGTGGAGCCTTAGTAGTGACTGAAAGATGAAGCACATAGAACCACCTCCACATGAGAACTGAGATGGCCATTACAAGCCAAATGCTGTTTGATCCAGGCCATTAAGTTGCATATGCACATAAATATGCTGTTATCATATAGAAGCAGTGTATATGTAAACAGACCTAAGGATGTCCTGAAGACATAGCAACTTATATGGAGAAATTTCTCAGATATCTTTAAAGTGCTTTCTAAGATGCCTAGGCTTTCTGCCCGTAGTTAGGGATTCTATCGCCGTGAAGAGACCCATGGCCATGGCAACATTTGATTGAGGGGGCTCACTATTTCAGAGGTTCAGTCCATTATCATCACGGCAGAGAGCATTGTGGCAACGCAGGCAGATGTAGTGCTGATGGAATAGCTGAGTCTCTTACATCTGGCAGACAATAGGAAGATGACTGAGACACTAGGCAGTATCCTGAGCATAGGAAACCTCACAGCCCACCCCCACAGTAGCATGCTTCCTCCAGCAAGACCACACTTCCTAATAGTGCCACTTCCTATAACATTAGGGGACCAATTACATTCAAACTACCACACATTCCTTTGGGACATAGGATGGCTATCAGAAGAAGGCTGCTGGAGGTCTATGATGAAAAAGTGATCAGTTACATTGATGAGATGACAGTTGTCATCAACATCTCTTTACGGATTACATTCATTTGTACACATATATAAAGTATGTACTTTTGCTTTCTTTCATCTTATTCCTTATCACATAACAAAAGATATTGAAAATTCACATAAATATTTAAATGTAGTTAATTTTTGAGCATAGTATTTAAATTATTTAGTATCAGGAGGAGACTAAACATCATTCAAGGACTTTACCTCTTTTTTGGGGAAAAAGTTGAGTACACTTTAGGTTTTGCACAGGGAATCCGTTTTATGTTGGGTGGAATTATGAACTTGTTATGGTCTTTGTTTCAAGATTAAGTGCATTTTAAGAGGAGGTATACGAGTGTCCAGTTGATAAGGGTTGGACTTGTGGTGACTAACAGTATCTGTAGATTTGATTGGGTAAGGGAGGACCAGGTATTTGACCAAACATTTCACTTGGCATGTAGACCTGGGAAAGATAATCTCCCTTTGCGATGTGAATTGACTTCACCCAACCCAAATGAGATCTGCAAAGAACTACAATTCAGAAGATCAAGTTTCTCTCTTTCCTCTTGGGAAGGGGGCACATGTCACTGTCTGCTCCCAGTAGGTCACTGGATCTTGGACTCAGAGCATGGCTTACACTATTGCCACTTCAGTTCTTGGCTTTCAAAATTCAGGATAAATTACGTGACTGGATTTCCTGTTCTTCTACCTTGAAGATGGAAGATTGTGGGACTTCTTGGCCTCCATGATCATGCGAGTCAATTCCTGTAAATGTGTGTGTACCATATGTTTTTGTCCCTCTATTTCTCTCTCCCTCCATCCCTCCCTCCTTTTCTTCATTCCCCTGACCATCCCATATGTATACAAGATATAATGTATATTGCACATATGCTCTGTTGATATTGATATGTTGGACACATTATATTCAGTACATTACACACCTGTGAATATATTCTATTTCCTTGGAGAACATTGCCAACCATAGTATCTGAAGAACTGAAACAAAGTGATTTTCTTTAAGAGACTCTACTGGAAGTCTTTCTTTGGTTGGCACAGGTCCAGGGTAGTCTGGCTCCACAGCACAGCTGTGACCACTGAGCTTGGAGAAGCATCCCTCTCCAGAGGATCATTGTACCATTTCATTAAATTACTTTCGTCTTCAGGATGGAGGTTTATTGGTTCTCGTGCACAACCGGGAAATCATCTCTTTTGGACTATGGAGAATCTTGATTACTCCTTCCAAATTAGTTTTTTTTTCTTCCTCTGTTAGAACTTTTAATCAGTACAGCTCGCCAGACATAAGGCAAGATATCCAGAAAATGGAACATGCCCAGGCTGCTCAGGGATTTGTTTCCCAGGGGACATATTTCTTCCTTCATCTGATAAAGAACAATGACCGAGGAATGGAAACAAGCGCACAAGGAGATTGCTGTGCCTCTGTTCAGTGTAAGGCATGGCATGAAGAATGTTGCTTTGGATTCTGTGACACTCCTGTGATGTTTCAAAGGACTACCTGAAGGCTGAAGAGACAGAGTGATCCGTACCCGAGACAGACTCTAGGAAATGCCGCATCTTTGATTTCAGTTCAGATCAGACGTTAAGTGTTTGCCGTTTGTATTCCAGCTGGTGACCATCAACCAGCACTCTACTTGACCTGCCTTCAAAAGAAGGCTTAAAGAATTCTAAATTAATAAAACCAGCACAGATGAACCAACCATGTCTTTGTCATTTGTAAAGAGACAGAAAAATAAAAGGTCTGGGCAGATCATTCTCACCTTACCCACTACAAGTCTTTTAAGCTCTCATTTTTTTTTTTCTGAGAAAAAATGGAAGCACTTAATATTCCTTTTGGCTTGAACTTTTTATGTTTCTTGCTTCTGTGACCCTGTGCTCTCCTGGCCTAAAGCTATTCTTTCCGAGGAACACAAGCTTCCTTGAGGTGATGCAACAAGGAGCCTATTAAACTAGAAACTAAGACCACCACCCAGCCAATTTAGGATTCTCATGCTGCCACCAACAAGGTAAAGACAGGAGCTAGAATGCATGGATCATCTTTCTGTGTTTTGAGAGAAGCCGTTATTAAATTTTTCTGGATGTATGTTTTATAGGTGCAGTTTCCTCCACCGCACACACCCCAAAGAAGTTTCCACTACTAAAGACAATTAATTAGATTTATTGCCATAGTGAAAAGCCATCATGTATAGTTGAAGTTGGTAGGGTAGAGAGAAGGTAATAATTAGAGATGCCCCCCAACCCCAGACAGGAAGGGGATGTGAAAGATCTTCCTGGGTTACAAGGGAGGGATAGAGAAAGAATCAGAGATGGTCTAAGAGTCATGATGTTCCCTGGATCTCCCTGAAACCCAGAATGTCAAGACTTGAGGATTTATAAACCAAAATAACTTTAAAAAACAAAAAAAAAGTCAGCAAATGCAAACTATGCTCTCACCATGAGTGGGCCAGCAATGAGTGTGAGTGCATGCGTGTGTATATGTTTGTGTGTGGGGGGGCATCCTTAAGAAAGATCTGAGTCACGTTGACTACCAAATGACAACTTGTGTACACAAATTCTTTTAACAAATGTAGTAGTTTTGAAAATCAAACAATAATACAACCAATAATGAAAAACAAAACACAAAATAAAAGCTCCCAGATCTCATTCCCCTTGGTACCTTTGCATGAGGCTTTGTGCCTCTCCCAGTTGGTTTAATAATAACTTAGTGGTCCGTCCTTCTTCCTTTGTCAGAATAAAGAATTTCGCAAGAATCAGCCCAGAAAACCCACCTGGAGTTATGAAGGCCATAGCAGAATTATGCAAACATAGTGGAACAGGGCAAAAAGAAGAATGGATGCCCATTCCCCAAACTGTCTTATTCCCATTGTGATGCTGCAAACAAATACTTGAGACTGGATCATAAAGAGTATAAACTGATTCCTTATGGTCATGAATGGTGGGAAGTTAATTGCCATTAAGTTCTAGTGAGAGCTGTGCTTTTTCCAACGTGGTGCCTGTCATATTTAAACTAGTATACCCTTTGCCTTCTAAAATTCATACTCTTCTAATACAGGAAATGCATCCACTCTATCCCCAAAGGGGATACCAGCCCCACCTTTTAAAATCAAAGCCCAGAGTCTCATGTCTCATATAGATCACACACACACACACACACACACAGAGAGAGAGAGAGAGAGAGAGAGACAGACAGACAGACACACACACACACACACACACACACACAGAGAGAGAGAGAGAGAGAGAGAGAGAGAGAGAGAGAGAGAGAGAGAGAGAGAGTATTTGACATGTGACTTGTCCTCAAGCAAATTTCTCCTTGCTGCATGTCTTTTCTTGGGGAGATATGAAAAAAAAGTCTGCTCACTTCAGATAAGACATTGATGAAAGACAAAAGAAACAACTCTACTTAAGTCTAGATTAGAGGAACCATTTTTTAATTGGTGTTACTTTCAAGAGCATGGGTGACTCAAAGTAAGCTGCATCACCAACAAACCTACCCTTGCATGGGTAAGGATTCACAAAAGCTGCATTCCTGGAGCTGCCTGCCCAATGTTCAGGCTGCCCTTCTGAAGATTCTCCTCGACCCTAGAGATGGTCCATTGCTTGCAGTAATTATGAAGAGAAGTCTGGAGAGCCTTAAAACTTTCTGAGAATCCCCAGGCTCCTAAGTGTCCTGACCTCCTAACTCTTTTAAGTTTTGTTAGCCTCTTAAGTTAGGAATTGCTCTACACCCCCAGGAGAGAATGTTTCAATTCAGGGGACATAGTTATACGGCATTCTTCCAGCTGTGTGAGTCTGATAGCAAGAAAACTATGTGCTTCCAAAATATTCCAGTAAATGATAAACACAGTCTTTCCAAATTAAAGCTACAGTAAGGGAAAGGGGAGTAAGCAGTCTCAACCAAGAGACTCAATAAATGACAGGACATTAAATCTCAGTGCAAAAGCTAGGTAACAAGGAGAACTCTAAGAGAGACATACATGGATTCTCCTGGGAAGAGGAATTAGACAAGATATCCTAAGAAAATTGGGAGGGGGAAGGGAGGGGGAAAGGGAGAAGGAAGGGAGAAGGGGAGGGAGAAGAACATGAGGGAATGGGATGGCTAGATAGGGGAAGGATGGTGTGGGATAATTGTCTGTATTCTGTCCATCATGTTTTAAATAAATGCTGATTGGCCAGGCAGGAAGTATAGGCAGGAAAACCAGACAGGAAGTAGAGGTGGAGCAAAGAGAACAGGAGTATTCTGGGAAGAAGGAAGCTCTTTCCCCAGTCAAGACCAGATCATAGAAGAAGCAGGATATGACTTGCCCCACTGAAAAAGGTACTGAGTCATGTGGCTAACATAAATAAGAATAATGGGTTATTATAAGGTACAAGAGCTAATAAGAAGCCTGAGCTAATGGGCCAATCAGTTTATAATTTATGGAGACCTCTGTGTGATTTTTCTCTGGGGCTAAACAGCTGGGGGACCGGGCAGGACATAAACCCCAACAAACCGGCCCTCATGTTACAGAAGGACAGAGAGGGAGAGAAAAAAAAAGAGGTATCTTGATTAAGGGAGCCATTATGGGGTTAGTGAGAAACCTGGCACTAGGAAAACTCTCAGGAATCCACAAGGATGACCCCAGATAAGTCCCTAAGCAACAGTGGAGAGGGTGCTTAATAGGGGTCAAGACCATGATGGGGATACCCACAGAAACAGCTGACCTGAGCTAGCGAGAGCTCACTGACTCTGGACTGACAGCTGGGGAACCTGCATAGGACCCAAACTAGGCCCACCGAACGTGAGTGACAGTTATGTGGCTTGGGCAGTCTGCCGGGTCACTGACAGTAGGACCAGGATTTATTTGTAGTGTTTGAACTGACATTTTGGAGCCCATTCATTTTGAAGAAATACCTTACTCAGCCTAGATAAAGGGGGAAGGACCTCACTCCTGCCTCAAAGAGATGTGTCAGACTTTGTTGACTCTACTTGGGAAGCCTTACCCTCTCTGAGGAGTGGATGGGGGCCTGGAGTGGGGGGAAGGTGGGGAGAGCAGGAGGAGGGGAGGGAGTGGGAACTGAAATAGATATGTAAAATGAGGAATGATTGTTTTAAAAAATAAATTTAACATAAAAAATCTCAAGGCAAAGTAATCATTAACTCCATGCCCATCCTTCCAGCTACCTTGGGTAGGGGCTGAGGCTTCTGGCTCCAGGGAAACCCTTCGGAAGGCTTTGCTGAATGCAGCATATGTTCTACTTTTCTCAGTTGGTGTCTAGGGCTCTGCCTCATTCTGGGATATTATTCTAAGTTGCTGGCTATAAGGACCTAGGTTTTAATAGTTTCTCTGACCCAACCTTTCCACTAAGCATAGTCTATGGGAGGTTTCTCTGTGGTATTCTTGGACCTTTGGCTCTGTTGGCTTTTATCTAATGGAGACTTCCACTGGGAAACTGCTTCTATGGATCCACTAAAAATTGCCCTAGAGTGGAGTTACATGAATGTGTGCATGTGCGTGTGTGTTTGTGTGTGTGTGTCTGTGTTGAAGGAGCTATGGGCTGTGTTAAACCCGAAATAACAACACACAAACTGTATTCTTTTAAATACTGCTTGGCCCATTAGCTCTAGCCCTTACTGGCTAATTCTTTTTTTTTTTTTTTTTTGTTCTGCCCTGCTATAGGTCCAAAGCAATTCTTTATTCATTAATGGTAATGACAGCATACAGAGGGAAATCCCACATCATGAGGGGTAGAAGCAATCAATATATGTTATAGTCATTATTGGGCCAAGTAATATCAATTAGAACAAATGTTGGGAACCACTCAAACATCTCAAAAACCTTTCCAATGACAGCTCTTATTAATTCATGACTTTTGTTCAAATATTCAACAATATACCAGAAAGTTGAATATTTGCTATTGCTTTATGACCTTTTGGGTATATTCTATACTTCTTATGCCTCATCATAAGATTGGAGAAAATTGGCTTTCCCCTGCTAATTTTATAGCATAGGAATGGATTTACAAAATTGTAGATTTTTGCTGAAACATTATAAGGAATTGTTCTGACAGTATAATAGAGTCAGGTAGCATGGACTAGCTTACTGGCTAATTCTCATATCCCGATCAACCCATCTCTAATAAACTGTGTAGCACCAGTCTTACTGGGAAAGATTCAGCATGTCTGACATGGCGGCTTGCTTCATTGTGTCTGCCCTGGAGAGCAGAAGCATGGCGTCTTTCTGAGGCGTCTTACTTCACTTCCTCTTCCTCCCAGAATAATGTTCTGTTTACTCCATCCACCTATGTTCTAACCTATCAGGGCCAATCAGTTTCTTTATTAATTAACCAATGACCTTCCTCCATCATGTCTGTCTGCGTATATCAGGGATATGCACACAGGAGTGCAGGTGTCCTCAAGCTAGAGGCACTGGACTCCCTGCAACCAGGGTTACAGGTAGCTATGAGCTGCCTGATGTGGGTGCTGGAAACTGAACCTGGATATTGTATAAGAGAAGCAAGTACTCTTACCCATTGAGCCTCTTACTTCATCATTCAAATTCTGATTACAATAAAGTGCTAGAACACAGACCTGATTCAGTCAGATTCTTGGCCACATTGCAAGAAGAAAACCTCCCTTTTAGTTTCCAGGAAGACATTTCCCATTTCCCCCCAAGATCTCATAAAAGTAGCTTTTTTTGGTCCCTATTTATACCAACATTCTGATCATGACTTCTCTAAGACTTTGAAGATTTTGATTCTGTCTGTAAAAATGTCCCACTCTCTTACACCTGACAATCCAGGCTCTTTCAAGCATGTAGTTTCAAACATTTCCATGCACTAAGCAGTGCTAAAGCATGTTTCTTGTTTTTGTTTTTTAATTTTCATTTTTTTTTACTTTATTTAGTTTTTTTGAGACAGGGCTTCTTTGTGTAATAGTCCTGGCTGTCTTGAAACTCACTTTGTAGACCAAGCTGACCTTGAACACACAGTGATCCACCTGCCTCTGTCTCCTGATTACTGGGATTAAAGGTGTGCCAGCACCACTTGGAGCTTCTTCCTTGTTTTAAGGTGTCTAGGGCAACATTACACCTCCAGCACCAACTCTGTCTTGTTCACACACTATATTCACACCATAGAGCAGTGGTTTATTCTCTCTTGGCATCATATTCACACCATAGAACAGTGACTTATTTTCTTCTGGTATCATATTCACACCATAGAGGAGTGGTTTATTTTCTCTTGTGTTGGAGGAGGCTACTAGTTCATTTCCAAACCACTGTGACTCAGAAAATCACACTGAAATCTGTGTTAATTGCAGCCCTGTTTGGCTTAAGCATATTTCTTGCTAGCTCTTATATCTTAAATTAACCCATTTCTATTAATCTGTGTACTGCCACTTGACTGTGGCTTACTGGCAAGGTTTGAGCACGTCTGTCTGTGGCAGAGGCTGCATGGATTCTCATTGACTCTGTTTATTCTCTCTATACATCTTTTCCAGCCTGGCTATACTGTGTTAAGCCATTGGCCAAAAACAGCTTCTTTATTAATCAGTGGTATATAAAAGGGAATCCCACATCACTCTTGGCATCATATTCCCACCATAGAACAGTGGTTTATTTTCTCCTGGTATCATATTCACACCATGGAACAATGGTCTATTCTCTCACAGAGACTTCTTACTTTCTTACTGGAAATGAGTGAAGCTGGGAAGCATGGAGACAGAAGGCCATAAAGAATGTGGACTTGGAACAAGAGTGACCTGAAGTTACTTTCTGTGCTCAAGCAGCCTGTGTCTATCTGGTGGTTCTCATATTACTATTACTCTGCCAGCACCTGACTTAATGACAGTCGTAGTGTTTGGTTATCTCAAAGACCTCCTGCCATGCCCAGGTATCCCCTTCAATATCCTGTTCCTTACTGAATTGTCGAAGTAGTCCAGGGATGACAACATTGCAAAAGAAAAATACTCTAGACTTTGTCTAAAGGTGTTCCCACATGGCAGTTGGTTCATCTCTCCAGTTTATTCCCTCTTTGCCATAAACTCAGTCACTAGAGACCATGACCTTCATGCTTTCTGCTGCACCAAGCTGCCCTCTCTCTGGTGTGGTCATCTAGAAAAGAGCAATTCTAGTATATGCTGACTTGTAAGTGCATTTTTAAAATTTCATTATGCTGATCAAATACATCTCCACAGCAAAGGAGAATTTCAAAAGAAAAATTTGGCAGCTTCATGAAAAATACAAGGCAATATCAGAGGCTAACAGTCTCTTTCATCCACACCAGAAAACAGCTTGCAAAAACAAAAGTTGTCTGGAGTGGTAAATGGTGTTCTCTCCAGGGATCTCATCTCAGTAAAAAAGACCACAAGTGGAAAGCTTCCAAGACTGGTACTTAGTGTGAACACATCCAAGGGGAGGAATGTGTCCTTCAGGCAAGGAAGGCACAGTTTAAGCTTAAAGAAGATTGGCAGGCATACCTTAGTTCCCTTTCTCAGGGTTGTCTTCAGTTTGTGAGAACCACTGTCTGGAGTTGGACAGATTCTATGGGAGATACCTAAGAAATGAAATACCATCACTCTGTCTGGGTAGTTGCTGGTGAGTTTGGTGGTTCTGGATCAGTAGATGTTGTAATAAACAAATGTTTAACTTTCAGGGGTTAATATAGTAAAACGTTATTTACTCTTCACTTTAGAGTTCAATGGTTACAGCCCTTTTGATGGGTTAAAGAGTTGGGGAGGTTGACCTGAAGTATTGCTCCCTTTCTTGATGGTTGCGTATGGAAGATAGGAAAGTAGCCATAGCCTTTCCCACTTCCTAAAGAGACCGAATTCATGCATCTATTTCTCGAATCCGGGTTGGCCTTAATGATTGATGGAGGTTGGTCTTGTATCTTATCTGTTCCTTTCATTGGTTAACTAATAAAGAAAACTGCTTGGCCTGATAGGACAGAAAATTAGGTGGGCAGAGTAAACAGAACAGAATGCTAGGAGAAAGAAGCTGAGTCAGGCAGTTGCCATGATTCTCCCACTCCAGACAGACACAGGTTAAGATCTTTCCTGGTAGGCCAGCTCGTGGTGCTACACAGAATATTAGAAATGGGTTAGATCAATATGTAAGAGCTAGCCAATAAGAGGCTGGAACTAATGGGCCAGGCAGTGTTTAAAAGAATACAGTTTCCGTGTAATTATTTCAGGGCATAAGCTAGCCAGGTGGCTGTGAGAGGCTCCGCTCCTCTCAACAAACGATGTGTTGACTAATGGGATATTAACAAACACTATTCAAAGAGAGAATTGAAATTCATGTGCACATTGTGCTTGCTCACTGGGGGACTCAGGTTTCTATGAGAAAGAACCTTGGATACCTGGCAGATGATGAGAAGTGAGCCAACAGGTCTAGTTAACCACTAATGTATATTAGCTAGAGAGCTGGCTCAGTTGGTATCCATAGAATCAGGAATTAAATAAAAATGTATTTTGCTATGCTATTAAATTATTTATCTTATATAGCATATACTGACCAATTGGATATAACAAATTGTGATGACTCATATACATTTCTACAGTTTTGCATAATAACAGTTCCTTTTATGCTGTTGGACAATGGTTTTCTCTGTAAAGATTTGTTTCTTGTACTTGTTCAATGAAATACTGATTGGCCAGAAACCAGGGTGACCAGGAAGGAAGTAGAGGTGGAACAATAGGAACAGGAGACTTCTGGGAAGAGGAAGCCAGACACAGAGCAAGCAAGATGAGGCAGCCTCACTGATAAAAGGTACCGAGCCATATGGCTAACACAGACAAGAATTATGGGCTAATATAATTTATAAGCGTTATAAGAAGCCTGAGCTAATAGGCCAGCCAGTTTATAATTAATGTAGACCTCTATGTGTTTCTTTGGGGCCGAACAGCTGCGGGACTGGGAGCGACAGAAACCTCTGTCAACAATTTTCGGCCCAAATTGCTGTCATGCAGATATGTGGACCACGACACATACAAATTAAAGCTTACACAAAGAGATTTCCCCATATTAAGAGGACCTTTTAAATCAACACAACAAAAATGATTCTGAAATCTAGACCACTAAGTGTTACAGATATCCCCAGTATACATTTTAGGTAAGAAACAAATAAATAAAAACCTTTTATGTTCACTGGGTCCCTTCTGAGTGCCATGAGCCTCCCCATCTGCTGTTGGTTCATGCTGACAGTTCTGTGGTTAGTGTGTTACAGCCGCTTTCATGGAACAGAAGACACCTCCGAGGAGGTGACATAACTTCCTCAGGGTGACTGTCAGCACACACGTCTAAAGATTAGCTTTAGCTGCTTCAGGTATGTCCTACAGCCCAAGAATTTTCCATCAGTGGTTATTTGGAAGTGCAATGATCCTTATTGAAAAATGTATGTTCTTAAGTGGACAAATTGATGAATCCTATAGGATACTTTTAAGTCTTGCCCTCTAAGACTTACAGGGAGTTTTATGTTTATAAAAATTGGGGTGGGGGCAATGAGATGGTACAAAGCTTAACAACTTGAGTTTGATCCCCAGGACCCACATGGTAGAAGAGGAAGGCTGACTCTCCCAAGTTGCCCTCTGACCTCCATACGCATGCTGCGGTACAAGTCATACATCTCACCTGCTTACCTACGAGCACACAAAATCAGTGAATAAAGATGTAATATAAATAAAAATTATTCAAACAATGAATATATCCCTGTTGCACTCTAATATAATATTTCCCAATTTTCAGATTAAGAAACTTATTTCTAAATTTTCAAATATACAGTGTCATGCTTAATATATATGATATTGTAAGGGAATGTCCCCCTTTGCACTTATGTGAATTAACTCAACTGTAAGTTCCAGAAAGACAAGAACAAAATGTAACCTTCCCCCAAGGCTCTCAAATTTCAGTGGAGACAAAAATGCACTTGTAATGTAAAAATCCACAACCAGTAAATGAAATATGAGCTGATAAAAGAGCACACTGAAGCCAGTGCACAAGAAATGAGGGAATACATGCTTGGTAGTGCAGACCAGACCAGGCCAATACCCTACATCTAGGGAGGTCCCATGCCCTATGGCAGAATTTACTACTGATGTTTTGTAGAATGAATATGCAATTGAGCTACCTTCTAGATATTTATGGCTATATCCACACACTTGCATCTCTCGGCCTTGGTCAGAGAAGTCTGTATTGGCAGTGGATGGTGGCCAGAATGTGGATTCAGCAATGGAAGTGCTGAGAGTAAATAGCTATTGAGGACACACTAGATATTTAGACATTTTCAAAACATACTTTAAAGTTTCCCATTGGGAAAAGAATAATTCACGAAGAGTGCTGGAAAATATACAGAATGAAATCAAGAAAAGAGTATATGGAATTTATGACTGGCCATACAGTGATAAGCAAAGCTCTGCAAGGTAACTTGAGTGCTTCTTTCAAAGGTTAAACATAATCTTATCACGGGATACAATAATTCCACTTTCAGGAATCTAGAAGAAAAGTGAGGATATATGTTCACAAAAGACTCATATGTGAAACTTTATAGAAGTATTATTTCATAACAGAAACAAAATAAAAGTCCAGAAGATGAAAATCTATAGACAGAAAGTATATTGCCACTGCCTTTGACATGGAGAGGGAAGGCAGGTGTCAAATGAATGCAAGGTAGCCTTTTTGGGTAGGTGATAGAAATGTTTAAATATTAGATTTGTTCGGTGATTAAACAACTGTAAAAATTTAAAAATGGCTGAATTATATAATATGTTGCATAAATTTTATTACAGAAATATTTCACAATAAATTGTGCCTCAAAATGAGAGCTATGAATAGGGACATGTGTAGATAATTGTAAAAAAAGAAAAAGAAACCCTCAAAACAGACTCATGATTCATTTACAATCATTGAAACTGGCTTGTTTTGCTTCCATGTATGTTTAAGTATTTTCAGCCCTTGAGCAAAGAATGGACAAGGAAAATGTGGTACATTTACACAATAGAGAACTACACAGAGAAAAAAAAACGACATCTTGAAATTTGCAGGCAAATGGATGAATCTAGAAAACATCATATTGAGTGAGGTAACTCAGATCCAGAAGGACAAATATAATATGTACTCACTCATAAGTGGCTTTTAGACATAAAGCAGAGAAAAACCAGCCTACAATTCACAACCTCAGAGAACTTAGATAACAAAGAGGATCCTAAGAAAGACATATATGGATCTAATCTACATGGGAAGTAGAAAAAGACAAGATCTCCTGAGTAAATTGGGAGCATGAGAATCATGAGAGAGGGTAGAAGGGGAGCGGTGAGGCAGGGAGGGAAGCAGAGAAAAATGTAGAGCTCAATAAAAACAATAAAAAGTATTTTCAAACAGAAGAAAGGTCTTCAGAAATCAATATCAATAAACATTGATAAGCCATAAGTTGACTTTATAGATTTCTGGTGTCTCAGATAGAACCCTTAAAGAAATATGGTATCAATCAACTGTCTCATTACATAAGGCAACATCTCTGTTTTTAAATTGATATTAATGCCAGTAATAAAAGTGTAGGAACATTCTGATCTACATTAAGCTCCAGGACCTAGCCATCTAAGAGTCTGCCTATAAATAAAAAAAAAGTTTCTTTATGACTACTAGAATTTTAACTCCCACAATCCAAAGCATCTAATTGCTAGAACCAAATACTTTGTAATGTAGTAAGATAATTGAGTTTTGGAGAGCAATTAGCCCCCTCCAGTGCAGCCCAGCAGAGGTGGTAATTCGGTGCTATGCTCTGAGTGGCAATAAGGTCTCACTTCATGAAGGTGATTGACTCTAGAGATGACCTCCTCTTGCATTCTGCTCATCAGAGGGCAATGACCGCACTGCAGGAGGCAGCTATCCCAGCTTCTCTTATGGGAAAACCGTGAAAGGAGGGGAGTGAGGAGCTGTGCTCACAGCAGTTTGCATTCCCTGCTGACCTGCCTCAGCTCCTTAGGATGTTTCTGTGAGGTTAGAGACAGAAGGAGGCTGCCTTCTTTCTCTAGGTAGACTCTAGGGACACCCCAGGGACTGTCAGATAGTAAGCATAAACTCCTAGAATCAGAGGACAATGCAGAAGAAGTATGGGAAGACTGGGGGAGAGGAAGACATCACTGCGAAGGCTTTGAGAACATCAGTGACTAGACAGTAGACCACAGAATAAGGTTGGGAGGACATCCAGGTTACCACGTGACCCAGATGAAATGAGACTAGCTTAAATTCTTGGCTTTGTTTCAATCATCTATGGATTTAATCTGTAAGTGAAAACCTTCCTATATATCTCAATCCACTGGTCACTGGGAAAATAGATTTTATTGGAAATCAAAATTGAAACTCCATTTTGTAGATGAGTGTTTGGCCTCAGTTTATCCACTGTTAAACTCAGTGGCCTTGAGAGTATCAGTTTTGATGAGATTCAAATTCTTCTTGGTCAATCACTGTGTGATTGTCAGCGTCTACCCACTGCCACAGAGTGAGAGGCTTAGAGAAGAGCTAAGGACATCAGTGTGACTTAGACCTATGTGTGAACCGTGAAATGACAATAGGCATGGAAATGATGGAAAAGGAGACCTAGATTACGCAGGACTCGGCAAAGACATTATAATCCATCTAATAAAAACGGCAATGTTAGACTTTGCTAAAGTTAAAGCCTCCCGCTTTGTGAAAGACTACTCAAAAAGTGAAACAAGTAAAGTATTTGATAATCATGGATCTGATAAAGGACTGTATCTAAAATATAGAAAGAGCTCTCAAAACTCAACAAGAAGAAAGCAAATAAAGCAGCTTTCAAAATGGATGAAGGATGGACAAGGATACTGAAATAGGCAGCAGATAAGTTTATGCAAAGATGGTGTTTTGTTAGGAAATTGCAAACAAAAATAGAAATGATATACCATTACACACCTGTTGTGGTGATTTTTTATAAAGCTGAGAATGACAGTTGGGTTTGGTGGCACAGGCCTGTATTGTCCGTACTTGAGAGACTGAGGTAGGGGGATCAGGAATTTGCAGCTAGCCTGGGTGAACACTAACTGCTGGTCAGATAGCACGGTGACGGGGATTCGCTGCCATGGAAATGCAGGATGCAGATGCCATTTGGAAAGACAACTCACTGTGCTTTTAAAGTTAAACATTCCTCCCAAATGACCCGTCAATTGCTTTCTTAGGTGTCAAAGGCATTGAGCTTTTTGTAAAAAAAAATCTTCATAAAGCCTGCACATATATTCTATTGAAGCCTCATTTCCAATGGCCCAGAATGGGAACATACCTAAACAATTCTCAATAGTTGAATGAATAAATTTCAAAGTCTTCCTTCCTATGATGGCATGACATTCAGAGATGCAAATAAAGCTATGAAGTCAGGAGTGAAATTGAAATGCATATTGCTATGTTAGAAGCCTAGGCATCTACACATAGAAAACTACATGTTAGAATCTACTAGCATGCCAGCCTGCAGAAGGGAAATAGTGGTGAGAGTAGGGATACCAGAATTTGAAAGGACTTCTGGGAGAAAGAGGGATCAATGAAGAAGAAAGGTCTACGCTGTAAGACACTGTTATGGATATATGTCCTCGGGCATTTGCTAAGTACAGCATGTAAAACCCGAGAATTGACACTAATGCAAACTATGGATTTACTTACAGCAATAATATCAATCTTGGCTTAGGGCCTGTAAAAGTTATACTACATCAATGCAAAGTGTTAATAGTAGGTACAACTGGGGGTGGAAAGTTAAGATGTATGAGAATTCTGTCTTCTACTCAGATTTCCTGTGAACCTAAAATGGTACATGCACTCATAATTAACAACACAAACACACACACACGTGTGTGTGTGTGTGTGTGCATACCCTATAAAGTAAGTAGGTGTTAAATGTACAAGGATTTTTTTTTTGACCAAGAAAATTTTGGAGATATTTTGTACTACTTAAGATTCTGTTTGTGATTAATATACAAATTTAGATACAAGGCATTGTGAAATTTTGCAGTGAAGAAATGTATTAAAGGGTAGTGCACACTGAAGATTGGGAGGAAGAGGACTACCAAATTGGGGATAGCCTGAGCTACATGGTGAAACCCTGTTGAAGAGATGGGAAGGAAAGGGCATGTTGGCTTGTGCCTGTAATCCTAGCATTTGAGAAGCTGAGGCAGGCTTAGGCTGGTCTCGGTTTTATAGTGAGCTTGAGGCTAGCCTGGGCTATAGTATTATACCTTGTCTCAAAAAAAGTGGGGGCAGACTTCGCAATCAAGATCACTCAGCATGGGAAATTCAGATGCAAGATGCCTGAAGGGTTTTATGTGTGGAGAAAATGGGGCTGCACATCTTGAGGGATTCGCTTAATAAACACTCCCTTACTGACTGGCAGTTGATTGCTCATTGTATCCATGGAAACAGTGGAACATTGCTTCCAACTGACTCTATTTTTAAAAAATACTATATTTTTTCACTTTAATTTTTCTGCTGGCTTCAGAGTATGAAGCAGTCACTCTTCCAGTTTGAACAGGAAGAGAAGTAACATCCTCAGCGCTGCCTCATTGTCCAGTGTTCCAGCCCCAAACCTTCAGGGTATAAGAAACCTTTCAGTAAAAACTTAGATCCCAGACAGCCGGAGGAGGCTCTGGTGAGACCAGAGCTCTGCTGTCCATCTGGTGGGGCTTGCCGATGGACCTGGGTGTGTGCATCCTGCCCTGGGTCCAGCATCAGGGCACAGCACCTGAGCATTTGCAATGACCTTCCATCTCATGGCCACAATCATCCGCTTAAGTCTTGGCTCTTGACCTCTCTAATCCTTAGACATCTGTCTGGTTTCTGCCTCCAGGCCCAGGAAAGCATCTGAAGGTTTCTTGCTTTGGCTGTTCCTGTGTTTGGTACCTGACTCCCTTCCATGGTGGACATCCACAGGCTGGGGTCCAGGACTGATGGGGACCAGAGAAAGTGAGCACAGCACCAGCATCCGCCCCTCTCCCCCATGGTGGACATCCATGGGCTGGGGTCCTGGACTGATGGGGACCAGAGAAAGTGAGCACAGCACCAGCATCCACCTTCTCTGTTTCCCGACTTCAGGTGTGATGAGCTCAGTTCCCTCACAACTCCACTGCTCTGACTTCCCTACAATAAGCGAGAATACCCTCAAACCATCAGCCAAAATAGACCCTTTTTTCTCTAAGTTACTACTTTGTTAAAGTGATGACAGCAGTAACTCCTAAAACATTAGACTTCAATGTACAAATCCATGAAATCAGAACAAGAATTAAAATTCTGTCTCATTATTTGTTTTTTGATTAAGTTTAACAAATTATAATAAATATCCACCATATTTTTCTTCTCTTCATGTGTTCATTTAACAAGTATTTGTTGACAAATTGCTAACAATATTTTAGGGTAACTACTCAGAATACTTGAATTTAAAAAAATGAAATAATTTCTTTCTCCTGTATAGAAATCGTCCATCAACACAATGACAGATAAGGAAATTGCATAGAAGATTGAAAGACTATAAATTAAATGAAAAAAGACAGGAGAGAAATGAGCAGGGTATTACACTAGAGGTGGGGTAGACAGATGAATAGCAATTGAGAAGATGACCAGACAAAGACTAGAGGGAGACATGAAGCCAGCTGCCTGGCTGAAGACTTTCTTTAGCGGCTGATGTGACTAGCGGAGAGAGGCCTGCTGCAGGGAAAAGGCTATTTCTGGGAGAGGTGGTAACGTTGGGATGGGTGTCTGATTGACTCTGGATGAGGTTTTCGTTTTGCTTTCCTGAAATAGGGACCTGTGGAGGTGTTTGAGTCAAATAATGATTGACCCAAGTTTAAAAGATCACTGTTCTGGTTATAGACGGAGGCAGGTTCAGAACAAATTTGTGGCTATGTGTTCCCCATACCTCCTTAGAATGAGTCAGACTGAATTTGACAAGGTTGTAGTTAAATCTGACCTATGTTAACCATGGGAGGGACTGAAGGCCCAAGGGTGGGCACTTGCAGCAAGATTGTGGCTTCAGATTGGGGAATCTACAATCTCAGCCATACTCTGAAGCTGGTTTTCTTAAGAAAATATCTCTCCTTTATTCACCTCATGGAAGGATTTGTCTCAGAGATGAAATTTAGAGTCTATTTTTGCATTGTATATAAAATGTTAAACTTCAGTATGCACCCAAAAAGTAAGACCTTGTGGCTAAATCATATTTTTTAGCAGTACAGGCTCTTGAGCTCTGAACCCTCTCTCTATTCCCACAATAATCCTATCAGAGATACATGCTCTAGAATACTTCTTAATAAATCACACTTCCTCAAGGTTCTACCCCTCTGATGGTTGGGACACACATCTTCAATTTACAGCACTATACGAAGGTAACAATACACATGTTAGTTAATACCTTTTCTGTGAATCAGCTTTCCCAGACTCCCACAAAATCCCAGAGGTGACCAACTCCTAGAGAGAGAAGATTTCTTTTGACTTAGGTATTTGAGAGTTTTAGCTCATGGTTAATTACCGGTTGCCTTTGAGCCTGCATCCTGCCAGTGCATTACGGGGGGTGGGGGAAGGCATGAGATCAGGAAGCCATTCACCCCAGAGTGACCAGGAAGCAAAAATAGAGACAGGAAATGGGTGATGTCTTAATATCCTGTACACACTTTGTGATTTAACTCCTAGGCTCCAGCTCCTCAGGTTTGTTAACTTCCTTATAGTATAATAGGATAGAAGAGAAGGCTTTAACACATGAGCTTTCAGAGACATGATCCTAACTATAAGTCTATATTACATATAATTTTCTATTTATTATCTATGTATCTCTATGTAT
>NW_026067925.1:3610005-3630005 GCF_014885135.2 Alexandromys fortis | reverse complement strand
CATCGATTGTGCTGTGGGTAGAGATTATGCAGTTACTATTGTGTATGAAATACCACTCATCTAACAAAAGGGCTTGTCTTAGTCTTACTTGCTGTTCTATTTCTGTGAAGAACCACCATGACCAAGGCAGCTCTTACAAAAGAAGTATCTAACTGGGGGTTTGCCTAGAGTTCCAGAGGGTTAGTCTGTGGTCATCATGGTGGGAAGCAGATGGGCATGACACTGGAGCAGTGACTGAGAGTTTTACATCCTGATCTACAGGCAGCAAGCAGAGCTAGAGAGACAGAGCCTAGAGTAGGCTTTTGAAAGCTCAAAACCCACCTGCAGTGGTACACTTCCTCTACCAAGCCCACACTTCCCGATCTTCCTAATCCTTCTCAAACAGTGCCACTCCCTGGTGACTCAACATTCAAATAGATGGCTCTATGGGGCTCATTCTCAATCAAACCACCACCAGGCAGTCCCCAGAGATCCCAAAAAGATTAACAAAGCCATTAAGGCAGGCTTTGGAGTTATTGTCTTTGGGGATAGGTGTTTGGCATGTGTGGAGGTTTGGTACTCAAAGGTGTCCAGGTAAACAGTCTACCCAATGGCCAATCTCTCCTGGTCTATTGAAAAAGAGGATCTAATTTGGTTTCAAGTGGCACTGTTTGTGGCCATTTGCCAGTCTCCTGCTCAGACTTTCTTGCCACTAGTAATGGTTAAGCAAAGAACTCTGGTTGAGAAGGTACAGGGCTCATAGAGGCTCACAGGGACTGAAGCAGAAATCATGGATCCTGTATGGGGCTGTTCTAGGTCCACTGAACATATGCTGTGGTTGTTTAGCTTGGGATTTTTGTGGGATTCCTAACAATGGAAGTGGAGGCTGTCTCTAACTCCTTCACCTGCTCTTGGAACCCTTTTCCTCCTACTGGATTGTCTCATCCGGCCTTGGTGTGAGGGCTTGTGCCTAGTCTTATTGCATCTTGTTATGCCATGTTCAGTTGATATCCCTGGGAGGACTTCTCTTTTCTGAAGGGAAATGAAGAAGCAGCGAATCTGGAGGAGAGGTGAGGTGTGGGAGCAACTGGGAGGAGGGGACAGAGGAAAGGCTACAGTCAGGATGCATTGTATGTGAGAAGAATAAAGAAAAAGAGCGAAGGAAAAGCAAGAAAAGTTATGAATAGAAATCTGTTGAAGGGTCCTTGGGGCTTTTGTTCTTAGAGAATAAACAGACAAAGGATAGATAAATAAAAAGAAAATGAAGAAAGAAAGGAGGGAAGGAAGGAAGAAAGGAAGGAAGACAGATGGTAGGGCCAGGCAACCCTTACTATTTGCCCTTCATCTCTTACCTCTTCTCCGTTTTGATGAAATTTTGAGTCAGTACCTGGGGGCAGAGGAGTCACTTGGAGATCATTAAGGAAGCCACATGCCAGGATGAAAGAGCAGGAGGTAGAAGGAGCCTGGTTTCACATGACTTCCCTGGATATTTGACCAGCTCTGGGCTGAATGTCACCTCTGCAGCCGTTGCTAGGGAAAAGCAAGAAGCCCTTACTCATTTGGTCCTCTGAAGCTGTTATTATGCAAATGCAAGCTTACGATGTATATATTATGATATACAAAATACAAACTGTGGCTTGATTGCTGGTACATTTTGGGTCTTAAGTGTTTTTCAAAGGTTTATGTGTTAAAACCTTGGTCATCAGGTGGTTCTGTTTGAGGTGATAAAATCCTTCATGAAGTGGGTTCTACTGGGAAGTTTAGGTCATTAACTGCTCTTAAAGAGGATAAAGGTGGTTAGTTTTAAAGTCAACCTATCTCAAATCTAGAATTACCTGGGAACAGGGAGAGATTTTCTGGATTAGGTTGTCTTATAGACTTAGCTGTGAGCGACTGTCTTGATTTCATTAATAGTTGTGGGGAAACACAGCCTAAAGGTGGGTAACACCATTGCCTTGGGGTCCTGGACTGGGTAGAAAAGAGAAAGCTAGCTGAACACCAAGCCACAATCATGTTAAATCTTGCTTTGTTCCTGACTTTGAGCATGAAAATCTGCTTTAGGTTCTTGCCTTGACTACCCTACAATGATGGATTATAACCTGGAATTATAAACCAAAAAACTCATTTCGCAGTTGAAATTGCTTCTGTCGTGGTGTTTTAGGATAGCAACACTAAACTAAACTAAACTTGTAGGCAAAACTAGGACAAAGTCACCGAGTGCCCTTAGGGGACAAGGTCACCGAGTGCCCTTAGAGGATCCGGGTCTCCACTGTGTTTTCTCTTTTGCTTACCTGCCACAGGGTGAATGCCTTTATACCCCAGTGCATTCTGTTCTTTCCACAGGTCCAAACATTGGGGACCACTGTTCTGGACTGGAACTTTCCAAACCATAATCCAGAACCATTCTTTTCTCGTTGTAAGACGATTGCCTAATAGCAATGAAAATCTGACCAACACAGTTGTCAAGAGGAATCAGGTCACAGAAATGAGGAAAGACAAATGCTCTTAGTTGGGAAAAATAAGTAGCTGTCATTGTGGCATGATTAATAAAAACCCAGAGACAGAAACTGGGTTTCAATCTGAAGGTCAGAAAAGTAAAACAGCCAGCCACTGGCTCTCACCTCTACTTCAGTACGAAATGGCGATCCTGCCTCCAGGAATCTCAGAATGAGACTGTGTGTGAGCTGTCTTCTCCTGTCTTATATTCCTCTCTAGGGCTGGGATTAAAGGCTTGTACCACTATTGCCCCATTTCTATGGCAAACTAGTGTGGCTACTGGGATTAAAGGTGTGTGTCACCACTGCCTGGTCTGTAAGGCTGATTGGTGTGGCTGTTTTACTCTCTGAACTTCATGCAAGGTTTATTTATTAAAATACAATGAAATATCACTATATGCAGTAACTGAATTAATTAGGCCATGGGACAGTGGAGTCAAGAGGGAGGAAATACAAAGTTTACCTGAAGAAGGTGATGGCTCTGAGCAAGTTGAGGAAACAGAAGAATCACAATAGTCCTATTGCCAGGACTAGAATAGTGGTTGAGGTTAGGCGTAATGGCTGAAAAGATAGATGTATTAGTTACTTTTCTCATGGTTGTGACCAAGTATCTGAGAAGAAGCAATGCAAGGGAGAAAGGGAACGCTTTGGCTTGTGGTTTGAGGATACAGACTATGGTGTGGGAGACATGACATGAGGACCACACCAGACTTGCCTTTGGTGACAAGAGTATGAGGCTGGTTTTCACATCTCAATGGTCTAAGAAGAAGCGGGGACAAAAAGTAGGGCTGGAGCTATGGAAGTCAAGGCCAATCTACTAGAGATCTTCTTCTAGCGAGGCTCCACCTCTCTAAAATTCCATAACTTCCAAACAGAACCATGAACTAGAGCCCAAGTACACAAAAGCATGACCTGTGGGGGACAATTCACAACAGAAACACAATAATAAATAGAGCTGAAGAGGAGCCAAGAGTACATCCTACAGGTAGACTAGGACCTGTGTCCATCGGGATACACTCAGCCGTGGCTCAGGTAAATTCTTGAAAGGGTCATTTGGTCCAGACTGGAGCTCAGAGGTGATCAATTCCCCCATCTTCTTAACTTCCTATGTGGTGTGTATGAATCGGTATATGCCTGGTTACACTCTGTGTTTTCTGCCTTCTCATAGGACCCATACAAGAACAGTTCTTCAGAAGAACGTGTAGAAGTGAGGGTTCAGCTATTCAGAGTTTTCCTTCTGGTAAGCTGGAGGGAAACTAGGCTTCTGGAACAATCATTCAAGCCTTGGAAACTGCATACAGCTATACCCGCTGGGCTCTTCACAATCTGGGGAGGTGGTCATTTATTTACCTTCCTTTAAAAAGGGTAGCTAACTGAATTTCTGGTGGCGAGATGCGGTATCAGAAATAGTCTTTGTCTACAGAGGCAGAACTAAGTGAGAATGCAACAGTACAGTACTTACCTACATAAAAATTAAAATCAGCTCACTGGTCTCTAATCTTCCCTGATTTCGAGTCTTGCATTTTTAAGAAATTACAAAGAAAGAAACACTCTCAAACATAACAATTTCCCCAGGATCCAAGTGGACCTAATTTTGGAATGCCTGAAATCAAAAGCACTGATAATGGATTTGCTCAAATCAAGAAATATATGAAGCCATCCTTGCTAGAATGAACAAAAATGAACACAACATTTAGTTTAAGTAGCATGTGCTGGGTTTTCTAATTCTCCACCAGTTGTGTGAAAAGCACCCCATCCTTGTTCCCATCCTTTTGTTTCTGTGTTAGCCAGGTTCACCACAGAAACAAGCGATATATAAAAATACAGAAATGTAAACATGAAGATGTTAATTGGTGTAAATTATAGCTATATCAGGAATCAATATAAGCATATATAAATATGAATGTTATAAATATATAGAGATGTATGTGTGTGTGAGAGGGAGGGAGAGAGAGAGACGGAGGAAGGGAGAGAGAGAGAAAGAGATGGAGTAATCAACTTTATCTAGTCTTTCAAACATTATTTGGGCACAGATGGTCTGGTCACCATGGCCAGTACTTATTTTTTCACCACCAATACTTTTTTTTTCCTCTTGAAAATTTTTGGAAGATTGGGCAGTGTTGGGCTGCTCTTTCAGATGATGCTGGTTGGCTATCACAGATCCAGCTTTCCAGTCCTCACCTATTTATTGCTACTCACTACATTCTACTCTTTTATTTCCTCTTCCTGCTACCTCTTCACCTTCTCCTCCCTTCCATTAAACAGGAGTTTCCTTCTTTATCCCAAACTGCTTGGAGCTTTTTATGTAGCCCATCTTCTACATCAATCTCACATTCTTCCTCCAAGAATTGAGGTTGCTGGTCTGCGCCACCACGCCCAGCTAGACCTGTTCAATTAAGATCTGTTGTCTAGCTGACTACATAACCAGAAAATTGCCATGGTTGATATATTTTTCCCAGATAAGGTCAGTCCTACCGATTGGTGTAGACTGATCTCAGCGCCTACACTGGGTGGGTGGGTGGGGCTATGGACAGAAAAGAAAAGATAATTAGTGTGCGATTGCTTTCTCATTTGAAAATCTTAATCAGAAAGCCTCTGTGTCTGCTAGCTGAAGAAGCTTCAGGTGAGGAATGTTTGGGATGCTCACACCACACATCTGCCCTGTGCGTTGATAGACACACTACTTGCCCAGAATCTGGTTCTCACCTTAGTAGGTTCAGACAGAACGTTTGCAGCAGGGAACAGGAAATCTGTTGGGAACTGACTTCCACTGGCTCCAGCTTCAAGGCAGAGAACCCTAGTGTGGAGATTTGCACCCAAGGTGTGTATGGAAGAGTTCTCTGATAACTTCTGTGGAGGAGTGAAGAAAGTAGGAGTGGGAGGGGAAAAGGTTAAATGTAATAAAAATAACTAAAAATGAGCTTCAGTTGATGCTAAGGCAAGCCCTGGAGCATGGCGGTTTCTTTCCATGTGTGGGCTAAGGCTTCCTGGTCCACGCTCTGTATGTGTATAATCTCCACCCTTAAAACACTCTAACTTTATGATAAAAAGCAAAGAAAACTTTTGAAGATTTGAAGCCCAGACCTATGAAATATTTTTATCCCAGCAACTTACAAGTTTTTATGTGGTAGGACTGGGATGCACATCCTATAGTTATGGTTCCAAAAGAAATTATTTGTTCCTGTCATTCTGTGTAGTCAGTATGCCTAAATGGGCCGTGAAACAATTTCTGTTCCTCAGCAAGAAACAAAATGGGTTTATTCTATGTGATTTGAGATTGCCAGAATCCTTTAAGATAGATATGTGTGTGTATGAGAGAGAGAGAGAGACAGAGAGAGACAAAGACAGTGTGTGTGAGAGATAGACAGAAACAGCATGTGTATGTGTATGAGAGAGACAGAGATAGACACACACATACACATGCACACACACACACACACACACACAGAGAGAGAGAGAGAGAGAGAGAGAGAGAGAGAGAGAGAGAGAGAGAGAGAACCTTGCATGTGGATTCTATGTGTGTTGGAACCTGAAGACAGAGGAGGGTGCTGGATCTCTTGAAGCTAGAGTTACAAGCAATTGTGTACCACCTGACATGGGTACTGAGAATTGAACTGAGGTCTTCAGGAAAAGCAGCAAATGCTCTTAACTATAGCGCCATCTCTTCATCCCTTACCAGAAATTTTGCATTCAAACATCTACAAAATGGAAATAAAGCTTTTTCTTATATTTTTCATAAATAATTTATATCTCTCTACTACTGAAGCCTATGCCATATACATTACAAATGTAGTTTAACCTTTAGATGTCTCTCCTCTACTTGAAAGATGAATATTCTTTGTAAGCTTTCAATTCAATGTATTCATTTCACCACTTCTATGAATGAATTAATGAACTTCCAAACAATAAGCAGTATGCAATGTATCAGACATTGCTGTGTGACATGCATACAGAAGCAAGCTCGATGCATCATCTCCCTTCAAGAGCTCAGAGTTCAGAGGGGATTCAGGCAAATAAACAATTAAAGCCTAATTGGATGATTGTTGGCTGTATTCATCTAAACTAGAATTCTGAGAGTCAGCATGGTGATACACAGTTCACACAAAGAGGACTGAAGCCGTAAGCTCCTGGGTTCAAAGCCAGCCTAAAACTGACAGATGTACACGGCAGTATATGATGTGTGTGTGTGTGTGTGTTGTGTGTTTTTGAAAACATGGTTGCAATGTGGTCTGAAGAGGGACGGAAAGATAAGTGAACAGATAGAACAAAGCCAGATCAGGTGGACTGTATTCTCTTGAGCTGTGAACTAAAGCTAACCCTGCCCTACTCTGCAGGTGCTTCTGCAGAGCCTTGACAGAATGCTGACGAATGAGGGGCACTTTCTGCTATAGACTGTCCTGGAAAATTAGCATGGCTGTCCTAAACCCTGGGCCTTCACTCTCATATTTTTCTTTTTCACCTGATATGGTACAGGGATGAGATACAAAGGTTTTGAAAGAAGACCAGAGCAGCTAGCACTGTAGGTCAAAAAGGTCAAAATGGGAGTCCTGCAAGGTGTGTATGCCAAGAGGCAAGCTGATTTGGCCAGAAGAAAAGCCGGAGTGACAACTATAGTCACTGAGGAATTATCCAGATGTTTGGGGGGAGGTGGAAAATATCTTTCCTTTCTGGAGCCAGTACAAGAAGAAGGGTTTACAATTCAGCAAGACATGGAGAAGGTAGAAAATATGCTGTATGCAGATGTTTTCTTTATAAACAGTGGGGCATGCAGCCACAGATCTGCATTACATGTGTTCTATGGATCTTTCTGATCTCTGGGAGATCCTTTTCATTGAAGCTGTCTCATAAACTTGCATGGTTTCTATGAGGGAAAATTAAAACTTCTATAACCTCTGGTTTACATTCTAGCATCACATGCACACAGACAGACATTCAAACAGAATACATGCACAGTGTATATAGGCATGCACACAACACATACGTAGCATACACATATACCACACAACACACACATACAGTTACACACTTACATAACATGTCACATAGCACATACAGAAAATACACACAGAGTGCATACAAACCTCACACAACACATACAAAGGCATACAGATAACACATACATAGCAAATACATAGTGTACATCACACAACATACACAGCACACAACACACACAGCAAAAACACATTCAGCAATAGTATGCACATAGCACATAAGCCACTGCTATATGTATAGAACATATACATAGCACATACACACAACAATAGACAGATGGATGTACATACATACACATAAACACACACATGCATTCCCCTAGAGACTCACACATACACGCTTGGTGAGAGAGAGAGAAAGAGAGAGAGAGAAAGAGAGAGAGAGAGAGAGAGAGAGAGAGAGAGAGAGAGAGAGAGAGAGAGAGAGAGAGAGAAAAGACAAGGTCAAAATCTATTGCTTAGGATTGATAGTGATAATTACAAGCTGCTGTAGGAGAACATGTAACATAGCAACCTTACCAAAAAGAGTTTTCACGTTATCCTATTGGAGACAAATAGCTGCTAGTGTTGCTTCAATGACTTGACAATGACAAGATCAAACTCTATTTATCTTGTCACCCTGTGGTGGTTTGATGACAATGGTTCCCATAGGCTCATAGGTTTGAATTTTTGATTCCCAGTTGATGGAACTGTTTAGGAAGGATTAGGGGGTGTGTCCTTGTTGGAGGAGGTGTGTCACTGCAGTAACTTTGAGATCTCAAAGCTTATTCCCAGGTATCTCTGTCTCGGCCTCGTGGTAATGGATCAAGACGTAAGCTCTCAGCTACTGCTCCGTCACTCTGCCTGCCTGCCTGGCACCATGCTCCCCACCAAGATGATAATGACCTCTAATTTTCTGGAATGGTGAGCCCTACGTTAAATGCTTTCTTTTATAAGTTACCTTAGTTATGGTGTTTATCACAGCAATATAAAAGTAACCAAGACAAGCCATATGCTCATTACTGTATATCATATGATACTCACTTCTTGGCATCAGTCCAGATCCAAGGTTAGACAAGGAAGAACAAAGAACCATGTGGCTGCAAGTTCCATATCTGAAGATAGCAAAAGTCCCTACAATATCCCTTGGTGGAATCTGCCAAGGGCTCCCTGGCCTAGAGCTGGTTGCTTATTCAGTATTTATTCCCCCCATAACACCTAGTTAGAACTCAAATTTTGTATGGAATGTCACTGTGCTAAGCTAAAAGACTACATTTCCCATGATAAGCACCTGCTTTAGAATTGTAAGTTCTGACTTTTAGGGTAGTTTCTTACGTTTCCAGCTTTTTGTCCTGCTCAAGTCCCCCTTCCCCAAATCCTGTCTATAATATAGCGTCATGGTTAGCCCATTTATTACTCAGTTATGGACTGAGATAGATCACAGCTTTCTCCCCTTTTTGCTCTCTGGATAAACACAGAAAAAAAAAATGATTCCCACAGCGACTTTAGCCCTAAGAGAAGCTGAAAATGGTGCACTGAACTGCACATTCCCCTGCCCACCTCCCTAGCTTGGTGAGTAAGAGGCCAGGATGGCAAATAAGGCACTCCCTTCAGAGAAGAGAGACTAAAAGCGGGGATGATGTAATTGTTTATCAACAGTTGGTACTTGTCTGCTGTCTCCTTCCCTCCCTCTCGCTCTCTTCACCTCACTTTCTCTCTGCCTCCTTCCCCTTGTTCCTTTTTCCCCATCCTAGTCTTTATACTTATTTATTTGTTCTTTGAGAAAGTCTTTCTGTATAGCTTAGGCTAGTCTCAAACTCACAATTATTCTGTCTCTGTCTCCTAACTGGTGAGGTTACAGATGCAACACCGAGGTTCAGCTTTATTTTTTTTTTTTTTTAAACTTGGAGGTGGGATGGTAGCCACCTCCAAGAAGGAAATAAATGATTTCCCAGGACCATTTTGTTTTTGGGACTATCTCTGTGTATTCCTTCCTAGGATCACATGTGGGTAGTTTATATCATCAAAGGAGTTTGAAACAAATAATCCGTTAACTGAATTAACTCAAAGCCCACACTAGAAGAAATCTGTCCTGTAGAACTACAAAGCCTTATAAATCTGTATCACTCCATATCAATCCAAGACATCTGCAGATTCAACCATCTACTGGTCACATTCTGGGTAGTTAAGTCGATGATGGCATTTGTACTGAACACCTACAGACTCTTTTCATCATCAGGGTTCTCAGAGCGACACATTAAAACTGCTATTTATGTAACATTGAGTTATAGTAAGTGCTCTAAGTGACCTCCAGATGATTTCAATTATATGAGAAAACATGCAAATTTTCAGCATACACTGTGTTTTATGAGGGCCTTGAGCAGCTGGACACATTGGAGCTTGAAGGGGACATTTGAGACCAGTCTACTAACTGGATCTGTATGCTGCTCCTTCTTGTCATTATTCCAACCTATGTTCAGTTACGGCTTTAAACAAGCTTTTAGAAGTTCTTCAGAGAGAGTAGGTAACAACACTACTGTGCTTCAGTAATAAACTCTCCACAAAACTCAATGCATACCTCAACCGAAACTCCCCTCTACCACTTTGAAAGGACATGTTTAGGTGGTGGCACACGCCGTTAATCCCAGCACTTGGGAGGCAGAGACTGGCAGATCTCTGAGTTTGAGGCCAGCCTGGTCTACAAAGTGAGTTCCAGGAAAACCAGGACGGTTGCACAGAGAAATCCTGTTTCAAAAAACCCTAAATAAATAAATAAATAAATAAATAAATAAATAAATAAAACAGATAAATACATTTCCCTTGGCCATAGAAATTAAAAATCAAGAAAATGAAAGCTGGAAGCTGTTAATTATTTTTAAAGACATGCTCTTACTCTGTAGTACAGGCTAGCCTTAACTTCATGATGATTTTCATACTTCAGCTTCTTAGCCCAGGGATGGTAGGTATGAACCACCGTTCCTGGTTAAAAGTTGCTTAGAATTCAAATGTGTTACCTCATACTGAAGTGGGAGAAATTACCCACCAAGTGGTTCATTTTAGAGGTTGAGTAAGTAACTTCTCCTCTGCCACAGCATTTTTTTCCTCCTGGAAAGACAATATAGGAGGCATTGCTATTCTGATGCAGAGCTGAATAATTAATTTTCCAGGGTGGGCCACCAAGTTACTAGGTCCAGTGTGTGCAATCTGGGTACTTCTGCTCCTCTTCTGCACTTCCCATATGCCTGCATTTTAAGTCTGTTATAAGCTTAGGCTACTTTAAAAAATTCGTGTGTGTGTGTGTGTGTGTGTGTGTGTGTGTGTGTATGTGTATTTCCTTATGGAGACTAGAAGTGGGTGTTGAATCCTGTGCACTGGAGTTACAGGCAGCAGTGAGCTGCCAGGTACAGGTGTTGGGTCCTTCACAAGAGCAGGACTTGCTCACTCTTAACTGTGGAGTCATTTCTCAAGCTCCAGGAAGCTCACTTATCTAGACACCATTGCGGGTCCTAGCGTGAGCTCTGCCTCCACCATCTCATACCCTGTGGCTGTGGCCCCTCTTTCCCATGGAACAGTTTTTAAACCTTTGGCACTCACTGCCTGGGGAATGTCTCTTTTCTCATTCTCCACATTAGTTTTGCACTGCGGACTCCCTCCGGAGCTGTTGTGGATGACTGCGAAGCAGCAGAATGTGGTGAAAATTACTCATTTAACTGTCTTTCTTCAACACTGGAAGGTCTACATTGTATATTTGCCCTTTCCTGCAGGCATAGCCACAGGCTGCTGCTTCCTTCTGGAACAATGGTTCTCAATGTGTGGGTCTCGACCCCTTTGTGGGTTGACCGACTTTTGCACAGGGCTTACAATCTCCTGCATATAGAGTACTTATGTTATGATTCATGACAGTAGCAAAATTATAGTTATGGAATAACTACAAAATAATTTTATGTTTTGGGGGGGTCACCACAACGAGAAGAACTATATTTAAGGGTCAAAGCATTTGGAAGGCTGAGAACCAGTATTATAGAACCAGTTCACTGTCTTTGTGACTTTACGTTACTGTTGCCAATCACCTTTCTCTTTAAACAGTCAGCTCTCTCTCTGACCAGGGATATTCGAGTGTCTTGATCAACTATACCTCCCAGTTGCCTTCCAAACATGTGCGGAGACCTTCAGTCACTGGGTAAGCTGTCTTGTCGATGTTGGTCATTTACTATTTACTCTCACCCAAGAGAACAGAATGAAATTTAGGCAGCATGTCTAGCCCTTTCCACCCAGGTTTAGTGTTAATAATTTATAGGTAGATTGTCCTTACTGTCCTCGGCTAAACCTACCACACAGATGCCTTGAAATCTGAAAGCAGTATTTTTTTTTATTTTTTTTTCCGCGTACCAATGTCTACAAGGCATATGCATGGAATGGGTTTTGAAGTTCTAAACTAGGACTTCTATCCCAGCTACAACTGCTTAGAACACTCATGCCTTCTGGTTGAAGGTCAAGCTGTGGATTCTGGTACCCTGGACCACAGTGTGCTGGGCTGACATGGGCACAGTACTCTGTGTAATCAAAGAGCTACAAAGGCACAACTCACTGCAGATGGTGCTTCCACAGCTGGTGTGAGCCACTGAGGGGAAGACTCCCATAGAACTGTGCCTGAGGCCCAAAGCCACAGATCATGGAAGGACAGAGAAAGCTTGGAGAAAGAGACCCATGGGTCCGGAAGAGTCTCTACGTCTCAGGGTCAGGGTCATGGTTGTCTGTCTACTTCACTGCAAATTGGCTAGTTTTATGGCCACGATGCCCCTGCAGTTCCCACGTCTGAACTGCCGATGGTAGACCTCTGCCAACACATGGCAAGGAGCAGAACAAATCCTGGGTTTTGTGTGGCTAGAAGCCAAAGCAAAAGGAAAGAAGGGATTGGTCTACATGTCTACTTATGCCCCCAAATCTCCAATTAGATGGAGGAGGGCTTTGTGGAGAAGTGGTGAGTGCTACCTGTCATGGAAGGACACCTGGGTTCAGAGAGGCCAGGGCTAAAAGATGCATTTAGCACAATATGACAAAATTACTTAGTTCATGGGATTTAATTAATGAGTTAAATATTTGAAGTTTGAATACAGGCTGGACAGCTCCATCCTCTGCTCAGAGATGGTTCTAAGATATTGCTAGCTTCTCCTTAACTGTATACTCCACTTCCCTGTGTTCTTGTTGCATCTGTTACTGTACCTGTTTACAACATGGCTGACTCTCCCACCTGGCACAGACCATGTTTTTTACTTTTTTTTTAAATATATATATATAATCTTGCCAGACCAAATTATGTCTTTGGGTGAAATTCTATTCTGAAACAACTGTTGCATTAAAAATCAGCCTCTAAGGTAGGAGCCTGATGATTTGGGGGAGTCAATCATTCCAGAAGAGTTAGCGGATACTATTTTTACTTAGGGCATCTTGTGTAATTTTAGTAGGTTTGTGTTATCTCTGCAGGAAATCTCTTACCACTAGTAAAAATGGCCTTTCCCAAATGTATGAGAGCTAGGGTACACATCGCCCAGTTCTACACTTAATTTTAGCCAGAAGGTTGAGGTGATCTTTCTCCCAGTTCTATCTGTGAGCTGACAGTTATATATACATCAGTTTATGACAGTTATATATACATCAGTTTATGACGGTTATATATACATCAGTTTATGACAGTTATATATACATCAGTTTATGACAGTTATATATATATATATATCAGTTTATGACGGTTATATATACATCAGTTTATTTCATGCCTTATGTTTGTTCTTCCCTCTGTAAGAAAAACCTGCTACAATCAAGGCAGCTTTGTGTAAACACATTCATTTTTCAATTTGGGTATATTATGCCTTTTTCTTTTTTGCTTCTCTCTCTCTCTCTCTCTCTCTCTCTCTCTCTCTCTCTCTCTCTCTCTCTCTCTCTCTCTCTCTCTGTCTCTCTCTCTCTCTTCTCTCTCTTTCTCTCTCGGTGCATATGTGCATGTGGTGACCTGAAGTTGACATCAGGAAGTTTACTCTTTGTGGCAGGCTCTCAATCAAACTCAGGGCTCAGCAGTATGTCTAGTCTCCGGAGTCAGCTTGCTCGGGGCTTCCCCAGTCTCCAGCTTCCAAGGTTGGGATTAATGGTGGGGCCGTCACACCCACAAGGCATTTACATGGATTTTGGGAATTTTCTCTTCATGAAGGTATTTGGATTCAGAGTCATGGCTGAGAGAGTTCGTATCATAGATGTCAGCAATGGTCCAATTCAGGGTGAGGAGAGAATGATCTCATCCCTCAGTATCAACAGGCTTGTTCACAAGTACCTTGTTTATAGTCTGGCGGTGGTGGTGCAGCACTCGGGAGGCAGAGGCAGGCAGATCTCTGTGAGTGTGAGGCCAACCTGGTCTACAAGAGCTAGTTCCAAGATAGGTTCAAAAGCTACAGAGAAACCCTGTCTTGGAAAACCAAATAAATAAATAAATAAATAAACAAACAAACAAACAAATACCTTGGGTTAGGTTCTGACATTGCTGACCTGGATGCCACTGAAGTGGGCACAGGTCATTCTTCTACGTCAGCATCCTAGTTCCTAGGATAACAAGCACCCACTATCATACCCAGCTTTGTAGATGGGTCCTGAAACTCTCCCATGACTTTCCCTCCAATGTTATTGCTTTACCAAATGTCTTCCTTTATGGGCAATCTATGTCTTTGATACTTTATTCTCTTCTTAACTGATAAATTAACTACTTTTCAACTAACTCAGTGAGCATTGACAAATAAGTACACTGTTTCTCTATAAAGTAAACTACTTTTATTTTGTAGAAGACTTGAATAGCTTGAAATAGACTTTTTTTTTTTAAGAGCAATGTGTTATGAAGAATATTTACTTTAAGAAAACAAGACGCTCTGTGGCACTGAAATCACAGGGTATCTGTGTGTAACTGCATAGAGATGACTTGAAATGTGGGAACTATATCCTAAGGATACAGATTCCAACGGAACCAGGTTCTGCAATATCAAAGTCAACCAACCACTGAGAAACTTGGGGTAAGTAATTTATCAGTTATTTTGGTGGAGTGACTGCCAGTTTCAGAGGCTACTGATTTAATCAGTTCGTGAAATTTCAGCCCTAAACATATTTTAACTTGAAAACAATATGCTGTGTCAGACTCCTCAGAAGTCCACAGAGTGGGACTCAGTAAAAGAAAATGACAGGGCTTCCATTCACGGTGCTTGTGATCAGATATAGAGGCTTAGGGTGAGAAACCTTCCGGGAACAGGCAAGGTTCCATTTCAGAGAGTGGAAAAGGCTTCATAGTTCAACATTAAAGGATGTCTACAGATTAGCTTTTGAGACAATGTATCAGACTAAATATATATATATATATATATATATATTTTTTTTTTAAATCTGACCTTTAGTTTAATCCTTGGTATTGCAAATATAAACAATTTTAACTCTTAATATGTAAAGGAGAAACATTTTAGCTAAAATATTATATTTAGATAATAGCAAAAATTATAAACCTATAACACTAAAATGTTTGCAATTTATATTTTGAATATACTACCAGAAGACCATCCAAGTGGAATTTTTTTATTACTGTTTCAAGCTCTACTTTTTCCACAGTTTGCCACTTTTCTGACTAACTACAGGCTGGTGTTATCTGTTTTTTTTTTTTTTTTAAAATTTTATATTGCAGATTATGTGACTGTGTGAGCCTCACTGTGCCTGCCTTCTCAGTGATTTATTTTGTACTGTGTAATATAGTAGCTCGTCATTGTGTATCCATTTTAATTGTTAAAGCCTGTATTAATTATCTTAATTAACTAACTAATTTCAGCACTATAAAATGCCTGTGATATACCTCTTAGGAAGCAAGGGGGTTACTAATTCATAGTTCTGGAAGATCCTAGAAACGATGGTGTCACAAGTCACTTCTGATAGGACCTTTGTGTAGAGTGGGTGTAGGACGTGAAGACAGGAGTATGCTGTTGGGGCACACGGTCTAAACAAAATGTGAACACAAGGGCCAAAGCCAGGCCTTCATTGTAGCTCCTTTGTAATAAGTCCCAAGGACCTTTCTGAGACCTAACCTACAGTATCATCACCTTGAGGGCCAAATTCCCAGCACAGGAACCTCTGGGAGGGACAAGTCACAGACAAGCCACAGCAGTAAATAAATAGATGTTTCCAGTTAGGACAGATTTTCAGCCAGGGATGACTGACGCCTGTGGCTCTCTGGCAATCCCTAGAGACATTGTTATGACCTAGGAGGTCCAAGGAGAGGTCAGGGTATCGCTCACAAGCCCACCTGGCATGGGAAAGCCCATGGCACAGAATGAGAGAATCTCAAGTGTCAACTGAGGACAAAGACTCAGGTTTAGGATTTTTATAGGGTTATGACTGCAAACAGTGAAGGGGGGTGTTGTGCTGGATTCTTCAGGCATTTCTCCTCGGTGTATATTTAGGAATATGCTTCCAATAGGATGATTCAGCTTTAAAATATGTAACCAAAAAGCCTTCCCCAATCCTTACCCACTCAGGACCAGTAACGAGAGCCATAGCTGTTTTGCACTCTCAGCAGAATATAAACCCCACAGGCTTTTCCGTCTTTGCAGTTGTGGTGTCTCAGTGATCACTTTTATTTTTCCATTTAATTTCCATAATGCCCAGTCTTTTCGATCACTGGCATTGGTTATGTCCCCTCTCGTGCCATACCTTTTACTTTGCCCCCTTTTAAATGGAGTTGTCTGTTCCTTGTTTGTTTATTTAAGCATGTTTTTGTTAATATTTTTGTTCACATATCTGTATCCAGCTGATCTGATTCTACTTTTTAAGAAGAATCCATGGTCCATCCAGATCCATTCAGGTCCAACCTGAAGGTGTGAAATCAAATCCAGAGATCAGGAAACAAATCAGCCGCTGAGTCCCCCTATTCTGGTCCCACCCTAGACAAAAGTCCTGTGAGTGTGCTCTCTGTTTACTCAACCTGCCCCATAGAACCCAGCAACTGCTTGCCACTGTCAGAGGCCAACTCAGGAATTTATCTTTGGGGTCCGGAATCATCACTCTTCCAAGGATTTTCTAATAAGTGATCTGCTCTGGTTCAGGGTTTGGGGTACTGTAAACCTGCAGGGGTGTTTTGAAGATGATTTTGATTGGTCAATGGAGGGAAAAGATTTGTCTCTTCAGAGGAGATTTCCAGAAATCTAACTAGGTTCACACTTTTTAAGGAAGACAGGTAGTAATATTTGGAGGAACTGGGGACTATGGTCACCTGGCTGCTGAGCAGTTTCCACGGTAGAAGCCCTCTTAGAACTGCATTCCCCCCCCCACACTCGACATATACAGCCTCCACTTACCCTGCCACTTTCTCCAAATATCATTTGTTATTTTTAAAATGAAGAACCAAAGCTTATTCAAATGCTCAGATATCTGAAGATAACGTTGAGTAATCTTGTTGTTCTTAAAGCCGTGTGTGTGTGTGTGTATACATACATATATATATGTGTGTGTGTGTATGTATATTAGAAAGTTTATATGAAAATTAGAAAGTTTTCTCACATGAAACAATTATTCTTAGTTCTAGTTTATAGCTATAACGAATCGCACATATTCAGCTTGGTGTTTTTCTCAGTTTTGTTCTAGCACACTCTGAAACAGAAAATCACCCTCAGCTCTCTGCCACTCGAAAACTGGGTTTCACTCGTGATTGCCAACAGGCTACCATGGATTCGGGGAGAGAGGGAACCAAAGTGTCTGTCCCATCCACTCTGAACTAGTCACAGACAGATTCTGGGAAGTGGGGAGTTGCTGTCACTAGGGGTGTCCCTCTGGCAAGTTCACTGGGGCTCAAAACAAACAAACATGCTTGAATATGAAAGGGGACCCGTAGGGAGGAAAGGGGCTGCCGGGTGAGCGGGAGGCGGGGAGAGTGGGGATGAGAGCCATCAGAATGCATTGTGTACATGTGTGAAAATGTCAAAGGACACATTAATAAATCTGGCTTAGCGTGGACGTTCCATTGTCTCTTTCTGATCATAGTTGCAGTGCGAACACCATCCGTTTCCTGTTGATACCACGTGGCACGATGTGAAGGCTCAGGAGTAGACTCGCAGCCTCTGGGTGTTTCTGTGTTGATGCTCGTGATGAAGATGAAGAGGATGGGAAGGAAGATGGAGGCTAGGATGATGACATGAGTCACTGAGGCTTATTTCTTTCAGCAAACCCAGTAGGGGAAATCTTTGGGTAAAAAAATGCCATTCACCTGTCCAGGAACAGATGGCCCGAGCTCAGAAGGAGCTGGGCAAACACAGCTCAGAACTGGGGCCTGCTCCTAAGCATACAGCGGGCTAATAAAAGAAAGCAAACATCTAGTAACCAATTTTGAATGAGATAACAAGGGAAAGAGCTGTAGCCATAGTAATAGGTTCTCAGCTAGTCCAGACAACAGAATGGAAACCTTGCATGTAACGTGGTGGGTACAGCCCCTTTTCTCATTTTGAGGATGTTAAAATCTGTCTCGTTATTGGTGGCTCACGGAAGGCAAAGACTGAAATGAAAGAACCAATGGCTTTGGGGCCGGATATACTCTTGTTTAAAAGAAGGACTTCACTGTGTGTTTGAAAAGTTTGCTATCATGTAGTCCATATATATTTTAATAATATATAACTTTAAAGCATCAGTGTGAACAGTGTTTTCTAAGTATGCTCAAAACTTTTGTCTTTCTAATAATTATAGTCAAAATTTTAAGACATCAGTATGTGAATGATGTCTTATAATTATAGTCATGATTATCCACCAGAGTAGGACAAAAAAAAAACATTTGTTCCAGAAATATATGGATAAAGAGAAATGTGAAAAATTTGACTTTAACAATTTGCACTTTCATGTTTCATTTAATAACTGAAAAATTTTCAAGTATAGAGTTTAAGTGAACCTTTAAATATTTCTGAAGAAAAAAAAAAACACTTTCTAAACATGACCAACCTGAGAGTCTCTTTTAAAATTCCATTATCCTACATAGGATAGCTCATAGGTCTTTTGTGTGTCAAAAAAAAACTTAATAAATGTTTGATTTTAAAAAAGCATAAGGAAAAATGAGTGAGGAAACCATAGAGTAAGGTTTATGGTGGGAGAGGAAAGAAGAGAACAGAGTATAAATTAACAACGTCAGGAGTCAGTCAGTAGAGACATCTCTGCAGGTCCAGATAAAGTTACTCTGACCCTTGACAAAAAATCATGCCAAAACTTCAGCTTCCTCAGTTACAGTGTGAAGGAATTTACTGTTCTGTGCCTCATGCAATCCGCACAGAGAACATAGCAGGAGAAGTCGTTTACAGCGTGGAGCCCAGAACATGACATGTGGCTGAGCTCCATGAACAGAAGCTGCTGGGAAAGCCAAAACTGATGCTGCGAAACAGTCGTCCCGAGGGTCATCACAGGCAGCCAGCTCAGTCTCCCAGCCCTCACTCCCCACAGTCATCCCGAGGGTCATCACAGGCAGCCAGCTCAGTCTCCCAGCCCTCACTCCCCACCATGCCACAGAAAATCAGCCCTTCCCCAGTCTGATCCGGCTGGCCATTAGCAACGTTTCTGCCCTTCACCCCAGTCCAGTTCCACGTTTAGAGATACATTACCATATCTGGACTAAGATGCTGAACTTAGTCCTCTGCTAGAGCAGTTATTCATGCTTTACCAAGGAGCTGTTTCTTCAGCCAGTAGATAACATTGTCTAATGTTCATAATTAATACTGTAAATTTCCCTCTACACACTACATTTGCTGTATCCCACATATTCCTGGGAGCTGTATTTTAAATTTTTATTTGTTTGAAATATTTTCAATTTTCTTTCTAGGATTTTTTTTTTTGATTTAGAAATAAGTTGATTCCAACTCTCTGTTACTGATTTTCACTATGATCTGTAAGAATATTTCGTGTGATTTCCTCTTCTTTCCATTGTGGCCAGGTTTATTTTGAATGCCCAGGATGCGTTCTATCCTTGTGAGTGTTCTCCGTGAGCATGAGACTATTTTATTTTCTGCTATTGTTTTATGAAAGTTTCTATGTCATTTAGAAATGGTTGATTGATAATTCTTTTTATTCCAGTTGGATCAGCTAGTTACTGTAGAGGGTACTAAAGTCTCCTACTGTAACACTGAAAACATGTCTCAGTGCAATTCATATGTTTTGTGGCTGACTTGCTTGTCTTTAACTGTGGCAAATTTCCTTGCTTAGAAATCCTTGTTTAAAAGTAATATTCCAGATATATTTTTCTACCCTTTTACTTTTGGGTGTAAAGTATTTATGTATGTAAGTATGTGTGTGTGTGTGTGTGTGTGTGTGAGAGAGAGAGAGAGAGAGAGAGAGAGAGAGAGAGAGAGAGAGAGAGACAGACAGACAGACAGAGAGACAGAGAGACAGGAAGACTAAGAGAATCAGAGAGACACACAGACAGAGATAAAGAGACAGAGAAACTGACTCATGCATCCTAGGCTGCTCTTAATCTCTCTGTGTATCCATGCCTGCTTTATGTAGGTGCTGGAGA
>NW_026067925.1:3416422-3609982 GCF_014885135.2 Alexandromys fortis | reverse complement strand
GCCCCCCCCCCCCCCCGCCTCATCCTTTCACTTTTTCTCCATCTACATAATCATATGTAAATTAGGCTTGTAGAACACATTTGCATGGGTCTTTTCCTAATCTATTCTCATAGTCTTTATTTTTCAATCTCTTTTAATAGTCTGTGGTAGGGCCATCAAAGCCAAGGCCCCATTCCCATTAAGCCTGCGCTCTACCACCGGCTTCTATGGAAGTCTATGAATTGGTATATGTAGAACAGTCACATTCCAGGAGATTGTTGTGTGTAGTCAGAGTAAGGTCTTCCATCTTTGTGATTGTATTCATTGTCCTTATCTTTGTCATTTTTGTCATCCTCTCTCTTGCTGTCTCTGCCTTTAGCTTAGTATTTTTTTTTATTTAGAAGTTTTTATTTATTTATTTTTTTTATTGAGAATAAGAAAAAAAGTTTCTGCCTCCTCCCAGCCTCCCATTTCCTTCCCCCTCCCCCCACTCTAGCTTAGTATTTTAAGTGATTCAATTTTCCCTCTTCTCTTAGCTTATCATCATATTTCTCCTCAAATTGCCTCCAATGGCTGCTTTACAATGTGCAATTTAACTTTACATCTAATCTAAGAGCACTTTGTTTTGTGTAAAATCTTGAATTCACAGTGTCGACAGGAATGACCTTGAACTCCTGGTCTTCTGAGAACTCCCTGTGGCTGAGCTGTAGCACAGACCACCCAATACACTTTCAAGCAACACTGTAGCACTGCCCAATAGTTCAAGCCTGTGCGGTATTTCTCCTTCTCATTTTGCAACCTTAAATTTTCCTTACTCATGAGCTACAGTCATCGCTGTTGTTATTACTTTCAGCGGACTGTTAACGTCAGTCAGATAAGCTAAGAACAAGACAGTGAGAGGATGTTACTTAACCTCCATCTACTTTCTCTGTAACACCTCTCTCTGTATGCAAGCCCAAGTGTTTGAGTTATATAATTTTATTTTTTACCTGAATGAGTTTTTTCCCACTGCTTTCTTCAAGAAAAGTGTACTAGTGAAAATTTCCCTCAGAAACTGTCTGAAAAGGGCCTTATTTCTCTCACTTTGAAGGATCAGTTTGTTGAATAAGGAATTCTAGGTTGAAGAATTTTATTATCATTATATACTTTAAAATGTCTCTGTAGTCTCTTGTCTCCTGCACAGCTTCTGAAGAAGAAATTCAATATATTTATTTTATTTATATATTTATTATATCATATGATCATTATTCTTATCTTTTAAAAATGTGTGAGTGTGTCTGCATGTGCATGTGTGTGTGTGTATATGTGTGTGAGTGCCTGTGTGCGTATGCATGTGTGTATGTGTGCATGTGCATGTGTGAGTGTCCATGGGTGTGTGAGTGTGTGTGTGAGTATATGTGTGTATGTATGTGTGTGTGAGCCACATGGATACAGAGAGATCAGAAGATCCCCTGAGCTACAGGTGGTGGAGAGCAGCTCTACCTGGGTACTGGGGACCAAGCTTGGGTCCTCTGAAAGAGTAACACCCAGTCTTTATCACCGAATCCTCTTTTCAGAGCCTGAAAAAAAAAAAAGACATCTTCATTCCTAGACATATTCTTTACTTAAAGGGCACTATTTTTTAAATATTAACATAGCTATACTACCTTTTCTTTTGATACTTCTTCCATTGAGAGAAGAATGTCTCATTTTGTCTCCAATCAATTTTTTCCTCTTTGTTTTTGTTTCTGGAGGCAGGCTCTTGCTGTGCAGTGCAAAATTGTCTTCAAATTCGAGTCTCCTCTCTTAACCTCCAGATGCTGGAATCCCAGCTGTGGGTCATTTTCTATTTTCTCCTTTATTTTTGAGAGACTTCTCAGGTATAGCGTTCTAAGTTGGTGGTTGATCAGTAAGCTGATATCTTTGATTAGTTCAGGAAACCACTCATGTATTTTTCCATGTAGGGCTTAAAATCCCACTCTCTTCTCATCTCTACCTCAGGAGCCATTGCCTCACCCCACAGAGCCCTCTCGATTTTCTAAATTTCTGTTCGCTTTTAGTCTCAGGGTTCCTGTTTGATTCTTTTGTTGGTGTAGCTTCCAGTTCTGTGATTTTATTTCCTTTTACATCAAGATTGCTAGTTAGTTATGGTGGCACATGCCTGAAATTTTAGCTCTAGGAAGTGGAGGTAGAGGATTGCCATGGCTTCAAGACCAGCCTGGGCTATATAGTCAGACCTTGTCTCAAAATCCCAAGCCTGGGCACAATTTTTAAGCCTAGTGTCTTCATGGTCCAATGTTTAATCCCTACCACTGCCAAAGAAAGATATCAGAGACAGGAAAGAGAAAAGAAAGGAAGAAAGGAAGGAAGGGAAAAAGGGAGGAGGAAGGAAGAGAGGAATTTCTGTTAGCATTTATGTTTAACTTCTTGTTTCAGCTGTTATACTATTACAGAATTACATTTTTAAGTAAATTACAATTCTCTGGCCAAAGTCACCAGTCTCAATCCATTTTCTCTGTCTTCACCTCTATCGTCATGCACATGGTGACTTTAAAAATTGTATTTGTTAACTCATGATGCTGCTTTGGGGTCTGCTCACGTTCTGTTGTCCTTCATATTGGCTTACAGTCATGTGTTCCTCATTTTTGGTGTGGCTGAGGAGGAATTTTTTTAGATGGACATTGTACATGGACTATGTATAGTTAGAACCTGTAGCTATTATGTCATGGAGATCATCGGCTTTTCTTTTCTGGGTGTGTAGATACCACTTGGGACGACACTCCAGAGCCTGTGCTGATGTAGGCTGCTTTACTTCTTTATTTTAATATGTCTTTTCTTAGTGAGGAATTTTGTTATCAACAACCTCATATATGCATTGCTGTGAAAGGCTCCATCTGTCTTTTGTCCACCTCAGAGCCCAAGATGTTGAATGTTAGTGCTTTCTTCTGAGACCTGAGCATAGTTACTGTGGCATCCATCCATGGCCCGTTCTAAACTCTAATTCTTTTCACAGTGGGATTGAAGAGGGTACATTCACAGAGCTCTGCTGAGACTTACAGCCACGGACCCAGGATCATGGCTGAGGGTAGAAATATTTGGATGGCAAGGTGAGAGTCATAGCCCCTAAGCCATTCTGCCTCAGAACAGCAAAGTTTCTAGAGGGGAAGAGGTTCTCCAGTGCTTCCCCTCTCCATCCACGCTTCTTTGGCATCTTGACTCTTTGTGAATCTAATTCTGTTTCTTCTGTGAGAGCATCATGGTCTCTTCTGGCTTCTGTCCGGGGTCTGACCTGGCCAGGGAATATTCAGATACTGCAGTTGAAGCATGCAGGTAGACTTCACAAATGCCTTCTTCTCCAGAGTAGCAGCCAAGCTCTAGCCTACCCTCCAGCAGGTTCTTACTGTCCATAGTGTGTCCATTTTCATCCTTGTTCCTTTGACAATTTTGCAGTTTTTAATAAATATTTTACACTTTTATTGGTACTGAATGATGGTTGTAAGAACTACAGCCCTGCTGTAAGCCACTTCCACCTACAAAGCCATAGTGATCCAGGCTGTCACCATTAGAAGAAAAAAGTGTTGTCTTAGAACAGCATTACCAGAACCTTTGCTTTTTCTTAAGGATCCATAAATCACAAATATACTGTAACTTGAGCATGAATGTGAAGTGGTGACCTTAAAACATAAGAAAACTCATTGCAGATTTCAAATTCCAAACCCAGGGAAAAATTGTTCCAAGACAAGAGAGAAAAGGTGAGGTAAAGAATCGGCTACAGTAAAATACCTTCAATTGTCTCGGCACAAAATGAAGGGCGTGCTCCTCCGCTAACCTCAATCTTTTTCCTTAGACTGTAAATTCACCTTAAAGACAACAATGATTGTCAGGGATGGCTGCACATACCTGTAATCTCCAAATCTGAGAGATAAAGAGATTCAGTTTCAAGGACCCATCTGGACCACTTAGGGAGATCCGCGTTGGAAACAAACAGATTCCAGGAAAGGTACCATAAGATATCCCAAAGCATCAGACGGGAAATCCTAATGACTTGATCTTGATGAGTCCAGGTGACTTGGAGGGTGGCAGTAGAACACTTCTTCAGGGAAGGAACGAGTCAGCTTCGTTAGTGTGCTCACTAATTCCAGGGTCTTCTATCGATGACTCTTCCCTGAGCGCTGTGATAACGAGCTTTTATGGTAAACAGTGCTCCAGTTTGGGTGAGGGTCCCTTAAAGGCCCACATGGTAAAGACTCAGTTGAAGTGTTTATCTAACTATTCTTTATCAATAAAAACTCCAGAGTCAGATATGGGGGTTCAGAACCTGAATGATCATAAGTGGCAGAGAAGTGACCAGGGACCATCCTGTCTCTCTCTTTCCTTGATCCAAAAGAGACAAGTATCTTTCTAAACCCTTCCTTACTACTTCCTGTGTCTCTCTAATATGTCCTTGGTCCTCCAAAATCTCTACGGCTAATTTTGGTCAGTTAGTAGCTAGCTCCATCCTTCCAAGTTAACTTTATTGGAAATAGCAGGAGTGTCAGCCTCCCAAGTAGCCAGGGTTACCAGTGTAAGCCACCATGCCTGCCATATAATAATTTCTGTCATTAGAGATGTTTTATTTCCATGTTTTTTATGAAGGATACTGGTAGAATGTTTGCCTCTTTTTGTTTTGAAAACTCTCCTTGAATTTTCTGCAGTATTATGTCTCTCTTCTCTTATTTAGTATAAATTTACAATTATCTATGCTTCATATTTTGTAATTGCTAGCTATAATTTAAAGATACTAATTTTCTAAAAAAAAAAATCAATACAGTTATTTTTTCTGTTGCTCAGGCTGGCCCTGAGCTCCTATGTTCAGTTGGTCTTTCTACGCCAGCGTCCCTAGTGCTGGGAGAACATGAGCCTGTCAATCATACTGGGCTGTTGATATTAAATTCATCCCCGTCACATCCCTTAGAAGAAAACAGTTTAAGTAGAGATTTGGGCAGTGGTTCCCAGAAAGTCAAATGTCTCAAGGAAACACACAGCAGTGGAAGGATCTGGAACACCGTTCAGAACACTGATCCAGGCGCAGTGGTCAGTGGTTTGGCCCTTGTCTCTGCTATGCTGGGAATGAGATGATAAACACAGGCCTTTGAGGGCTTTTCTTTCCGGGGTAAAGACCTTGGCCCTTTCATCTAGAGTGCTGCAAGGTGCGTTCTCATTCACTCCCAACCACCTCTCAATGCCAATGGACATTAATCACCTCAAGATCACTAAAGGGCTCTGCAGATTCCTAAATGGCTCTGATGTTCTCGGCGATACATTAGAGAAATGAATAAGGTAGCGGCATTATAACATAATTAAATCCAACCCATGAGCCCGCTACTGTGGCCATGCTCTTGAAGCAAAGTTTTCTCTCAGAGCACACCGCTGCCTCTTCAAATCTGCTCCTGGGAGCAGCTAGTGCTCTCTGTCCGTGCGGGCTCTCTCACCTTGTTAGTGCAGGTTGTTCTGAGTGGCGTCCCATCATTATTTTTAGTGACAGGAAAGGTCTTACTAAACATTGACCTTGGGAATCTCCTGGGGATAGGACAAAGAAAGAAAGATAAGAATACATTATGCAGCTCCAAGGTGGCTCAGCTTGGCATTTCCACTGACAAATGACGTGACTAGAACTTTGCTTGTATTTATTTAATTTCTTTCTCCTAAGGAGGCCAAAGAACTCTATAAATGTCACTGGTATCATCTGTGCATTGCTAGCACCACCAATAAGCTCCATTTTTTTTTCTTTCTTTTCTTTTTTATTGCTTTGAGACAGAATTTCACTGTGTATCTCAGGCAGAAATCAATCTTGCTATCTTCTGGCTTCAGCTGCTTAGGCTGGGGTTGTAGATGCCTGCCACTCAGCTAGGCTAACAGAAGACATACTACTAATTACCGATACTCACCATTTCTGGCTACCATGTTTTTTCTTTCTTTTTTCTTGTTATGATATAGGTTTTCCTTCAGGAATGCCTGAAGCTATTTTATCAAGAGAGGCAGAAGAGAGCTGAACCTCCATGGAGTCCTCTCACAAGTCAGGTCATGAAAGCCTTTGTTGTCTGTTTGAGCCCATCATTCTCCTGGGGTAGGTTTGATTATCTTCATCTACTTTCAGTGATGCTGCTGAGACCAGTGAGGGAAAGTCATGCAGCTCTAACATTGGAGGGTGGGATTAAATCTTGGTTTTGCTTCCTCTTGCACACTTACACTCCCTTGAGCAGGCAGTTCTCAAGAGTCAGCTCTTAGGATTTCAGGAAATTGAAATCAGATGTCTCTGATCTAGGAGACCTTAGGCCCCTCCTGGCTCTCTCTCTGTCTCTCTTTCTGTCTTTCTCTCTGTCTCTGTCTCTCTCTCCCCCTCCATCTCTCTCCCTCTCTCTCCTTCTCTGTCTCCCTCTCCCCTATATACACACACATATATACATAATGTATATATGTACACATACACATATATATACACATTATGCATATATGTATATATGTGCATATATATTTCAAAGTGCTTGCTTTTCCTTATAAGGTCTTAAGATAAATTCCTCAATAACTGAATTTTCTAGAATAGAGTCTGCCTCTCTGGAAATGGGAAATTAGATTTATTATGAGTGGCTGTAGAGGACATTTCTGGGCCATGTCACTCTTTACAGAAGGATCTGAGGAGAGAACGCTCAGTACCATGAGTCTCCATGAACGTGGTCACAACAGTGACTTAGAACAGCTTTCCTTCCTTCCTTCCTTTCCTTCTTTTCTTACTTTTTCCCCATTTGAAACAATTTCTCCCAAAGTTGTCTAGGCTGGCCTTAAACAAGCCTAGGCAGGCCTCAAACCCATGATCCTCCTGCCTTAGCCTCTCACATGACAGTGTTACGTGTGTGTACAGATATGCCGAAATCTAATCTGTTTTCAATGTGCCTTTACTAACCTGATTGTTTCTTTATCACATACTGAGGACTAAGCTCAGGGTTTTGTACATGGTAGGCAAGCACTGTAACACCTAAGCCACATTCCCAGCTCCCTGAGAGCTTGTTGAGATGAAAAAGTTCTTATATCAAGCTACTGAGGTTTGAGGGTTAGTCACCACAGCATAGCTTGCCTGTCCTGAATGACTTATCCATCTCTTGAGAAGATTACCTGCTCTTTCCACTCTCAATGTCTTTATCACCTCTCATAAGAGTCATGGTTAACATGCCAACCATGCTAACCGGGGATGCAGACTCAGGGAAAAATTTCCATTTTTATGACCAGATTAGGTAGAGAATGGTTTTATAGAAATGGAGGCAGGAGCTAATGCAGTTGGTTGAAGAGAAGCTGTCTGTCTAGACTTCTTGTCCCTCTGGACAGTTCCCCTTCTTCACAGGTATAGGGAACAGGATCTTTGGGGGAACTTGGTCTATGTTCTACTACTGAACAAGGCAGGTCAGAGAATTTCTTGTGGCCAGCTCTTACACAGAAAGGTAGGGAGAGTTGGAATAATATCTCCAGGCTTCAAGGAAGAGAGGCCTGGTTTCTCTGACTGTCTTGGGGGAAGAAGGGGAGCAGACAAAACTCAGGGAAATGACAGCGAGGCTTTTGTTTCTTGGGTCTTTGAGTGTCTTTTTTCCCAAAGCCCTGAGCATGCCACAGGATTGTAATTTGCTGTATACTCTTCCTGCATCTGAATAAATATATTTACTGGTATGTTATGGTGAAGGACTTTCTCATGTTATCTTTGAATTCTTGAGATAACCTTTACGTGGTGATGTTGGCGTATGCACAGGTTTGATTTGCTATACACTACACTGAACGGATCAACATTTTAATTATTTTTACTAAAAGACTGCAGTGAAGCAGATTTATCATGTTCACTGCTCGACTTATCCTCTGGCTTCCATGGTAGACTGCCTTCCTTCCACTGTCTTCCTGTTCTCTGAAATGGCTTCTCTAAGAGAGTGGTGTCCTACTCCTTGCCCTAAAGGAAGTTGCTACATCTTGGGCCTAGAATGTTCTTGAAGGGTCAATCTGCTAAAGCTTTGACCCTCAAATTTTGACATTATTGAGAGTTATACCAAGAAATAAGAGGAGGAGATTCGTGTGAAGTCGTCAGATCACTGAGAATATATCCCAGAAGGGGATGATGGTCTTCAAGATCTTTCCTGTTTGTTCATGGCATCAGGTGAGTGGTTACATTGCCGCAATCTTCTGCCAAGATGTGTTCTCTTGCAGTCCTGAGCACAAAGAAGCACCAGCTATGTGTGGCCTGGAGCTTCTAAAACGTGGAACCGAGGAAATCTCCCTTTCTATAAGTTGATTGCCTTAGAGTATTTATTGCAATGACAGAAAGCTGACTTCCCAGGGATGCATTTTAACAAGAATGTATTAAGGTGGTTAATTAATTAGTTAAGATGGTCATTGGAAGACTAGTTATGCCATTTAAGGATTGATTTGAGTTAAGAAATGATGGCGGCTTAGGCTAAAAGGCAGCAGATGGGGTAGAATTGAACTATCTTTTACAAAAAAAACTTCTTTTTGACAATTGTATAGGTGTATGTAATGCATTCTAATAAAAATTCCCCTCTTATTCTCTCTTATTCATGTTCTCCTTCACAAGTCACTCCCTTTTCCTTAACAAGTCCCCCTTCCACTTCCATATCCACTGCGTTCAACCAGGGTCACCATGTAGGCAGTGGTATGTCCCTAGTCACTGGGACATGGGCCATGTACCCATTCACCCTCTCTAGGAGTCTTCATGTGCCAATAACTCTCTTGGTGTGAGCTATCTTGGTGTGGTCTTTATCTTTGAGATTACTGAAGACATTTGAATTGTTTCTATAAATAGGAAATGAAATGAGATTACAGTTTGGGATTTTCACCTGTGTAGCTGGGTAGGAAATGTTTTCTTAATGTGGATGGGAAACTGAGGCAGCAGGAATCACTTAAGGGTTGTCAGGGGGAAAACTGGTTCTGTTCTGGATCTAATTCAACAGGAAGAGCAAGTGTTAAAGAGAAGATGTATAGCACGCAGGTGTGAACAGGAGCTTGAGGTAGAAACGGGCTAGCCTCTGTGTATTGCTGGTATCTCAAGCATTAGAACTAGCAAGCATGGTGGTACACAATTGTTATTCTAGCACTTTAGGAATGGAGGCAGGAAGAGCACAAATTTCAGATTAGCCTGAGCTATAAAGTGAGTTCCAGGCTAGCCTGGGCTTCACATAGTGAGAGCCCAACTCAAGCAAAGCAAAACAGTAGAAACAAAACCTAAAACGAAATAAAAGTCCCATAGTTGATATCTGGAAGAGACAAAGAAAGTTAGCCCATGGGCTTGGAGCTCATTCTTAGGAGTTTCCCAGGCACTTCAAAGCCTTCCAGTGCTACAATAACAAGCGAGTGTGGGACTTGGAGGAGTAAAGAATGCCCCTACCCGACACTACAAGATTCCCATCTTCTGAGGAGGGAAACTGTAGACATACTTAGAGGACAAAATGCTAGCAAGTAATAACAGTCTCTGGGTAGAGCCGAGAAAGAGGCAACTTCTGTTATTGTCTCCTTAGGCTGTGATCACCATACCCACCTTCCCACTAACTCGTGTTCAAAGCTAAATAAGCTCCCTCTTGCGCATGAGGGTTTCCCCGATACCCACCTAGTCCCAAATGAATCCGGTGGGAGAACTTACTGCAGGCGCCACTCATCTCTCATCGTAAATATTTCATGCCCATCTAATCCCACTTTAGGTTAAAAGCGCTTTACGTCCTTATGGGAAAACAGGAATGTTTCGCTTTCTCCCGAGCCGTGCCATTTTCTAGGCAGATAATTGGAAATCGAAAGTAACTTCTGTGGTCACCGAAACCAGCAAGCATCCTTAGCGTGATGAAAATCCCTTAGTGAGCTTCAGCAGAGCCCACTCAGCTCTCCTCAGACTGCTTCAAGCCCACTTTCTCGTTTAGCTATTAGAACAACTTCGGTTGTGAGGAAGTACCTCTCTACATTGTACTGAAACCCAGCTCTTTGACACATCCACCAATTTCATTTAAGTTTGCCCTCTGGGCTTTGAAAGATTACATTGGAATCCTTTTCTACCTGAGAGTCCTTTAACCACTATTGAAAACCACTAAGCCCTTTTCTTATGGACTAAATATCTTTTCCTTTGGGTCATCAATGTCTTTGTGCATTATTCTTACTGAGTCTCCCATACTCACTGAGTTGATTCTTCAGAGAACACTCATCTTTCTCTGGAACCAGAGTAGGCACCAGGGTTAGGGCATGTCTAGATACTTGACACCGTTAACATTCTGGATTCTTTTTTTTTTTTTTTGATAAATAAAACCAAACGTTTATTTACACCATAGAATTCCAACACTGGATCTTTCACATATGAAGGACAAAGTTTTATATATATACACACAGTGAGGGGTGGCAGGGCCATAACAAGAGAACTGATAGTTTCCCACAATTACAGGTCTACCATTTCTGGTTCACTGGAGATGGTGGCTCTGCTCCTGCCTCTCAGATACAATTACAACTCTGAGAGCAAGGTCTCCTCACTAGATGGCATGTGAAGAAAGGGGAAGGTAGGAGGAGAGAAAAGTACAAAGCTTAAAATGAACCCAGTGTGGCCACATCACCCGTTAGCTCTTAAGAGTACTAGCATGAAACTTCATGGACAGTATTTCTTTTTTAAAAAGCAATAAATTATGCCCCGTAACTAACTGACTTCAAAATGGCCAAGTCAAAGAAAACTGAAAAAGAGTTTGCCTTCCCTCTCCTACCAGCTTTGAAGCACAGCATGTGAGATGAAAAGGGAGCGACCGAAGCAGGAGCCCAGGAGAGAAAGCATCACAGATCTAAACTCAACTAAAATCAAAACGATTTAGGGTTAGGTCAGCAAGACATGATTCAATCAGAAAAGAAGCTTTAGGATCTGTCTGCAAGTCGGGTAGACTTTTAACATCTTGATGTAACGAAGACAGATCCACCTCCACCAGAGCTGGACTAACCCATGGACTCAGTCCTGAAGAAAGGTGATGAAGTGACCAGCAGCAGAACAATGTTCAGGATAGACTGGGTCCTCCCTAACTATTTCCTTCCCACCTCCCTTGATAAGCTACACTTTCTAATCTCTGGGGAAGAGCATGAGATCTGCGCCCCAAGAGTGTAGTAATGTGGGGAGAGCATTGTGGGAAGGGGAAGAAATCTCCACCCAAACACAGTAGCTGGGATTGAAGCCAGTTTATCTTTTTCTTTAGTGGTGATGAACTGAATTTGGAAAGGGAGAAAAAAGTTGTCCATGAAATATTCCATCTGCAGGTAATTTTTCAGGGAATACCCTGAGTTATGAAAAGTCCAAGTTTAAAAAACAAAAACAAAACAAAAAAAAGAAATCAGCCTATTATAATTTTTTTTTAAAGATTTATTTATTGATTATGTATACAACATTCTGCCTCGATGTATGCCCACACGCCAGAGGAGGGCGCCAGATCTCAGTACAGATGGTTGTGAGCCACCATGTGGTTGCTGGGATTGAACTCAGGACCTCTGGAAGAGCAACCAGTGCTCTTAACCTCTGAGCCATCTCTCCAGCCTATTATAATTTTTTATGACTCAACTACTAAATCCACAAGCAACGGTTCAGACACGGTGCTTCTGAAGTTTTCTCACCCCTCCCAACCAGGCGCAAGCTGCATCAAGGAGAGGGTGGACTTCCCCATCTCTGCTTAGGCATCAGGAGATAGATGGGGATCATTACTGCTGAGCGCCAGCGGCAGCTGGAACAGGCATCCCAAGGGAGTTGGCAGCAGCAATCACTGGTGAGCCTGCCAGAGGTCCAAGGGGTGAAGGGGTTGGCACTGAAGAAATCCCTGACATCATATTGGCGCTGCTGACAGGTGTAATGCCCCCTGGCATGCTGGATGAACTCATTCGAGCCTGGTCTTTCACAACAGTGTATAAGTAAAGATGCTCCATAGCCTCTCTTGCAGTGAGTCGTGACTGGTGGTTATATCGCAGGAGCTTGTCCAGAAAATCCAAGGCCTCTGGGCTAACAAGGTGTTGATTTTCACTGTGAACAAAGCGTTCCCATCGCTTACGAGAGTGTCTGCCCAAGATATCATTGAAACGTGGATCTAATTCAATGTTGTACTTGTCAATATAGTCATATAAATCTTCTGTTCCCAGAACCTTGGCTATCCTCACCAACTGATCATAATTGTCATGTCCATGGAAAAATGGCTCCTTCCGGAAGATCATACTTGCCAGCATACAACCCAAGCTCCACATATCCAAACTATAATCATACATCTGATAATCTACAAGTAGCTCTGGGCCTTTGAAGTATCGGGAAGCAACTCGAACATTATATTCTTGGCCAGGATGGTAAAATTCAGCTAAGCCCCAGTCTATTAGCCTTAGCTTTCTGTGCTCATGATCAATCATGACATTATGGGGTTTCACATCTCTGTGCATAATCCCCATGCTGTGACAATAATCCAATGCTTTTAGAATTTCATACATGTAAAATCGAATGTCATAGTCTGTTAACGTCTGGTACAATTGCTTGAAGTCTGTGTTGTTTACGTGTTCAAAAACCAAGGCAGGGGTTCGTGACACAGGGTCTTTTACAATGTCTGCAAGTGTGATGATGTTGGGACCACCTCTCAAATTCTCCAAAATCTTTATTTCACGCTTAATTTTCTTCTTTTTTACTGGCTTGAGAATTTTAACAACAACTTTTTCATTATTTGTGATGTTGATGGCTTCAAACACTTCACTGTATTTGCCCCTGCCTAATTTTCGAACAAGCTGGTAGTCATCTTGATTTCCCCATTCCACCACATGTGACTCATAATCCCAGTATTCTCGAGGTCTGTGCGTGTTAACATCTGTGTAAACTCTGGCCCTGCTTGGCACGGGTCCCGACATGTCAGACAGGTTGGCAGACAAAGCTGAACTTGATGTTTGAAGATCTGGCAGTCACTGTGTTCAGAGGCAGATGTAGGTAAGACCTTGTTTCAGACCTATTTTCTTCCAACTGCGGTGGAAGCGGCAGCGGCAGTCAACATTCTGGATTCTTCCTAGAACAGTGTCATGATGGGTCCAATGGGTAACATCACATTCACCTGGTCTGTGTTTCTCCACATCTATCTTTTTCTTGTAATAAAGTTACATTATATTCTGGGTGAAGATATGTGTTCTTTCTGAACAATATTAGATTTGTTTCAAATACAAAACCAACAAACAAGTGTGCCTTATTCCCACTGTTCAATCATCATCTTGTCTGTCTCATACTCAGCATTAATTTGGCCTCCTCTCATTCTGGCTGCTGCAACAAAACTACCACAGGCGGCTTAGCTTATAAACAACACGTATTTATTACTCATAGTTCTGTGCCCTGGAATGTTCTAGATCAAGATGCTGGCATCTTTAGTGAGGCCCTGCTTCCTTACAGAGGGATGGCTCCTCCTGTAATTCCACAGTCCACTTTCGTAAAGATGTTCATTTATTCATCCATATTTTTGAGACAAGGTTATACTACACCACCCAGTTTTGCCTGGAACTTGCTGTGGAATATAGGCTGGCCCCTTAAGCTTATGAGCCTCCTGCCTTGGCCTCCTTAGTGCTGGGATTACAGGTATGCCTCACCAAATCTGGCCCAACTAATTTCATTTATGAAGGCTCTGCCACTACAACCCCATCATGTCCTACACCTTTGGGGTTCAAGGCTTTAGTGGAAGGGGGCATAAACACTGTACTCAAGCAAAGCAAACTCAAGCCCTAACATCTGTGCTTTTTAGACTTTTTTTTTTTTTTGGTTTGTCTCATACCTCCCAGAACAACAGCCAGTCTGTGTCGTCCTGCACTCTTATCTATATGACTGGGATTTCTGGTCTCTTACCTGAGATCCTTTGCCTAGGCTCAGCTAGAAGAAAGTTAATTCTCAGGACAAAACTCTGAATTTTCTCCATGGAATCTTTCCCAGTGTGTCCTGAAAAACTAATTAGCTTGCTTTTTTCCTCTTTCTTTCTTTCTTTCTTTCTTTCTTTCTTTCTTTCTTTCTTTCTTTCTTCTTTCCTTCCTTCCTTTTTCCTTCCTTTCTCTCTCCCTCCCTTCCTTCTTTCCCTCCCTCCCTACTTCCCTCTCTCCTTCCTTCCTTCCTTCCTTCCTTCCTTCCTTCCTTCCTTCCTTTCTTTCTTTCTTTCTTTCTTTCTTTTTTTCTTTCTTTCTTTGCCAGTCTTTGTTTTGAGTCCAGTGAGCCATTTATTCATCAAACTGAACACAAAGCCTCACAAACAGCACAGTAGCCTGCACTATTTCAGGAACACTGGCTGCATTTCATTACCCCTTTCCTCTATGTATCAGCCAGCTTTATGATACTACTGTAATACACACCGGGGACAGCATCACTTCCCAACAACACAAAGTCAGGGACCAGGCCATCAACAATGCATCCTCTAAGGCTATGTAAGAGTGATGGTGCTTAAAGCATGCTTTTCAGAGTCCCCAAGAATTGCATTGCCAAGTCCTGTCTATCCCAATGGCTTGGCCTGCTCTGACTCCAGAGCCCAACCCCACCGATTGTCCTTTACTATTTCTTCTGTCTCCTAGGATCTCAGTTGCCTCTCAGAGGTGAAGTTGCATAGTGTGGGAAGCACCAGGTTTGGCATTTAAAGGTGCTGAAATTATTTCAGCCCAACTCTCCCAGATGTACAGTTCTGAGAAAGGAAGCAAGCCGTGGAAGCCCAGTTTCTTCATTTGCTTCTGAGACCTAGCCTCTTCCTGCTCATCCCCATGCCATTGTAATTATGATTTTCTTCAAAGTTTCATGCTTGCTTTTCTTTGCTGAGAATTGGGAAGCCAAACAGGAGTTGGGTGCTCTGTATTTCCCCATCTCCAGGAGTCAGCTGCCTGTCAGGGCAATGCTGAGCTCAGCTGTCACTTGATGAGAGTCCCAGGGTGGCCTGCTGTGGGCATGCTCTGCAGTCCTTCATGGACTCTACCTTTTCTCTCTCACCATGCAGTTATTACCTCTCAGTTTTCATATTCTGAGTGCAACACACTCTCTGTTGTATTTAATTTTCTCGATGATTATAGACATAGAAGCTCCTAGCATCTTCCCAGAAGAAATGATTGTAGATTTCTAGCTCACCATTTCTCTTGATATGGATATCGATGTAGACTGTCTTTCCGAGCTTGATTTGCCATGCGTATTGCTCGTGTCTCTCAACAGCCTATGTGTTAACAGTACGGTCATCAGCACGGAGCTGTTGTGGGGTGGTGGAACCATGAGGGGAAGGGCACAGTGAAAAGTCTTTAATCAATGAGGGTGTGACCTCAAAAGGAGCCCAGGCTTCCCCTCTTCAAAGTTTTCCACTCCTAAGACATCAGTGGCTCTGCTGGCTTCACACTCCTACCACAGACCTAAAAGCCAAAATGCCAACTGATTACAGACTTGAACCTTCAAAATCGGAAGCACACACGAGCCTTTTCTCTTTACAGACTGATGTACTTAGACATTTGCTAGAGTCATACAAGACTGACAAACACACCTCAAATTAAAGACATTTTTTTTTTTCAGGAGGACAAAACGAGGACCAGAACATGAGTTGATTTTGTAGATGAAGGAACTGAAGACGAAGCCGGTCAACCTGTTTGCTCATTGTTCCTTACATTTTAAGCAACTGAGTCAAAGGCATGGCCCTTGGAAGCCTTCCTCATGCTGTGCCATTAAGTCTGTACACTTTCTGGATTCTCTTCTGGACATCATTCAGAGTCTCATTGGAGACGTGTGCTCAGTTACTGCACACTAACAGAAAGGGGCCAACACTAGAAAAGTGGATAATTTTGGAATTACTTTAAATCAGAACTCAAACCCCTCAGCAGGAAAATGAGCCAAGCAGCCCACAGTATAGAGAAACCCTAGTTCTCCTTTCTCATTTGTCTGATGCTGGTGTGGATAATTACCAGGGAAATGGCCGCAAAGTGGCCAAAGGGATTTCCAGAGTGGAGAATAATTCAACAATGAGTTTATTGGGCTATAAATAATAGCAAGCTGATTGCAGAGAAGCTATTTCTTAGAGATCTAAAGCCACACTTCCTTATATCACTTTTAAATCAATTTACCCTGTAAAATATCAATGGGCTACTGTGAATGGTGTTCCCTCTCTGCTTGCCTTGTCGCTTCAATGTTTTTACATCGCAAGAGCCTCATATTAATAATGAGTTTTCTTCTCGAAAATCAAAATGCTGTCTCCATGTTACCATTTAATTCGTGCTAAGAGCATCCCTCTGTGAAGCGGGTGTGTGATGTGGGGAGCTGTCCGTTGCCATGATGATAGAGAGGAAGCAGGTTCAAAGGGGAGGTCATTCCTGTCTATGATGGGTCTTGGTGCTACTCAGCTCAGTTCAGTATCGTCGACAGTTGTTCTTCCAGTCTGACCAGAGGTTCACAGTGAACCGTGCTCATGACCTCACCCCATCATCGGCTTCATAAGTAATTAAAGTTCTTTCTACCCTTGTCAGACAGATCCTCCATGTCTGGAGGATGGGGCAGTGAACAGGAGAGAAAATGTCTGTGCCGTCATGGAACCTAAGGAGAAAGACAAGTGTAATCTATAAGCAAGCTGCAGTCCTGTTACAAGGAACAGACACTCAGTTAGTGCAAGAGTGTAAAAGACTACAGGGAGGATGGGTTATTTTAGGTAGGACTTGAGAGTGTAATTGTCTTCATTGAGAACATAATTGTCCTTGTTGAGAAGGTATCCCTTGAGGTAAGAGTGGAAGAGTGACACCAACATCTGAAGGTCGAACATTCTGGATAGGATAGCAGGAAAAGCCAGCGCAAATGCCCTGAGGCACAAGCATACGTATATGGCATAAAGGAACACAAAGACGCTATGCCTGGAGCAGAGTAGCCAAGTACGCTGGTTAGTTTCCGTTAACTGACACAAGTTAGATTCATCTCAACTGAGGAATTGCCTAGGTTAGTTTGTGGTCTGTGGGGCATTTTTTGTAGGAGGGTCTAGCCTACTGTTGGTGGAGTCATCCTTAGAATGGGAGCCCTGTGCTAAATAAGAGATGTATCTGAGCAAGTCAGCAGAAGTAAACCATTAAACTGCTTGGTCCTCCATGGTCCCTGCTTCTCTTGCCTCCAGGTTACTGCCTTGACTTCCCATGATGATGGATTGTAACCTGAAAGACCAACGTTCCTTTTCCTTTCCCACGTTGGTTTTGATCACCATCTTATCACAGCAACAGAAAGCCAACTAGGGCACCAGGTTAGCACACCAACTTTAGAACTGGCAGGGGCATGTTCATATAATCCTCCCCATTGTTGGTGTCTTGAGGACATCTTTCATCTTGGGCAGCTTAGAGTCCTTTGGGAGATGTTAAGTACGGAAATCACATAGCATTTGCACTTGACACGGTCCCTTTGGATGCTCTCTCTGGGACCTGCTGACGGGACTGGATGCAAGGCATGAGAAAAGGAGGTCTTTATATCTCCCCAACTTGACTGGAGACTCCTTAAGGACAAAAGACACCTACTGTGCTTGTTTAAATTCTTTGTAGAAGAAAAAAGGAAACTTTCACTCACAGTAAATAAGTAACTACTTCCAGAATGAAAATTCATGCCTACATCAGAAAGTAGTAACTTAGGATGCCTAAACTCGGAATTATTTACAAAAATAGACACTATTTATCATATTTCAAAAATAGTAATACAATTAGATTTCGTTCCCACTGTGAAACTGTTAAAGTTAAACATAAAGAAAAAAAGCTCTTAAATGTCTTGGGAGCAGAGTGTGATAAGGCTACAAGCAGGCTTTTTGCCTGCTGATCAGAGGTCCCACCTGGCATGTAATATTGTCACATTCAAAAATTAATTTTTTTAAAACAAAAATATTACAACATGTATGGTTCATAGAGAAAATAGTAAAATGAATTTGAATGATGACAGTTGTGATTATGTTATACTTAGGGTTTTAAAACAGAAAAAAAGGCCCAGCAATACCCATGTTTGTTTTTCTTATTTATACCACACAAGTCTCCATTACCTGAGAAAATTATGAAGGTGAATGTTAAAATCTAAGATACGATGGGTCTCATTCTGAAGAGTGGGGAGTCCTGAGAATTTTAAGGTGTCCATTACATAGTGACAGGAATTATGAGTTGTCTCTAAACTGAATCTTCCTCCTTAGTCCTTTCCTGGCGATTGCAACTAGCCTTAGAAACTCCTTCAGGCCCTTCCCTCTTTTCATATCTATCCATCTATCCATCTGTCCCTCTTTTCATATCTATCCATCTGTCCCTCTTTTCATATCTATCCATCTGTCCATCTGTCCCTCTTTTCATATCTATCCATCTGTCCATCTGTCCCTCTTTTCATATCTATCCATCCAAACCAAGTGAGTATCCGGACAGTAGACAGAGCAAAGGGAAAGGGGTGGGGGTGGGGGAGTACTGGAGAGAGAGCAGCAGGGTTCGAGTAAAAATTCCAAGGGCCCATTCAAAAAGATTGGAAACAAAGAGAATTTTGCTGAGCAGTGGAAGGAAAGACCTGGGGAACTGGTGGAGAGATTCTTAGGCTCCTACAACTTCCTAATGTCCCAGAAAACTGATGAACACTTTTCTCTTTCGTGTCTTTCTAACCTTTGAGGAATCAGTGGCGAGGACCTGAAGAGTTCATGGGTATCAGCAATCGCAGACCCTTTGTGATTCTGTGAACCCGGCGGAGTACAAGGACCAACAGAAGCCACGTTCCTCTGAGCCCAGCCTGTTAAAACAGCTAGACTTCAGCCATGGTCTTTCAATGTCACAGGTGGCGAGACTGTTCCCTTTCGGTCAAGGCCTCCAAATTCCTTCGCGTTTCTCCAACTTAGGAGGAGACAGTGAAAGCCACAGGCAAACAGGAGAGGAGGGGCTGCTGAATTTGGTCCTGGCCATTGCTTTCAAATCTGGGCTATTCCAGCATCTCTCTGTGCTGTTACTTAAGCATAAAGATTATCAATCATTTGCTTCCCTAGTTCTGCCAGAAGGGTCGCCAGGCGCACGACGCAGACCTGCCAGCGGTAGGGGGCCTCGTCTCTCTATCAACCCACCCACCCATTCACCCACCCAGCCATCCACCCACCCTCCGCCAAAGCCCTTCCTCCTGCTTAGCTCAGTTTGGTCTCCAGGCCTAAAGGCGGCGCGGGCGGGGCGCGGGAGCGTGGTCTGACCAGCGCCAGGGACAGGGCCTGTGCTTCCGAGGGGCTGCGGGGTCGGGAGACCGGGGACACCCAGGGGTGTGGCGGCGGCGGAGCCGAGCCCGTCCGAGCCGGCACCTTCGGGCGTCCCTGTCCCACGTGACTGTCGCCTCCTCCCTCCTCCTAGTCGCGCGCGCACGGGCCGGGCGTCTCGACTCCCGCGCGCGCTCGACTGGTCCCAGTCCCCGGGAGGAGAAGCGGAGGAGGGAGCGAGCGAGCGAAGCGGCCCGGGGGAGCGGGCGCGAGCGGCGGCTGCCGGGGCCGCCTGTGCACCAAGGCGAGGGTGGCGGTGGCCTGAGCAGCGCGAGTGTGATGAGGCTGCCCTGCCTCGCTGCTCCGCTCGCAGCCAGCTGACAGCGCCTGCCCGCAGCACGCCCGGAGGGGAGCCGCGGGGCCGTGACCTTGGCCGAGGAGGTAAACGGAGGGGACTGGAGGGGAGGAGGCGGCGCCACCCGGAGTCCCTGGGACCCCTCGGCCCGCACCCAGCTCTCATCCTACTCCGGCGGGAGCCACGATCCCCCCCCCCCCCCCCCCCCCCCCCCCCCCTGGGCCCCCCCCCCCCCCCCCCCCCCCCCGGAGCCGCGCGCCGGGCCGGGCTGGGGCGCTGCGCACGCCGCGGTCCACGGTGCTGAAACTGCTGCCCGGTGCCGCCGGTGCCTCGGTGCGGGGCAAGGCTGCCTGCCTGCCTGCCATTTGCTGCCGCTGAGAGCGAGGGCCAAGCAGGATGAGCAGCTTTTTCTGCGCTCCTGGCTGATCGCTCCAGGCTTGTGCAGTTAGCTTGCTCTCCGCGGTGTGCCAGGTGATTTGCTCAAGGCTCGACTTCTCACCAGCCTCCGGTTGCCTGAACCTAATTCGGACGCTTTCTTCCAAAGATCAGTAAGGATTAGGTTCAGACTTAGTGCTCCGAGTGAGGTGGGAGCAGCAGAGGAGCCATGGGCTGGCTGTGAAGGCAGGTGAAAGTGGAGAAGCCTCTGCCCAGGCTGTGTGGGGGACCCAAGGAATGGAGAGGAGACTGTGCAGGAAAACACTTGTGGGGAAGGGGCCTCTGACGTGCCTGTCATGGGAAACTACTGGGCTACTGGGAGAAAGTGGGCTGCCGTGGGTGTTGGCTTTCCGCCCTTTGGGGAGGACCACATCAAGTGGTGCTGCAAGCATCCGAGAGAGCTGTCGGCACTAGAGAAGTGCAAACCACGGGTTTTAAGTGAGTACTTAACACTTTCAAAGAGTGTCTATAAAATGAAGCCCACAGAAACCTTAGCCAGATGACTGTTTCTCACTGGAAGGCTGTCCGTTAAAATTCCCCGAGGCTGCTACAGCTGTAAACGCCTTCCTTTTCCTTTCCTTTTCTTTTTTCTATTTTTTCTGTCTTTTTAAGTCTATTTCCCGTGTCCTTCCAGTCAGCCCGGGGATGGGAGATTTCTCCCCGTGGATTGGGTACTGTGGACATGAAGATGAGTCAGGGGAGTCTGTTCTCTTGAGGACTCCCACCAGGATCTCACTGGAGCCTCTCTGATCCTTTGCAGGGCGGACTGATCATCCTCGCAAAGGAGGGACCAAGTTCTGGGTGAAATGGCTCAGGGGAATAATTATGGACAGACCAGCAACGGGGTGGCAGATGAATCACCGAACATGCTGGTATACAGAAAGGTAAGAATTCTGCACTTCCCTCAGAAAAGGGAACCTTCAGCTTTCTTCTTTCCCCTTCCTTCCTTCCTTCCTTCCTTCCTTCCTTCCTTCCTTCCTTCCTTCCTCCCTTTTTTCCTTTCTATGTCCTTTATTTGAATCAGAGTATTTATCAATTTTGTGAATTCCCGGATCATCAATGATTATGTACTATGCTAGAAGACAGTTGGATGCTTCTAAGTGACAAGAAGTAGATGAGACCTAGCATATTCCTTGCTGATTGTTAGCGTCACCTGTCCTTAGCAATCACTGCACGCTTGACCATTCAGTGAGTTTTGTTTGCTCCCCCTGATTTAACAGCACCCCTTGTAATTTCCAGAGGCTTTTCCTAGTAACCCTTCCAAACATTTAGATTATAATAATTTCTCAAGTGCACCATACTTTGGAAATAAAACGAGACCACGTTGCAGATGTGTGGCAAGAATGATTATATTCGTGGGTGTATATGCTTTCATGAGTTTACTCACAACTAAATGACTCTAGTTCTGTTGGTTTTAATCTAATTTTGTACTTTGTATTGTTTCTGGTGTTTTTATCTATAGCATCTATACTCTAGGGTCGTGTGTCCATGGGATAGATCTGTGCAATCCAGATTCCCCCTTCCACAAACATATCTGACGGATTTCTGCCGTGCTTTCAGCATCAAACTTCTAGGCATAGAGCTACAGACACATTTGGGTTTCGCTTGGGTTTTAGAGTGGTTGCTTAGGTAACTTCAAGATGGCAATAATCAGCAAGCTTACTAAAATTAAGGATGCAGTGTTCTTTATGTAAGTTCTGCGTTGATTTTTCCTCTTGTAGTTTTTACTGGGATTATTTTTCTTAAGCGTGTTGCCTGGGGGTGTGGATCAGTTTAGGTTTCTTTAGCTGACAATGACAACTGGAAATCACACACTGAGGTCAAGAATGTCATTAAGGGTTTTGATTAGCAGGAGCCCTGAATCCTGAATGAGATTGTGAATTGATTGTGCATGCAGAAGAAAGACGGTGTGCTGCCTTAGCCCATGCAGAATGCCAACGTTTACTTCTGTGGCCCAGAGACGTTAGAATGTAGTGAGGAACGGGCTGGAGGGAATATCAGTATTGCTCTAAGAGCAGACATGTAGAGCCCAGACACAATGCCAGCTCCTCATCATGTAGCCTGTGGACAGTGCTATTCCATATACTTGTAAAGGCAGTCGGATGTGTCTGAGACACCACAGGATGAAGAGGTAAAAAGAAAAACAAAAACAAGGAACTAGGTGACTATTTCACTATTTTTATCCAAATAGATGCATTGAGATTCCTATGTATTTGAACCTAAGTCATTACTATTCTATTCTGACGCTGAGTGCAGTAACTGGGTGTGAGAAGATTTTAAATAAAGAGTTGGTCTAGAGAAGAAGAATATGCTGGTGGTGGCATCTAGGTGCTTGAAAGTAAATGGCCATATTTTCTTTTACTTGGAATGACTTTGAATGTTGTAACATGCAAGATGTGAGAATTTGAAAATCTATTCTAGGAGTATATGCAGTGCACTTTTTCGAGGGAAAATTAATGATAGTAAGCTATGTTTGTTAAGTAACAGAGCTGCCATCTTTTCCTGTTTGCCTATAAATAACTGACAGGTGACTTTGATATCATTATTTGTTGTTCTTAAGTCTCAGATTACTAATTTTGAATTGACTTTATAAGTTCATAGTCTCAAATTGCTATTAGTTTTCAATTTAAACGCATAGGCTTCATGGAGATTTCATGGAGAGAATCTAACTGTTTTGTCCCTTTGAGATGTGGTCTCACTATGTAGCCCTAGCTGGCCTTGAACTTGCAGCAACCTTCCTGACTCTGCCTCTGCATAACATTTTAATTTTTTAAAAACAGCATTATTTCATTAATGTTCAGGGAAAAATTGCCAGATGAAATGTGATTGATAAACAAAGCTAGGTTCAGTAAATCTTACTCACAATATCTAGCCATGGATTTAAAGTCTGTCTGAATTATCTGAACATTTGTGTGTGTGTGTGTGTGTGTGTGTGTAAGTTTTGTTGTGACATAAGTAATAATTTTAAACAATGCCGGCTAGGTCATAAACACATCAAGTCATTATCATTCGCTAGTCATTGTATAATGGTCTATGTGTATACACACATAGAACAGGACTTCATGGCTTTTCTGTTGTTTTACCTTGGCACCACATCTTCTGTGGGCTTACCACTTGATAACTTCTCTGTGGAGGCCTTTTTTTTTTTAATATGACTAGCAAAGTAATTGAAGAGGAGTGTAGGGCCAATCTATGCTAGGAAGTTTCAACAGCTCCCCCTTCATGAAGAACTAGGCTCTCGTTACAGTGCTAATTAATACGGAAGTCAACCAAAGGTTCAGCCAAGGCCTTTAGTCCTAACAGGGCATTGCTCAAGAATGGCTGAGAGAGAAGAGGGAGAGAAATTGCTGTTTTATTGACTGATGCCAATTTTCCGCTTCTCCTTCACTGCTGAAGTGCAATTCTTGAACGTGTGATCTGAAGTGGCCAGATTCGTGGCATTTTCCCTCTCTTCCTGCCTGCCCCCATCATAATGCTCTCTGCTCAGACACTCAAGACAGATGTGTGTTGTTTCCACTCTGTCTTCATGGGTTATAGACGACGTCCTAGAAACACCCTGGGGAGGACTGCAGCACTGTAAATGGTTACCAGTGTAGAACACATAGGAATGCTGCCCTGTGCGAATTTCTTGTTTGCTGTCTCTCTCCATTGTGATTCTCTAATACAGATCATAGGAGTTCTGACAAATAATGAAAAGTACAGTCATCTTTTCCCATCTAAAAATCTAGTGTGTGTGTGTGTGTGTGTGTGTGTGTGTGTGTGTGTGTGACCAGAGATCAACCACGGGTGTCTTTCTTCAGGAGCCTTCCACTTTGTTCCTTGAGACAGAATCTTTCACTGACCTGGAACTTGACAATTAGGCCAGACCGGCTAGCCGGTGAACCCCAGGGATTCACCAGCCTCCTCTACCTTACCAACATTGGGATTATGAACTTGTCAACATGTCTGTCTCTTTTTGTGGGTGCTGGGGATTGAACTCAAGTCGTCATGCTTGAGTAGCAAGCACTTTACCCACTGAGCTGTTTCTTCGGTCCCTTCACAGTGTTTTGACAGAAGACAGTCTTCAGCACGTCAAGCTGTGATTGCCAGGCTGTGTAAATGTTACTGTTCTAAAGGCTTTAGGGCACGGCAATGCTACCTAGTGATCACAGTTGGTATGGAAAAGTCAGTCTGACTTGTCTGCAAGTAGACTTTAGCTTAATAGAAAGGGTCTCTAGAGTTTATGTGATGTTTGAGATCCACTTTAAATGTTGTTATGGATGAAATATTTGCCTTATCAATTCTTGGCTTTATAATGTTGCCTTTTCCTAACTAATTTTTCTAATTAAATTAGAGTGATAATGTTGTCTGATATATTTGAGGACATTTTTAAAAGTTGCAAAATGATGAGGATTGAACGCTTTTATTTCTGAAGCTATCTGTGCTCTCCTCAGATGGGTGTTAACTAGATTGGAGCTGTAAGTAATCAATTTCCTTGAGATGGAGCCAGACCAGTTTCTTCAAACATCTGTAGAGGTGGCATGTCAGAAATTGAGTTCCGTCCTGGGCTAGTGATTTGTAAACACTGTTCTCAGTTTTGATCATCTCTGAGAGAAACCGCTACTGTGACCAGTACTGTTTGCAAAAGATGGCCGAGCTGGATCCCAGAGTGCAGGTTGACATTGTCCAAACATGGTGTCTGGCCAGCATGTTGCTCACTAGCCAGCATGCATTACTCCTTTCCTGCAAGTGACACTCCTGCGTTGGAAAAACAAAATGCTAGGGCACCTTGGGGCCAGTATTTCAGAGTTGTTGGAATGCTGGCACCTCACTCGCAAGAATGCTCAACATATCCAATAATTTCTGATATCACTGCAGTCACCATTTATGCTCCAGCTGTCAGAAAAGAAAAGGAAAGTCTTTTCCTCCTTCGTTGTCTTACTGGACGGTGCATGGGTTTGGAGATAGCAAAGCTATCAAGTTCACCATGCCTCTCTCCTTTGTCCTCTCTCAGTCATGCCTTCCTTCTACTCTCTCCTCCTCTCTTCAGCTTCTGTGTAATAGTTTGCTTTCCACTTGTGTCTTTTTGCTTTTCTGTGTGAAACAAAATCAAAGGGAAAAGTACAAAACTCACTAATATGCTGTTTATCTTGGTTCTAAGAGAGGAAGCAATGTCTTTGATAACTCACAGTATCTGTTGAAGATGATAGCTGGTCCCATCCTTGACTCGGTACCTACTGTATACAGGTGCTCAACATGACACTATACTGTGGTTGTGGCACCAGATCAGTATTTAAGGGGAGGAATATTCCAGTCTTTATGAACATTATGGGACAGCTGGCCTTTCTTACCTGAAGGCACAGTGACCACCAGCCTGCCATTTGGAAGGTTGTCTCTGCTGGCTAGCTTCACCGCAGTGTATTTGGAAGCTACATCTGATGTCCCTCTTTCTTGGGACAGTTGCCACTCTTTTGAGACAGGGAGGGGTTCTATTTCTTCTAGGGTTATTGGACCACAGACAGGGTCAGTCTCTCAGCCTTGAGTTGCTGCTGTGATTTGCTTCAGCTCAGTGCATTTATCATCACAAGCTTGTTAGTCTCATCACCTTAGAGGCTGCTGCTGTCTCCAGCTCCACTTCCACTGTTAAAAACAATCTGCTGGGTTTTAACGTTAGTTCTCTTGATCTGCCTGGGTTTAGTACATGTCAGGAGATGGGGTAGTATTTGTGGGTGACCACAAGCGAAAGGCATGTTAGAAAAGGAAGGTGTGTGTAAATAAATACAAAGGTCCGGGGCCTTTAAGCCTCCAATTTTGAAGGTAAGGATACAGATGGGAGGCAGACAAGAATTTTCATCACATTTCTGGAACATTCTGCAGTGGTGCATCTTATCTAATGAGATGTCAGGAAAGTGCCTTTCTGGACCAGGAGATATTGTCTACAGTAATGACAGCCAGACCTCTCTGTCCCTCTCCAGTGGCACGAATCATGGCGGGTTCCATGAAACAGGACAGGGTCCTCCTCAGCACGTCTTCTGGGGGAGGTGGAAGCGTTTTATCGGTGACACTTTCATGATGAATTCCGGCTAATAATTACTGAGTTCAGAGCAGGAAGGACTTCCTGGTGGAGCTCTTTGCTGGCCCAGGCTGTTTGTGGGATTGACCCGAGGATCTGTGGCTTGGATTTTACCTCCTTCACTTTCCATCTCCAGTGTCTCTGAATCGAATTGATCAGAGGAAAATGCAGATCCACCAAAGGGAGCTGTCCAGGGAATTTATTGCCTTCTAATAGCTTTGTGGTTCCCCCGAGTGATGGGAAGCTGGGTATTTTTAGGTGGTGTGGGTGACAGAATATGATCACTGCAGAGAAAACGGAAATACCTCCCATCGAGACAGTTTAGTGACCTAATAGTGTTCAGTTCTCCTTGAGAACAGACCTGCAGCCAACAAGCAAATGGAGGCTCTTCACTTTGTAGCGCCGGCAAGGCTTCTGAATGTCAGGGCCACAAAGACGTCTATCCCACACAGCATCAATCTAATTATAAAATAATTGTAAACGGCAAAGTGGGTGCTCACTCAGTTCCTAAGGGGGTGGATGGAAGGCCTGGTTTCTTTATGCTGTTTCCTCAAGGCAACATGGGAATTCTACTTGCTTTCATTTTGATTCCTTTTGCATTATGCCTAGCTCCATTAACAAAATTCTGAGTATAGCAGAACTCTGAGAGACATGGACTTGTCTCCAGCATCACTGAAACTGCCCTCCCGCTCTGGCTAGAAAGGACCTTGTCTGAGAGGCCTGTGTTGAAGGACCACCTGATCGTCTGTCTTTTGGAAAGTGTCTAGGAAAATGGTAGCCATTAGCTATGTTCTTATGAATAAGTTCAGGGATCTTTTTGAAACCATGTGTCTATTTATATACATTATCTAAATGGGTGTTTTGTTTGCATGTATGTCTGCAAACCAGAAGAGGTAATTGTATCCCATTGGGACTACAGTTATAGACTGTTGTGAACTGCCACATGGGTCCTGAGAATTGAACTCAGGACCTCTAGAAGAGTAGCCGATATCCTTAATCGCTGAGCCATCCCTCCAGTCCCAATTAGATCTTATTCTTATTCTATTTTTATGGCTAGCCAAATTAGGATATATTCTCTGGTACTGGAAAGTCTTAGCCTTAAAGCTCAGCTGGGCTCTGGTTTAGTTGTGTGCCAAGAAGTTAGGATCCTAACTCCTTTCACTTCGGTTTTTTTATTGATACAGTGAGAAAATATAAATAAATTAATAAAGGTTTCCCTCCTGGGATTGTTCAGTCAGACAGCCTAGGGGAAGTGTCTTGGGTAGCACCTAATGTGTATCAGGTCTTTAATAAATGTTTATTGATTTTAGTAGTAATATCACTATTTATTTGACAAAAATTATTGAACACTTTTGTATGTGTCAGGTCAGTTAGACTAAATTGGTGGGTTTTTGTTTTTGTTTTTGTTTTTTCTGAAGAGGAAAAGGAGGGAACATGTTCTTCGCTTTCATCATATCTTACAATTGTATAAACAGGCAAGCCCTATAGGATGCTTTGAAGATATCATCTTCATGACACAGTGTCTGGTCTCGGAGGGTTTAGATGGCCACCTTATAATTGTTAGCAAACTCTTCTTAAGTTGTATGCATCTTTGTGTCTAACTGCATATATGTGTGTGCATAACTGTGCATGTTTGTGTGTATAACTTTATGCATAACTGTGCATATATGTGTATATAACTTTATGTGTGACTGTGCGTGTATCTGCATAGTTCCATGACATTTTATAAACCAAATAAAGCATAGGATTGTGGCATTTCAGAGGTGATGAGGAGGTCGGACTTTATCTATTTGCTTATTTTGTGCATTGGGGAGTTTTGAAGTGTCATTATTTTTCTAAATCACATAACGACGTTGGGTGTCTGTCCTCCTAAGTCTGCTCTAAATTATCGATGTATGCGTGATGCATAGCTGGTAACTGTAATGTCTTTTTAGCTCAGTGCTAGCAAGTGACCCACCTCCTGCTGCTCCAGCATGGACTATGGAAGGGTCCCTATTCACCACTCTGTGCAGAGTTAATGTGTTGGCTTTGATCACTGTTAGCTCTTGGGTTCCCAGCAGTAATTGGACAGGGAGTTAGTTTTCTCTATTTGACCAGTAGATTTGTGCTTATCCGATCCTGTGTGGAGATTCTGGGCTGATAGGGACCCGGGGTACGATACTATGTGGCAGTGCGGATAACAGACCTTTCCTTAATGCTGAGGAGACATCATAGACATACTGTTAGGTCTTGGGGTAACTTGCCACACTGGGTATCTGGACAGTTTGCATTGTGGTCAGCAATACTGAAGGCTGAATGCATGTTAAATCATGTTTGGTTTAAATTAATTTAGATTTAAGTGTTCATGTGTCTGGTGATTATTAGATTAGATAAGATAGCGTGGAGACACAGAATGAAAAGCTTTGAAAAATCTGTGTCACATGCGAAGGAAAGAAATAAAATGATGTGTTACATTTCATCTAACATGTGCAAGAAGAATAAATGTCTTTAAAGAAAAACCATGATGTTGACTAATCTGTCCCTGTGGCTCGGGGCCATTTAGCCGATCACCAGTTCCCATTTTTAGTCATTGCTAGGAGGTTCTAAAGAACAATGTGTGTCCACATGACCTTGGTTAGTCCCACAAAGCTCTCAGTGCCAGCCACTCTGGTTCAGCAGAAAGCATTTGTCTGGTCCAGAGGTGTGTAGAGAACATGTACTACATGTGTGCATATGTGCAGCCCTGGGAGGCGGAACCCAATCACCTGCATCAGGCCAGTGCTCTGCCACCCAGTGACGTCCCCTGCCATCATTAGAAATCTACCTATCCATGTTTCTCATGTTCAGCTTTTCTGGAAGCTTCCTCTCCTCAGGAAATCAATATCTTTTGTCAGCTGTCATAACTTTACTTACATTTAGGACTTTTTTTTTTTACTAGTTAGCAGTTACCACATGTCATGTCATTTACATACATCATTTACATACATAATTTGTGAGAATTTACATATAATAATATTCAGAGAAATAAGGAACTATTTTGGTTATTAGTGTCTTTGGGGGGTACAGGTGTAGCAGGATACCTTGACTGTCCCCATGGGCCATATTGTCCATCTTCTTGCATTACTCTCCTAGATGCTGCAATTGCCATAACTAACACACAGCCTATTTCCCTAATAAGAGAGATCTGGACACACACACACACACACACACACACACACCTCTCTCTCTCTCTCTCTCTCTCTCTCTCTCTCTCTCTCTCTCTCTCTCTCTACTGTGTATGTCCAAGGTCACTGAGAAACTAGTGGCAATGCTGGGAGCTCTGTAAGGATGGAAACACCTCTGTTTCTGCTCTGTGTGCCAGCCTTTTAATCAATGAGATAGAATAGGTATCTCTGAATGTCGGATGTGTAAGTGCATGAATTAGTACATAAAATGTGAAATCAGGCTCTTGACTGAGTTGCTGTCTAGATAAATTAGTGGAGGGAGAAGACATTGGAATCACAGTTCTCATCAGACATGCAGTCAGCCTCCCCACATACGGAGTATGTGTGTGGTGAGACTTTTGAACAATGCAATTGTTTTCTGAGCTGCCGGTGACTTATTTTACAGCAATGAAACATAGATCTCAGTCTATTCTCAATAGGCCAATGAATGGCAAGAAAATGGAAGCACTGGCCAGATGAAAAGTTACTTATTTTTTGGTCATCTGGTTTCTCAATAAATATATATACACCTCTGTCTCCAGTCTGCAATTCTGGGTGCCTAGCAGAGTACTCAAATTGCACAGCTCTTGACTGTAAGGGCAGAGAGAAATGAACTGAATTAAGAGAATGTTGAAAACCCCAGCCCTTCATTGAGATGCACGAGGCACAAGTGTATGGCTTCTCCCTTACAAAGCTAAACTTTGGTCCCCCCCCTCCCCCCCGCCGCCCACCCAGGTCCAGCCATCCTAATCCTGATAGCTCAGGAGTTGAGTGTCTTTAAATTAGCAACATTATAGAAGCCATTGCTCTTGCACCTAGAGAATTAGCTTCAGTGTTTGCATGAAGGCGTAAGTCACGAACAAGGCAACACCAGTTTGGAGTTATGATTAATAGGGTGTTATTTATTTAAAGGGGAAAAAACTTACAGATCACAATCCCAGACAACAGCCATCTGCGCAACCAGGAAGGGAGTCTAGTCTCCAGCCGAGCAGGAAGAGAAGAGAGCGAGCAGAGGAAATAGCCGCTTTTTTAAAGGGAGTGAGACCACGCCCCAATGGGCTGGTATTACAGCAGCTATTGGTTGGAGGGGCGGAAAGACCTCCCGCAACATTTGCAGACTGCTGAAGCGCGAATAGACTTGCTATGGATTAAATTGCTTTCCTCTTGGAGTGGGTTTGCTCATCTGTAAAGTGGAGATAAGAATAATCGGTGTTGTCAGGATTACACAGATGTTCATGTTAAAATTTGAGCATGGTGGCTCATGCCTGTAATCCCAGCACTCAGGGAGCTGAGGGAGGAACATGGCTACAAGTTTGAGGCTATCATGAGCTGTGTGGCTAGTTCCTGGTCAGTCAAGATGGCAGAAAAAAATGACATCTTGAAATTGGCAGGCAAATGGATGAATCTAGACAAGATCATATTGAGTGAGGTAATCCAGACCCAGAAAGACAATTATCATATGTACTCACTCATAAGTGGTTTTTAGACATAAAGCAAAGAAAACCAGCCTACAATTTACAATCCCAGAGAACCTAGACAACAATGAGGACCCTAAGAGAAACATACATGGATCTAATCTACATGGGAAGTAGAAAAAGACAAGATCTCCTGAGTAAATTGGGAGCATGGGGACCATGGGAGAGGATTGAAGGGGAGGGGAAAGTAAGAGAGAGGAGCAGAGAAAAATGTAGAATTCAATAAAATCAATCAAAAAAAAAGACTGTAGGTTATGGCTCGATTTACTCATTGAATGCACACGTTGAGCTTGGATCAGGGGAATTCTTCAGTGTATGTAACTATTAATTTTATAATACATAAAAAGTACTTAGATTTTTTTTTTTTTACAAATGGAAGTGGTGGCATTTAAAGAGCATTTTTTTTCTTTAAGATTTCTCATACATATTTTCGGATTCGCTGTTTCCACAAGCTTACCATCCTCTGAGCCTCAAGAAGAGTGGCTCTCAGCCTTTACTAATGCTGTGACCCTTTAATGCAGTTCCTTATGTTATGGTGACCACTCCCCGCCCATCATAAAATCATTCATGTGTTTCCAAAGACCATCGTGCACGCATCACAGTTTCTTCCTTTTAAAGACCAAATACTATTGTTTTGGAGTTGTCTTCAACATTTTGCTTCCTTCTTCGCCCAGGAGTCCTTGGGTTTTCTCTGTCTCTGGCTGTTCTAAACGGAACAGCAACAGATGTGAATGCCCAGAAATCTCTCAAAGTCTCTGCTTTCAATTCTTGTGGCGTGCTCCTGGAAGCAGGACCACTGGCCAGCAGGGCGATTGCCTTCTCATCACTGTGCATCGCCACAGGCAGCCCACAAAGGTTCTGTTTGCTCCATATTCTTGCCTACACTTGTCAATATTCATTCAACTAGGTGTGGAGTGGTAGCCCACTGGGGCTTTGATTTGCATCTCCCTGAAGATGGGTATCTTTTCCTACATTATTCCTGGAGTCTCTGAGTTTTATTAAAATACTAGTTAAATTGTCCTTACTTGACCAGGGCTTAGCATAGAGAATTATGACTACTTAGATTTCTGCCTAACTGAGGTTTTGTTTAACCAAGATTAGAATTACTCAGCTAGGCTTTTATTGGAGAAAAAGTCATTAAAAGCTTTGTGTGTGTGTGTGTGTGTAATTATGTATATTTGTGTTTTGTCTACATGTATGTGTGTGCATAATGTATAGACTGGTGCCTGTGGACAACAGAGGAGGCCATTGGATCCTGTGGAACTAGAGTTATGTTTATGAGCTGCCATGTGGGTGCTGGGAACCGAACTTAGGTCCTCTGCAAGGGCAGTTAAGTTCTCTTAACTGCTGAGCCATTGCTCCGGTCCCTCTTTCTAATTTTAAAGTTGCTTTGAACTTACCCATTAGCTAAGCATCCACTGAGGAAGGGTGAATGCTCAGCTATAGGCCACTTTATAACGTCACTAGCAATTGAAGTATGTTCACGGAGAATTATTTCTTTAGGTGGCACCTGCCATTTCCCAGTATTTCCATCACATACCGAAACCTCTGTTGTGCCGCTATACATAGGACGGCACATGTTGGGTTTCTGAATGGGAGAGCCTTTTTACTTCCTGTTGTTCTGATGCTCTGGCCTTCTGTGGCTGCTTTGGATGAAGTGGTGATCTGCTGTTGTTTCTAGTTGTCTCATGAGGGCAGGACAAGAGTTAAGGTGTCTTGTCTGCTGTGGATGGTACGGATTTGCCATCAGCTAGTTCTGTGATTGAGTCAAGTTACTGGATGTCTCCAAGGCTTAGTTTCCTTACCTAAGGACTGATCTCATAACAAAATCTGCCTTAGAGAGCTGCCAGGGTAGTGAGCAAAGACTTAGCATGATGCCTTGAAGCAAGATGAATAAAAACTCAGGGTCAGAAATTGGGGTCCAACCCCGAAGATCTGAAAAGCAAAACAGCCAGCCACTGACTCTTACCTCAGCCTCAGGCTGAAATGGTGATCCCGCCTCCCAGAATCTCAGAAGGATACTGCCTCTCCGAGAGCTGTTTCCTTTCATTTTATAATCCTCTTTGGGCTGGGATTAAAGGAGTGCACCACCATCATTAAAGACATGCACCGCCCAGTTTCTATGGCAACTAGTGTGTCTACCGGGATTAAAGGTGTATGTTATCATAATTGGGTCTGTAAGGCTAACCAGTGGGACTGTTTTACTCTCAGATCTTCAGGCAGTCTTTATTTATTAAAATACAATTGAAATGCCATTACAGTGCCTGGTGTGGGTTCTGTGTCATGCTAGCCACTGTCATCGGGGGCCCGTTACTCTTGGTCCTGGCTTTCTTTCATCTTCCTCCTCCTCCTCCTCTCTCTCTCTCTCCCACTCACAGACACACTTCTTTCTAAATTTCTCTTTTTTGTATTCTTTATCATTTTTCCATCTTATTAGTTAAAAAACCAAAATGGCATGTGAAACTTCATTTAGCTGTTACATGGAGCATTTCATGTTGTGCAAATATATGATAAATTGTTTATGAAGTCCCACATCTCAAGACCTGGCTCCAGGTGCAGCTACTCTTTTGTATTAAGAGAAAATTGCATAATATATAATAAAGGAAAAGGAATTTATTCATAATTTTGGCTAAACCTGGGGAGGAAGATAGTTATTCATAGCTGTGTTAAAAGCTATAGAAAATATGAAACAAAAGTCAGGAAATATTCAGGTGTAGATTTAATTCTAGGACCCAGCCACCAGAGACAGAAGAGGGTTATTATTTTCCAGGTAAAGAGGACCAGGTCTTTGGGGGTGGGCATCTGTGTTCACAGCATGGTATTTCTGTAGAGATCCCATTTCCTGAAGACCCTTCCACATGGTCCCATCTCATTATCATATGAAGATCTGTGAGCTTGCTACAAATGATTTCCACTAAACAGGTAACTTTCATGGGGGCTAAGTGACCTATCTGGAGTATGGTCAGAGGTGAGGACCTGGAATTTCCAGGGCTTCATGGACCCCTTAGACCAGTAATTTTTTTTCCTCTGAACCTCAGTGGGATTCAGGTTAAAAGTTTCTGCTTCTTCATGATGCTGTAAGGATCAAATAGGACAGCATAAAGCTGAGATTCTGGGTGATTATGGCATACATCAGTGAGATGGCTCTAGGGGAGCATCTCAGGGGTTTGGTTTCAGGGTGTAAGGTCAGGCTAACACAACAGCTGGTACCCTCCAAATGCTGGATAAACTCAAATTTTCAAACTAGACAGTGCTGCCAATCAGAGCACCCTGTTAAGGCAGGGTATGCCAGTGAAGAGAGCTTTTATCTCCTCACAAAGCAAAGATCTCCCCTTTGCCTTCTGCTTATGGCTGCTGTATGTTGAATCCAGGACCCGTGACATGCTAGACAAGCACTCTGCCACTGAGCCACACCCTTGCCCTCCTCTCTTGCCTCTGTTAGGAGCATCCCTTTGCCCTCCACAAGGCCCTTCATCCTTTTCACTTCCCTGTAGCCTCACCTTCCATTTCTCCAAGTGCTTTTATTTTTAAATTTTAATTTTTGCAGTTTTATCTCAGCGTTTAGATTATCTCTTCTTTATTACCCTTTTATCCTTTAGCTTTAGGGGTTTATTTAGAAAGCTCAGTCAGTAACAGACCCTTTTGAGTCATGGCGGCGGTGAGGCTTAATCAGTGAACATTGTAATAGCGCATTGAAAAACACCTGTTATTCATCCTAAACCCATGAAATAGCTACTTGGTGTGTCCTTGAATGAGGCAAGCAACCCGCATTTCTCAAGGTGTTTTGCGATACAGACTAGCCAGGCTCTCAGGATTATTGCAAAGAAGAGAGGCGCGTTTGAGTTAAACCAGCATTGTTATTGTTCATCCTCCCAGCAAAGGGAGCTATCAAGAAAGGGTCTCCTTTAATTGCAAGGACTGGTCTAACAAAGGCACTTATTTGCTTTGCAACGTTTCCTTGAACTAATGTGAAGCGTGCATTGTATGACTTCTTACCGTAGATGATTTGGGTTGAGGACTGGGATGGGGTCAAAAGCAGCAGCGATTGTTGTTGGTGGCAGCTTGTCATGGACGAGCTTTATCTATGGCCTTAAATATCCTTGATATTCTTGTCATGAAAGTGTGTTTGCAGCTAATTAATTTACTCCCTCCGTATTGATTTGTGTGACTCAAAGCCCACTGCCACCGCAGAGCACGGCTGTAAATCCCTTGGTCCTTGGTCTTTCTTTTCCTCTTCTGTAGTCATGGCACTCTCCAGTTTCATCTAAGCATGTGGCAACCATAACACACATTACCTCTCCCAGGCTTCCGAGCAACGAGGCAGGGGCGTATTATATGTTCTGGTCATGGGATAAGAGTAGATAAGATGCAATACTGGAGAAGTGAGCACTTAACCAGAGGGGACAGTGAGAGAGACCTCTCATGGGTCCCTAGTAAGATCACCTCAAAAAAAAAAAAAAGCCAATCGAAATACAACAAACCAACAAAGGAAGCAATAAAGAAAAAAAGGAGATTAAAAAAAGAAAAGGAACCTCCCTCTGCTTTTCTCTTCTTCCTTCTGTATCCCCTTTGTTCCTCCGTGTTCTCTCTCCTGTCCCCTTCCTCTCCCTTTCCCTCATTCCCACAGGAGGTGAAGGCCAAGAAATAATGGGGCCTGGACAACAAGGAGAATTAGCTAGGTCTTTGCTGATTCCAGGCTCTTTACAGACTGGACTTGCCCATGAATGTTCTGTGTTGGAGAGAACTTACGTCTTCTTTGGAAGAATGCGTTTTGGTTTTCTGTCATTTTCAACTAAGCTGCATTCTACTGGATTTAAGAACTGTGCCTTTAGACAACTGCAGCATATAATAGGCCTCGAGTTCTAGTTAACATATTAAATATATATAGTTTTAAGACCAATCTGTTTTCTCTCTCGGGATAAATCTAGTTTCATTTAAACAATTCATTTGAAAGACTCCAATTAAATGAATTATGCATTTGATTTGATTCAATTTAACTTAACAAATATTTATTGGATAGTTATTATATGCAAGGCAATTTCCTTGAAGTGTCAGGGGATAGCACACCAGAGATGATGGTAATGCGTTGTTGGTCAGAGTACCGCTCTGTCATTCCATCCCAAGATAGGAGAAGAAACAGTCTCTCTCTGTCTCTGTCTGTCTCTCTCTCACACACACAGAAACACATGAACACATACATACAAGCACACATTTACAAACACAGACATACATGCACATACACATATAAACTCATACAGTAAAACTCTCATAAAACTGTTGGGGTAATTACAGTTTCAAATTTTTCATCTAAAATCTAAGTTATAGAAAGGTTATTATTGCTCATATCCCAAAATAAATGGAAATAAAGATTTTTGTGACTGATTTTATTACTCATTGAGTAAACATGATAAAACCCTTTTTAAAAACTGTGCTGGTTTCTTTCCCTCTTTTCTCTTTATATTTTGGTTTTCTGAGATAGGGTCTCCCTAGGTAGGTTAATCTGTTTTAGCTCTTGATTTCTCCATCTTCTGCCTCTCTAGTGTTTAGATCTTGGGGTGGGGGGTGGGTCACAAAGCCTGCAAACATCTCATTAGTATTATAATTAGAATGAGTGTGTGTGTGTGTGTGTGTGTGTGTGTCTGTGTGTGTGTGTCTGTGTGTGCATGTCTGAGGCTCTGTTAGCAACTGCCCAAATTGAACATTTTAAATTACGGCGATGAGGACCAAGATGGACTTTAACAAAGAGAGTCACACAATTCCAGTTCTTAGCACTTCTGTCTATAAAATACATCAGCATAACAAAGAAAAGAGAATCGTTCTTACAGTGGCACAAATATGTGTGCTCCTTTTAGAAGATTCCACGTTCTGAAAAAATCACACGCTAAAAATAACTGGCATTTTGCGATAACGAGAAGTAGAATAGATCACTCAAAACATTTACACCACTCGGAACATAAAGCATCAACCAAAACAGTAGCTGTCTTATTAGACAGCCGAACACAGCTATGAAAAACTGTTACCTTCCCTAGAAATGAGGAAACAACACAGTAAATACAAGCTTCCCCTTCAAGAAGCAAAGGGCAGCCTGATGGAAGAGTTCTAGAAATGTAACCAAAGAGATATTTTCATCTGCTGCAGCTTAGATAAAGGTTCTCCAAAGCCCCAAGTGGAACAGGTTTGTGACCTGTTGGAAGACTTTGGAACCTTTAAGATGGGGGAACTTCTTAGGTCACTGAGAACATACCCTTGAAAGACATATTTGTCCACTGGCCCTATTTTCTTTCCCTTTGTTCATAATGATGCTGTTAGGTAAGCAGACTTCTCGTATCACAGTTTACTGTCTTGCCACAAGCTTCAAAATAGGGTACTCAACAACTACAGACAAAAGCTTCTGAGACTGTGAGCCAAACTAAGCCTGCCGTCTTTTTTTTTTAAACAAATAGATTTTTTTAATTTTTTTTAAAGATTTATTTATTATTTATTATGTATACAACATTCTGCCTTGATGTATGCCCGCACGCCAGAGCAGGGCGCCAGATCTTAGTACAGATGGTTGTGAGCCACCATGTGGTTGCTGGGAATTGAACTCAGGACCTCTGGAAGAGCAGCCAGTGCTCTTAACCTCTGAGCCATCTCTCCAGCCCTGCCTGCCGTCTTTATGTGTTGCTTGTGTGATGGTGACAGAGAGCTGACTAACTCAGCCCTGGAATCTGCAGACAGAGGGCCTCAGGTTTAGCAGGGATGCTTCTGAGTCCCAGCATTGGATGTGGGGCTCTCACAGGAATGCTCCTTCACCCACACTCTCGTTTGGAGCACTTTCCGTTTCCCGCTCTCAAGGACAGTCAGAAAATGCTGTGGAGAATATGACCATCCTTTTGCTTTGTCATCTGAAGGCCAAAAGCAGCCTACTGTGACCCGACAACTCCTGTGTGGGTCACCTCGCTTTACGTCATTGCACGGATCTTACATCATCTCACGTGGTCACCGCAGAGGGAGGGGCTCATGAGCACAGGAGGAGCAATCTTATGTCACATATAAGCTTTATCAAAGTATATTGTTATAATTATGTTTTGTTAGGTATGATTTACATCTTTCCATTCGTCACTCAAACTTTGTCATAGGTATGCACAGGAAAAACAAACCTCCATACCAAGATGGCTCAAGCAACCACTAGGGATTGAGATGTCCTCCCCGTGGGTAAGGGGGACATGTGCAATCAATATTTTTCGAGTCTTTTCTGAGCTGTTAGTCATACTAGGCAGGAGGAAGGATGTAACATCCACAGGCCCTCTAGCGTTGTCTCCTCCACTTGGGTGTGTGCTTAGATGCTGTTCTTGGGCACATATGATGTAATGCATTTATAAATACTGTGCGAGGATCCTTGAGATTTCTGTGCTGGACTCTGGCCATTCCCTGACTTACCAATTGTTTGTGGGCTGATTTTTGTTTCAACAACTACTCTGTGTAATTTCTTCTTGTTGAACTCGGAAGACCTGTAGCAAGAATTCTAGTTGGTCTTAATAAAACCTGGAGTCAGATATAGGGGTTAATGCTGAAGATCAGAGAAGCAGAGAGGCCAGCAACTAGAGCGTTCTTTTACCTCTACCGATGCTCAGATGGAAGGGGTGAGGTGAGCCTGTCCTCAGACTGCCTCTCCAGACTCCATCTGTCTACTCCAAACTTCAGACTGTGACTGTCTCCACCAAACCAGACTGCAATGAGCTCCCGTTTCCTTCTGCCTTATATTCCTCTCTCTCCCCAGACATATCACTCCTGTCTCCACCTCCCTAGTGCTGGGATTAAAGGCATGGGATCCCAAGTGCTGGGATCACCTTTGTGTAAGTTCTCTTTCTCTTTTAGACAGATTCAATCTTGTGTAGCCCAGGATGGCCTTGAACTAATAGAAATCTCTTTGCTTCTCTCTCCCAAGTCCTGGGATTAAAGGTGTTTGCCGCTACTCCACGGCGTCTAGTGGCTTGGTTTTCACAATAGTCTGATAAGTCTGATAAGATAGGCAACATTAACCCATTGCACAATCAAGGACATGTCCAGTGAGTTGAAAGAGTGTGCTCGAAATCACATGCACTAAACAGTGGTGTCAGGATTGGCACTCAAGTCTGTCTGACTCAGAGGCTGAAGGCTGAAGCTGAATGTTTGCAGTTAGTTGGTTTATCACCTTTTTGTGACCTGGGCTAAGCTCTGAAACCCTCAGAGGCTCCTGTTCCGCACATATTGAGATGGTGGAAATATTCTCCTTCATAGGGTCGTGAGTTGCTCTCGTAAGGAAGCCCTGGGCGAATGTTAAAACATGCACGCCTTCTCCTTCCTTAAAACATCTAGCTTTTTACATTAGAAGTGATTGAGAAATGTCAGTGACGTTAGGATTACAGGTTGAGGCTTTATGAAATCCTAAAAATTAAAAAGAGAAAGGGAGAGGTTGGGTTGTGGGCGAGGAGCAAGGCTGTTTGATTGCAAAGCAAACTGCACCTGGGCATTAAGAAATGGGAAGGCGGATGCGCTGACGACAGCTGCAGACCTTGAGCAAATTGTCCCCCAAAACTGAACAGGTGGCACCCATTCAAGCTCATCTAGATAGTTCTGCAAAAGCAATACTTTTGCCTGGATGCTTATGTTTTCGAGATCAACCTTCTAGCTTCTGATTCCTCTCCTTCCTCTACACACGGACTTCCTATGATAGAATATTTGAGGCAATTAGGAGCACTTGGTAGGAGCAGGCACTCTTCTGTAGGAAAAGGGAACTACGTGTTATTAGCGTGATACTCAGGGCAGCTTAGGGCTAAATGCTAAATGCGATCAGATGAAGCCTCTAGGAAATTGGACACATTCTGGGTTTTTTTTCCTTATCTCACCTGGATCAAGTTCTAAAGATAATCTAATGTTTTCTCAAAACATTTCAATCTCTCTACTCCTGCTTAAGTTTGGCAACACCAAAGCTGTCTAGACAAAGTGTTTTGGGGTAAGAATCTTGCTAGTATCTAAAATATGTTGACAAAGATGTTGGATGATAAAAGCCAAAAGCATAAGAAAGAAAAGCAGCAATGCTTGACTCTAAGAATGACTGTAAAGTATTTGGTTACAATATACACACTTGATTTAGACAGATACGCCAACTGGCAGACAGACCGACACAGACCGACCGACTGACAGATAACAGACAGACAGACACACACACACCCAGTCATGTTACACCAGAGCTAGCTGAGTGAGATAGGTGTGTACATCTTTTTCCATGTCCACAGCTCTGCAGTCACTGATATAGAAACAGAAATCAGTCACAGTAGAGTGGAACTCCATCAGGGGAACTGTGCAGTGACATAAACCGTAGCCATCCGCATTTCCCGCACCCCCATACTACTTAGTGAACACTGGAACACCACTGTATGCAGATGGATATACTTAGTAACTTTGTTTGTGTTCCTTACAAGCAAGGTCTCTTTGCAATTTATCTTTGCCTCTTGGCTGACTGAGCAGATATTTAGTAAACGTCTGAGATTAAAGAACATATATATGAAGGGAGGGCTAGAAACGTGGCTATGCATTTACAGTAGATACTATGCATTTATTAACTGATATTTTATTAATAAGGAGTTCTGCAAACCCAGACAGAAATGGCAGTGCTTCAGTTTGTCGTGAACTTGTTGAGTTAATAGAAACCATATTTGTCCTAATTCCTGGAGCACTGGACGTCCACTTCACCCCCTCAGTGAGAGAACTCAGGACTAACCTGTAGTCCTGGTCCTGGCTCTGCTTGTTGCCACTCATGGGTTGACTTGGTGACCTAATTTAATTTTGTGTGTGTGCAAGTTCACGTGCAAGGGGAAGCTGATGTAGATGATTTCCACACAGTGATGAAATTTCAGGTGTGAACTTGAATGCGGCCCTAAGTTTCCACTGTCCTCTGGGATTTTGCTCACCTCTAAAGATACAAACCCCTTCATGAATGGAACCGGTCTATGACTTTGTTTACAGTTCTGATTATATTTGGTTTAGTTTTTCTTTGTAGCCTGGAGATCAGGGTCATCACTGTGTAGGACATTAGCTGCCCTGTGGATGGTTATTGTGTTTGTTTAGGACTTTCAACTGGCAAAATCCAGAGTTGCTGCCTGCTCACTGCTAATGACTCCTAGAATGTCAGGGTCTAATAATGACTGTGGAAATGGATGTTCACTCTGCTCTATGGTTGCACACACAGTCTACGCAAGACTCTGCAGCAGGTTCTTTTATTTGAGATAGGATCTTACTGTGTAGCTCTATTGGCCTGGAGCTCCCTTATAGACTAGGCTGGCCTTGAGCTCTTCACAGAACTGCGGAGGTTAAAGGAACGTACTGCCACACCCTGCCCTTGACCACTGAGTCTGAAATGTTTATAGCTGTTGCTATGGTTTTCTATAATAAATTCCCTATGCTATTACAATTTTAGTGAAATGCAGAGTGGCCACAGCTTTCTAAGAAACCGAAAGCTACATGGAGGAGTTTAAGAATGCCTTCTGTGTCTGTGTGTGAATGTGTGTGTGTGTGTGTGTATGTGTCTCTATGTGTGTATGTCTCTGTCTTTGCGTGTGTATGAGTGGGTATGTCTGTGTGTATGTTTGTATGTCTCTCTCTCTCTCTGTGTGTGTGTGTAGGCCAGGGACAGTCCCAGGTGTTGTTCCTCATCTCTCCCACCCCCTTGTTTTTTGAAACAGGGTCTCTCTCACTGGCCTGAAAACTTGCCAAGTATCCTGAGGTTGGCTGGCCAGCAAATCACAATAATCCTTGAATCCATCTGTCTCTGCCTCCCCAGGCCTGACATTACAAGTATATCACATGCCTGGCCACCTCCCCTCCTCTCTCTCTCTCTCTCTCTCTCTCTCTCTCTCTCTCTCTTTCTCTTCTCCTCTTCTTCCCCCTCCCCCTCTTCCTCCTTTTAACAGGAGTTCTTGGAGTCAAACTCAGCTGTTCACACTTTAAAGCAACTACTGTTCCTGCTGAGTTATCTGTACTTCCGTCTATCCCACTAGCAGCACACAAGACATTGAGTGAAATGCCTTCCAGGACTTTCTACAAGTTCCTAGAATGTCAAGGCATGTGTATTCTCTTTCCAGTATCAATTCCAGAGTTACAACACTCAGCAATGTGTGATCCAGGAGGATGTATTTATTACATAGTTATCAACAACAATGCACCTTATTCTCATTGTGGAGTAACACCCAGAGAACTCGTGTTATGTTGTTACCCAAAACTCTCTGCAGAATGATAAATGTTCATTGTATTGTTCAGTTTTTGGTGAATTAGGTGTGTTGGGAGGAATTGGGATTTTCACAGTTAGTGACGGACCTGACCTCTGGGAAGACCCCTAAAGGGCTGTAACTGTCCATAACTACCTGGAGACTTGAGGGCCGAAGAGATGGCTCAAGCAGCTAAGAGCACTGGCCGCTCTTTCACAGGATCTGAGTTCCAGCCTCAGCGTCCCATGGCCACTCAACCCTCTGCGATCCAGTTCTAGGGGATCTGATGCCCTCTTCTGGTCACTAAAGACATTGCATGCATGTACTGCACAGGTATACTTGCAGACCCAACACCATACACATAAGAATTTTAAAATTAAAAAGAAAATTTATGTGGCTGAAAAGATAGCTCAGTGGAGCTCTCAAACAAGAGCAACAAAGAAGCATTTTTTGCTCTTTCAGAGGACCAGGGTTCAGTTCCCAGCACCTACATGGTGCCTCATCCCCATCTGTAACTCCAATTCGAAGGGTTCCAACACCCTCCTCTGACTTCAGTGGACACCAGACATGAGTGTGCTACACAAGCAGACAGGAAGGCAAGCCATCCCCCGCAGAAAATAAATAAAAAAAATTTAAGTTTGGAGATTTCCTTAAACTCTTCAGCACCAAACCATGAACACCTTCTGATCTTTCCTGTCCAAACGCCTTTCCTCAAACAGGCTCTTTTCTCGCTCCGGGGCACAGCATCTTTGCATCTGATCAAGATTTACAGATCTGTAATTCTGTGGCATTCATAACTCACTGGTGCACCTCAGATGTGGACGTTTATGCCGTGGGTGCAGGTTCTGCTCACGTGCTGAAAATATTAACGCATGGCTGAACGGTCATCTCAGCGTTGGCTTCTCGGGAAGGCTTGGCTGATGGCTTGTGAGTGGTATTTTATGGATACCCAGACTTCTAGTGGAGAAAACATGGCAACACTAAGCACAAGTGATTATTTTTACCCCTCTGCATCACCCGTATAAGAAACAGCATCGTCTCTGGGTATAAGTACTGTGGGCTCCTATTTCATACTTACCGTCGGTTTGACACGTGAGTCAATGTCCAGGTGTTTTGGGGGAAGGAAGAGAAATCCCGTTCTTCCTGGCAGACCAGCTGCCTGAGCATCAGTCTTATTTCTAGGCTTTCATGAAAGACATCAATCCCTGTAGATTCAATTTTGGGTTGTTCACAAAAGTGAAGGAGAGCCTGTTCTGAAATATTTACAGAGGGACTCAAGGTTTTGTGTGCTCAGTGCTGTAAGAAGGACGTATAAGGCATGGAAGCAGGTGTCTTGCGCAGCTGGAAAAGAGAGGTGAGAGCAAGCAGGTCAAAGTTTGAAATTTGGATGGGTAAATTAATATGGTCAAAGTACTGGTCATCAGAGTATGGGAAAAGGAGTTTGTAGTCACACTAAGACCTGCTTTTTAAGTGGCCAGGGCAGATTTTAGTTCTAGGCTGTGACTGGAGCTGGGCTTTCAGCTCTGTAGTTAAGCTAGGAACTGATATTCTCGGAAGTCTGCGGAGTCACAGACACCTGCAGCTCCACCTCTAACAAGTATCTGCCCCACAAGGCTGCTTGCTTTGACCTTTGCCTGCTACTTAGCAAGCCAGTCTCAGAGCATCCATTGGACCAGGCAATCGTCTATTTTATGTTTGAGGATGTAGAACTTTCTAAAAGTTAAGCAATCTGTTCAATATTACTAGCTAGAGACAAAGGCAAGATTCTGATTACAGTCCTATATATAAAAAATGTCAACATGAGCAAAGGGCATGGTAGCTCCTTTCTGCAATTCCAGCACTCAAGATCCTGAGGCAGGAGGACCAAAAATTCAGGGCCAGCCTGGGTCATACAGTGACAGTCTGAGAAAAAACAAAAACAACAAAAATGGTTAAAACGAGTAGATTATTGTGAAACACTTGGGTGTGCTATTTTTTTTTTAATCTTTAAAACATACATCTGGACTTAGGCCAGAGGTACAAACCAAGAATTTTTGTTACTATTCTTTTTTAATGAAAAATTTCCTTAAAAAGCCATTAAGTATAAAATCAAATGTAATTTAATATGAGTAGAAGATGTAAGTTTTACTAACAATAACTCCATCCCACAATTCTAATATGTCTTTGTTTCTACTTTTAAAAATGTGGTCACTCTGCCTCACGGACTGTATTGACAGTTGAAACCTGAGAATCCTCTCCCCCTTTCCTCCAAAACTCGAAAATTGAGTTACAAACATAAGTATTTCATCAGAAAAAGTGACAGTAATGAGTTTCAGACCCACAACTGCTATATTTTTCTTGTAGGAATTCCAACAATAATAGCTTTTAAAATAGCTGGATATGTATAGCCAGACAAGAAACCTAAACACACCTGTCAACTCTTTCTTGGTTACCAGTAACCAGTGAGTACCAGCCTCCCAGGCAGCTGTCCTGTGGGAAGCAGCCTTGAGGCTGCAGGTTCCTCTCTGTAGCAGTGACTCACACGATGGAGTTCAAGTAACTCACATACTGATGTCCATATGCTTCATTGAACTGTGTAGGTTTTCCTTCTTGCCTCTTGGGTACTATTTTAGACATAGACTTATGCCGATATGTTTTTACTCTGAGGCTGTTTAGTTTATCTTCTTCAACATGACAGCCTGAAACTATAGCTTATTTTTCTTAATTTTTACATTCTTACTTTTCAAAACTTTGTGTGTGTGTGAGTCTGAGTGTTTGTGTGTGTGGTGTTGTACGCTCCTGAATGTGTGTATGAGGATGCTTTTGCATGCATGTGTGAAAGTTGGAGATTGAATTCAGGAATCTTCCTCTATTGCTCCCTACCTTAGTTCTTGAGTCAGGATCTCAATAAATCTGGGTTTATAGACGCATGCTACAGAGTGCAAATTCTGTGTGGGTGCCTGAGATCTGAACTCAGAGCCTCGTATTTCTGCAGCAAGTTCTTCACCCACTGAGCCTTTTCCCTAGCCCAAGATTAGAACTTATGAAGTTCACTTCTGATACTATGTGTTTGGTAACATTGTGTTTTTCCACAAACACTGGGGTGCCCAGAAGGTAACTGTGGTCTGTCCCTACCAGACTGTCAGTGACTTTGTGGCAGGTGTCATAATTACTTCTCTTCATCCATGCTGGGCTCTCCTTTTCTGAAGTTATTTTTTGCCTCCCTGGGGTTTTCTGAGCATCAGACATTAATCTGTCTTGGGCCACAGAGATGGCTTAGTCAGGAAAGTGTAGCCCTTGCTGCCCATGCATGAGGACTAAAGTCTGAGCCTTTGCAGCCTCAGCCACAGAAAAGTTGGATGAAGTGGCACATGCCTGTCATCCCATTGCTGGGGAAATCTAGACAGAGGACCCTGAAGTTTACTGGCCACACAGGCTAGCTGAATTGACAAGCTCCAGGTTCATTTAGAGACCTTGTCACACAAAATAAAGTGGAGAACGACTGAGGAAGACAGCTGAAATGGATCTCTACCCAACACACACATGTGCACACACTCATACATACAGGAAGATGTGAGTGTATATACACACAATTTAGAAGTTAATCTCTCAAGCCCGATGTGGTAGCGCACACCTTTAATCAGCCTTGACAGCTGATTTCGACCCTTGAACCTACACGGTAGGAGAGAGCTGGCTGTACTTGTCTTCTGACCTCACACATGGACTACCCCCAGGCAATGAATAAACGTAAGAAAGCAAAAGATAAATTTCCATTGTCTAGTTTTCAATAAGCTAGAATAAATTATGATGCAAATAAAATTTTGGATAAATATCAGATGGATATGTTTTTAATGACAAGTAAGACATTCTTGCCAAGTTTGCAGCCCTACTCATTGTAAGTGAAGCACTGGAATAGAGAAGTGGAGGAAGGAGATGATGGCTGGGTGCATCTGGGTGCTTACTAACCTCATATGCAAATTAGGCAGAGGACATTTATACAGAGAAGATGCATATGGTCTACCCAATCCCTTCTGGAGTCTGAGAAGCACCAAAGCTGAGTCGGGTCCCTTTGCAGCTCATTCCAGATGAACTAACACAATTAGGGTACCAGGATGAGGGTGGTATGCAGTATTTTAAAACATAATCCTATGTCAATGCACTTGTGCTTTTCAGGCCATTGCAGTATGAAAGCATTGCAATGTAAGGCCGTTCAGACTAAATGGATAAAATCTTGCAAAATCTGCTTATAACACTGTATGCATTATGACTAGTTGCACTGGCTTTCGAAGGAGAGGATGTGACTTTACTGTCCCCCAGTCATGTTTCCAATGCACTGTGGACCAGAGTTTGCTGGAGACCCTTCAGTGGATGCAAAGCCTAGAGGGAAATGTGGGTTTCCAGTGCTTTGAAGAAGTTCGTGGCTTTCCTGAGCGATCTGGTGGCTTCTGGGGAAATTGACATTTGGTAGGTGGAGTGGCAGAGGGATGATTTTGTTTAACAGTAGGTCTCTGCTAGCCTATATTGCTCTCTTTAATAGTGTGGTCTATTGAGTAATGATTGAGTAATGAGTCGAACAATGGATACTTGGAGCACTGGCAATAAAAAATGAAAAAAATTAACAGTTCTCCTAAGCTATCCTGTTTCCCCAGAAGAGTTAGAAAAAAAAAATAAGTTTCTAGAAGTTCACAAACAGGTGTTCCTCCTCCTCCTCCTCCTGTTCCCTTACATTCCTCTCCTCTCCCATCAGTATTTGAGGAGGATTGCAGAGAAAGAGTACCTTCTGAGTAGAATGCATCCTAACACAGAAGAGATGCCTGTATAACAAATCCCAGCCTGAAAATCCATGCCAGAGTCTTTCCCATGCACGACACTGTGGGGCCCACCAAATAGTCCTTACACAAAGGTCACCAGTGACCCGAATGGTGGGTACACATTTCTCCACCAGGCTACTTGCCTATAGGATTGTATGCACCTGTGTCTGCCATGGGCTTTGAGAACATGAAGGATTCCTTGCCTCTATTTAGATAGCTCCCCCCCAAAGGCTTTGGGGGAACAATAAATATACTTTCATTGCCCAATTAATTACTCTTTTAATTGTCACTCCGTGCTTTCCTGTTTGGAGCTCTATGTCAGCTCTGAATTCAATCTGTGGCACAGGACTAACCATGTGACCTCTTCGTGACAAGCAGGGACAAGAGTCTCCTGCTGGCTTGGATCAATGTGATCCCTTAGTAAGAATTAATTTAAGAGAGGTGCATACTACTTCACATGTCCGTGGCTTTCCCATGCTGTGCTCCCAAGCAGTGGCTTTTGGGGAAAGTTGGTCAGACTGCAGTAGAGAGCATCTTTGGTTCTATTTTCCACGTAACTGGATTTCGGTCCTCCGAATGAGGTCATGGATGGAGACACGTGGACATCTGTATCTCCATCTGTTTTCTAAAGGATGTAGCCATAGCTTTAAGTAGAATGGGATGCATTGTAACAAAAATACAGGATGCTCTAACCATAGGTAATTATCACTCGTAACAGCTCTTTGAGGTACTATTCCCACACCATGAGACACAGGGATGAAATAACTGAGTGAATCAGAAGAAAGGTAGGGTAGGGGACACCAAATGCTGAAAGAGGTGAAGGATTACTTTGGTTTTATATAGCCCAGTAGGGTAACCTATTTATATGTATCTTGTAATGCTGACCAGAGGGGTATAAATGTTCCCAGCACTAAACAATACATGTTAAGGGAATGAATGCGTTTACAACTTCGATCTAATCATCATACATTGTATGTGTGCATCTAATTATCATATGATATCAGGTAAAGATATACAAATTCTATTATCTTACCAAAGTAACGGTGTTTGCCCATGCCTCTTTGTTCCAAGGAACTACCAGTACATTAAATAGTAAGACTGAGAGCTTCTTGAACCTGTGCAAATGATTTGGGCCTAGATCAGCCACAAAGCTGTGCACAGTAGGGGTTTTAGGATAACCATGAGCCTGCCAGTTAGTGGAATGAGGCTCTTGGTACATTTGGACCTTGAATTGATGGAGGTGGGTCTTGTATCTTATCTGTTGATTTCATTGGTTAATAATAAAGAAACTGCCTCGGCCCTCATAGGACAGAAAATTAGGTAGGCGGAGTAGACAGAAGAGAATGCTGGGAAAAAGAAGCTGAGTGAGAGAGTCGCCATGATGCTCCCACTCCAGACAGACGCAGGTTAAGATCCTCTCTGGTAAGCCAACTCATGGGCTACACAGAATATTAGAAATGGGTTAGAACAATATGTAAGAGCTAGCCAATAAGAAACTGGACCTAGCCGGGCCAGACAGTGTTTGAAAGAATACAGTTTCCGTGTAATTATTTCGGGCATAAGCTAGCCATGTGGGCGGCCGGGTGCCGGGGACGCAGCCCCGCCGCTCCTATTTCAACATTGAATAGCCCTGATGCTTTCCTGATGTCTGTTTGGCCTTTTGTCCTAATGACAGTCACCCTCTATGCTGTCTTTCTACTTCCTTTGGAACATTACAACTTACTCTTCTGTTGTTTTGATACAAATTTTTGAGATTCGAACTTAATTTTGTCCTTAAGAGTTGAGCATATTCTCCCCCCCCCCAAAAAAAACCCTCAGGAGCTGGTGGTGCAAGCTTTTAATCCCAGCACTCGAGAAGCAAGAGCAGGAGGATCTCTGTGAGTTCGAGGCCAGCCTGGTCTACAGAGCGAATTCCAGAACAAGCACCAAAGCAGACAGAGAAACACTGTCTCGAGAAACCAAAACCCAAACCAAACAAACAAACAAAAAGAGTTGGGCATAGGACTATAGGATCATCACTGGGCGGCTATTGGTAGTGGTCTTGAGAGGAGGATTCCTCTTCAGCTTCTGAAATTCAGTCAAGGGAAGGAGGTCATTATTAGGTTGCTTGCCTATCCCTGCTTCATCAGAATGATAGAGAGTTGCCTGTGCCCTGGATGGCATCTGTTCAGTGAACACGCTTCTTTTTTCCCCTCTAGCTTATTTCCAGATGACAATATCAGAGCAGCTTGAGGAGTTTGTAGTGCCCAAGAATAAATGGTATTCAAATTATTAAATTAAGTAGTCAAAAACTTCTTTGGATGTTTTTGTTTTCTGTCTTGATGAAATTTGCATTTCCGTGTTTTGAAGTAGGTGGCATGTAGAAGTCGTTTTCATTCTGGGCCTTGCAGCCCGAACTTCTGTCCTTCAGAATATTCTAAGACCACAGCATGAAAATGCAAAGCCTGGGCAATATATTTGTGGTTCAAGTTTCATGTTTTCCTCTTGTAGGGAATTTGCAAATTCCAATACATTTCTATGTTTTGTGGGTTATTTTTCTAGAAGGACCATTGAGGTCCCGACAATATGGCTATACAACATCAGTTTTTCACTACGGCAAGATGCAACCTGGTTTCTAAACTAGCATCTCCAATCAGAGCTATATTGCCAGGTATCATTCTAGACAATTAAAAACTTTAAAGATTTTTGAGGCTAGAACACAAAGAAATCTGAGTGTTTTCAAACATCACGGGTCAGTTTGCCTCGCAGGAATGTGCATAGCACATAACTGAATTTGAAGTCGCAACAAAAACTCCAGTGTGAACTGAATTCATACAAGTGAGAGTCAGACGGCAGAGTCGTTTTCATACTCTACGAGGAAAGAACACGAGGCAGGGAATCTGCTCTTAGAGATGGATACATCAAAACAGCCTTGGATGCCATCCACAAGGTGAACAGCCACCTGATGTTTAAATAGCCAAGTGTGAATAACACCAAGGTTGGGAGATAGAGACAGGTGACATGGGAAGAAAGTTAGTTTACTAAAAAGAATAAACAGAATCACAAAAAGCAGACACGGAGGCAGGAAAGTTAAGGAGAACAGAGGGTATTTCTGGGGAAGGAACACAGAGCTCTTATCTTCACAGGAGGCATTGGAGTCACTGGTGAAGACCATTGTTGGTGGAGGCTGCTTGTTTGTTCCCAGCCATCGAGACTTGAAATAATCACACAGAAACTGTATTAATTGCAATACTGTTTGGCCAATAGCTTAAGTGTTTTTCTAGCTAGCTTTTATATCTTAACCTGAATGCTAGGAGAAAGAAGGTGGAGTCAGGAGAAGCCATGCAACCTGCAGGAGACAGACACACTGGAACCTTGCCAGTAACTGTGGTGATACATAGATTAATAGAAATGGGTTAATTTAAGATGTAAGAGTTAGGCAGAAATACTCTTAAGCTATTGGCCAAACAGTATTACAATTAATACAGATTTCTGTGTGATTATTTCAGGAATCTGAGCAGCCAGGAACAAACTAACAGTCTCTGCCAACAGAACATGAATTTCAAACCACAAATTTGGTTTTTATTCCACAACCAGTGAACAAGAATTGCATACTATGAATTAAGGAAACATCTAGAACTATGTTTTAGGAAGTCCTTCTAGATACTCTATGTGTAATAGGTGACAAAAATTTTTTAAATTGATTTTTATTGAGCTCTACATTTTTCTCTGCTCCCCTTCCTGCCTCTCCCCTCCCCTTCAACCCTCTCCCTAGATCCCCATGCTCCCAATTACTCAGGAGATCTTGTCTTTTACTACTTCCCATGTAGATTAGATCTATGTAAGTCTCTCTTAGTGTCCTCATTGTTGTCTAGGTTCTCTGGGATTTTGATTTGTGGGCTGGTCTTTTTTCTTTATGTTTAAAAACCACTTATGAGTGAGTACATATGATAATTGGGTCTTTCTGGGTTTGGGTTACCTCACTCATAATGATGTTTTCTAGCTCCAGCCATTTGCATGCAAAATTTAATATGTTGTTATTTTTTCTGCTGTATAGTACTCCATTGTGTAAATGTACCACCTTTTCCTTATCCATTCTTTGGTCGAAGGGCATTTAGGTTGTTTCCAGCTTCTGGCTATGACAAACAAAGCTGCTATGAACATAGTTGAGCACATGTACTTGTGGCATGATTGAGCATCCTTTGGATATATATCCAAAAGTGGTATTTATTGGCTCTTGAGGAAGGTTGTTTCCTAATTTTCTGAGAAATCGCCACACTGACATCCAAAGGGGCTGTACCAGCTTGCATTCCCACCAGCAATGAAGGAGTATTCCCTTTACCCTACAACCTCTCCAGCATAAGTTGTCATCAGTGTTTTTGATCTTGATCTTGGTCATTCTTAGAGGTGTAAGATAGAATCTCAGAGTTATTTTGATTTGCATTCCTCTGATGACTAAGGATGTTGAACATTTCCTTAAGTGTCTGTCAGCCATGTTACTCTGAGATATTTTATGCTATTTTTGGCTATTGTGAAGGGTAATGTTTCTCTGATTTCTTTCTCAGCCCATTTAACATCTGTATACAGGAGGGCTACTGTTTTTTTTTTTTTTTTTTTTGAGTTAATTTTGTATCCTGCTACATTACTGAAAGTGTTTATGAGTTGTGGAAGTTCCTTGGTAGAATTTTTGGGGTCGTTTATGTAAGCTTTCATGTAGATGACAAAAGTTTATTCCCCATTACAGCCGTGGATTCTAGGTGCAGTTTGTAGTCTCAGGCCAGCTGCGAGTATATAGGGGTAAATCCCAGGCATGGCTAAAACAAAGCACACCTCCCTCTTTTCACATCGTGCCGTGTAGAGGGCAGTGTTCTGTGACCAGAGGCAATGATTTGAAAAATAAAAGTTGGACAGACATGGAAGTTGAAAGAGTTAAGAGATAGGGCTTGTGGTCCTAGGAAGGTTTTCCATCAAGGTCTTCCTTTAGAAAGCGACTCAGCTGTGCTGGTGGAGCTGCAGGGAGCCAATGTGTTTGGGGAGAAAGGTCGGATACAAGTCCAGCCTGGGATAATGAAGAGCTTGGAAACAAAGAGGAGAGCAACGATGACACAGTGTTTAGGTTTATTGTCATTGTATTTATTTAGTTTTGAGAGAGAGAGGGAGAGCCTAGATTATTTCCTTGGTTCATTTCTTTGAGAGCTATATTGGAAATGATTTTAAAGCTTGAAATGGTGAAGAACGGCCGTTTTCTCACCACTGTGGAATCCAAAGAAATATCCAAATGACAGTTTGGGTTAAGGGTCAAATCTAGGGTCTTACGCACTAGGCATAGGCTCTGGCTAATTGAGCTTTACTCTCTTTCCCCAAGATAGATTCATATACCATCCCTCCCCTTTCAACATTGGACTGAAAAAGCGATATTGGAAAAAGTAATTGTAGCCAGGTTAGACGTTCATAAATTATACTCTTCATGAAGTTCCCTTTTCAGGGTTTCTACTCTGAGTGGCAGGCACACAGCTCTTTCTTATGAATCACTGCTGGCAGTATTAGATTTTTGCTGTTGCTTCTGTTCATTCAAGTCAGCAATGTTTAGCATGTTTAGTATTAGTTTTTAAGTCAATCTCTTGCTGTGTTTCCCAAACTTTTAGCTATGGATCCTTCTGCTTATGACCCTCAAGTGCACAGATTACAGGCATGCACCAATGTGTAGCTCAAATTGCCAGTGCTACTATTGGTCTATTTGTGTTTCTGCTTGCCTTGGTTATTTTTGGTTAGGCAGTTGTCTTTCCAATCTGTATGTTGTCTATACTACAGACACAGCTACAGGTTCGTTTTGGGTCTTTAGAATCCAGAACCATGTCTCCGCAACTCAGACAGCCCTTTGCTACTGCCCCGGAAAGTGCATGCTTCAGTATGGCACTGGCCCAGTTTGCTCTAACCATAGATTTCCCTGCCTGGATCTACCCAACAATGGGTTTGCTGAGGAAAGAGGCTCCCTACTTCTCTCTCAGTGCTTCACACAGATCCCGGCACTCAATGTAAAAAAGTTAGTATTTATTGAATGAATACTCTTGATAAAATTAATACACTGAGCTTATGTAAATGAGTGCAACCCCCTTTTCTGGTTTGAAAACACCTACTTGGTTTAGCATTCTAGGCAAACAGTGGGTCGTTTAAGTGGGAGAAAGAAAAAAGGTCAAGCATTTGTTTCAATTATAGAAATGTCAAGGTTGCTTATTCATTCATTCATCTCTTTATTCAGCAGGCACCGTGCTAAGTCGCTCGGGAATAACACCCTTGCTCTGGTTATCACAGGGAGGGAGTGCCCGCCGTCAGCGAGTCCTAGAGGGCTCTTTCCACAGAATGAACATTTATAATGTACTAGGGATCTCAGAAAGGCTTTTTTTTTTTCAGTGAGAATTTTGAAGGAAAAACTAGGAGTTCCTAAGAAGCATCAAGAAAGGTACTTAAGAGCATATGCATTACCAAGGCCAGAGTTGGGGTCAGCCTGATGGTTGCAGAGTTCAAGTCATCATGATGCATGGTTAGGGCAAAGGTCAGGAGAGCATCTTTTGGGCAGTCAAACACATGCTAAGGGACTGAAGGTGGCTCAGTGGGTAAAGGTACTTGTCACCAAGCCTGATGAACTGACTTCAATTCTTGGGGGCCATGTGGTAGAAGGAGAAAATGAGCTCTTGCAAATTGTCCTCTCATTTACACACACACACACACACACACACGTTAAAAATTTTCAAAATTAAAATGCAAATAAAACTTAAAAATATTTTGAGAGACATTTAATTTAACTAGTACAATAAATATAATTATGTATGACTTCTCTCTTCATATTTATTTATTGTAAAATGTTTTTCCCCATCCCAAGATTACTGCATAACCATGGAAACGTGGATAATGGAAAAAATAGTTACGTGGAGTACTGCCCAGAATTCCCCCAGTCAGAGTTCTACCACCATTATAGTAATCTGATGTATTTTCTTACAGATCTTTTCATGCTATTAACAGATACAGTACCCTCGTACATTCTGACATTGTAATCAATGTGTGTGTGGTGCATACATGTGTACATACGTGTGCTGATATACTTGTCCGTACATATGTGTGTGGAAGCCAGAGACTGACATCAGTCAATGTCTTGCCCAGTTGCTCTTCCATCTTATTTTTTGAGGGAGGGTTTCTCGATGAACCTGGAATTCGCCATTTCAGTTAGTGATGTGGGAGTGTCATATATCAATCTGTTGATTTCATTGGTTAAGTTATAATAAACCAGCTGCTTGGCCTCATGGCTTGGAACATAGATGGGAGGAGTAAACAGAATAGAATTCTGGGCGGAAGAGGAAGTGAGGTCAGACTCTGTTCTGCTCCCGGAGAGACCCGACAGCTCTGCTGGAGCAGAGACACCATGCTCTGCTCTCCCAGGCAGCTACAACCCACGATGGACTTAGGCTAGAATCTTCCCGGTAAGCGCACCTTGGGGTGCTTACACACATCATTAGAAATGGGCTAGTCCAGATGCGAGAATTGGCCTGTAAGGGCTAGAGTTCATGGGCCAAGCAGTTCTTAAATGAATACAGTTTGTGTGTTGTTATTTCGGGCATGAGCTAGCCAAGCGGCCGGGGTGTTGGGGACGCAGCCCCGCCGCTCCTATTTCAACAAGTTAGAATGCCTGGCCAGCAAGCCCCCAGGAGCTGTCTGTTTCTGCACTGGAAGTCTTGGGATACTGGGGTTTTATATGCAGTTCTAAGGACCTGAAAACACTTCCTCATGCAATAACAGCAAGAACTGTACATGATGCACCATCTTTCTGGCTGCTTTTGTCAGCATTGCACGTCTCTAGTTCATAAATTTCTGAACCAGAGGAATCAAAGTCACACTTTAGTAATAGATCATCAAATGGCTTCTGTCGTTGAAAAGGAGGGAATTCTCATGGTAAATAATGCCATTCAAGCCAGTTAGAGTGGGCAGTTAGAGTGGGAGGCACCTGTAGGTGCCACCTTCCTGAGAGCTTCCTCTTGCAGCAGCTTGGGCCTCTTACTCACGGTCTGACAGCCCGATGAGTCACCTGAAAACCCACAGATGACCGCATGTCGTCCTTAAGTTGGCATTTATGGACCAGTGCCCTTTATTGGATCTAGTGAGTCATCTCTTTCTGTCTTCTCTTCACTGTTGTCAAGGGGTAGACTTCAAGCTCTGTCCTCCTGCTGGAGCTTCTGAGTACTGGCTCTGTGCAGATGCCACCATAGGGGGACTCCTTCTATCCTTTCTCCAGAAACAAAACAAGTACCATGCAATTTTATATGTATTTACTTATCATTCATTTTGTTTATTTATTATTTCAAAACAGGGACTCACTGTGAATCTCTGCCTGGCCTGGAACTCTCTGCATAAACCAGGCTGACCTTGAACTCAGAGATCCACCTGCCTCTGCTGGGATTAAAGGTACACACCACTATGCCAACTTACTTATCCTTTATTTTGTTTTGCTTTTTGAGACTAGGTCTCAAGCAGCCTAGGCTGGGATCCAGCTCTCCTTGTGATTCTCCTGTCTTTACCTCTTGAGAATAGGGATTATAGGCCATGTACCACCATGCCTGGCTTACTCTTTGTGTCGAAAGGGTTTCTCTCATGAAACCCTTTAAAGATGAAGTAATTGAATAATCACCTACTTACTGCTTTACAAGGATGAGAAAGAAAACAAGTGTTGATCATGTCTGTTTGTAAAAGAACACTCTTGTTGCAAATCCTCCTGCTAGAAGTACTTATAGTACTGGCTACTGCTTGCCTCCAACTAGACTAATATAGGATGTTATCAAACATGAAAACTGACTTGTTAAAGATGAACATTTTGATGCCCTCATTTGATATGTTCCAAACAACTTTATGTGAGATGGCAAGATAACTATTATTTTGCTATTTTAACTTTGGGATGGTGAGTTGGGGAGAGTTTGGCCTTGTATTTAGTTGAGAATGACCTTGAACTCTTGATCCTCCTGCCTCTACTTCCCAAACCCTGGGATTATAGGGATGTGATACTATTCCCTGCTTCCAGGTTTTTAGATTTGTTATCAAAAATGAGAGATTCTGGGAATATGGTACTTGAATTCTAAAACAGATAATAATTTTTTATAGTGTTGGGAATGGAAACCCAGGTCTCATAAATGGTAGGCAAGCTCCATACCACAGACAAATGCTTTGGACAAGAAAGAAATGCTATGCTCAGCTCTCAGTTAAGAAGGTCAAGTAAGTCCACATCAGAATGCTGTAATTTTTTTCTAATTCATAAATATGTAAAGAAAGAGGGACAGCTAAGGTTTTGAAAGGGAAACTCACACAGCTAGGATGTCTATGACTCACCATTGACTGTCAAATGTTATCTTTTACTTAACTAAGAAAATGGTAGTGTTCGTTGTCCTTGGAAGATTGGAACAGAACCTAAAAATATACACAATAGCAGCTACTGGTGGTCTTAGGGAACCAAGTGTAATGTCTCAACATGCCAAGTGTCAGCAGGAGAGATGGTTATGCTGTGATGCCGTGTCTTATAGGGGCACACTCTCATGCTTGGGTATTCACTGATGATCTGTCCTCAGACCCTTCTCACAGTCTTCCTTTGATGGGATGGGTGGTCTTTGGGGCTATGGGTCCCTAGGGAAATGCTAGGACGCCTGTTTGAGGACTCAGGGTTGGGTTCAGGTGAATTGTTGATGAGAGCTGCTATCAGGCACATGTGGGAACCCTCACAAAAGAAGAAGACAGCAAGGTAGAAGAAGGTCTTTCCCCAGTGGCTTCAGAATATACCAATAAGCTGCTAGCTGGAGACCAGGCCGCCATGAGGTACTGAAGTACTTGATACAAAGGAGCCAATTGTTAAATTTTCTGAACATTCATGTGCTGACTGTTAAATACACCAATTATCTAATATTAAATTATATAAGTTCATTAAATTATATTAAAAGGAAATAACACTAAGTTATCCATCATTTCTTAATTTTTATTTTCCTCCTTTGTTCCCTCCCTCCCTCCCTCCCTCCCTCCCTCCCTCTCTCACTTTATCCCTTCCTTCTTTCCTTCCTTCATTCTTTGAGTACTTTTACTATGAATCTTAACAAGGTAGCTACTGCCTCACCATTGCCGAGATTACAGATGTGTACCACCATGCCCATCTTGTACTCTATAAAATTGTGTATGATTGGCAAAGAATAACCTATCGGTTAGTGATCTTAATTCCTTAATCAAATATTCCCTATGAGGTTCAACAGTAACAAAATTCAAGGAAGACCCAGTGGTGCAGAAAAGTCAGCTCCTGGAGCCTTCAGTTCCCCAGAGTCCAGGGTTCACTGGGAGAAGAGTCACTCAGAGCAGCCATTGATGCTTGTGTTTACATAAATAGGGGCAAAGGAGAGCAGGGCATTGAAGGATTCCACAGGTTCATTTTCCCAGTTTGGGGAAGCATTCGCTAATGCTCATTTGCAAACACGCTGCCGTCCTGGTACACCTGACATATTAGCATGCAGTTTGAATGAAATGGGGTCTCGTACTTGTGCATGTACAACGCTGCTGTTGGATAGATGAAGGTCACTGTACCCAGACTAACTGAGCTACACTGAGACCAGCAAAGGCTCATTTCTCAACCATCTCCTGGCCCTTTCATGGGTTCACCCTGTGTGATGAGCCACACCCACCCCTCTCTGGTGATACAGATGATTTCAGATTGCCTTCTTTCTAGGACCTTAAGTAACCCACAGCAGCAGCCCTTGGGGTGCTTCCTTCTATAAGCCAACTTCCATGGCTTTTTCATTATGGAAAGTGCATATTATCTGCAAAATACTGGACTCTGTAGTATTTGTGTTTCTTAATGAGGAAACAAAAAACATGCTGACATTTTAATTAAGTTCCTGTATTTCTATCTTATTGGCTACAGTTGATTATTTTTCAGAATGTTGTGTCTTTAGCGCTGTTTCCTCGTTCATAAGCTCTGTGTATTTTGCTGTACGTTTTGTACATCAAATAACTGTATTTATTAAGCATTATTTCGGAAAGGGCTAACAAAATATATATTAATAAGAACATTCCAATTCTCAATAAAAACAGTGTTCATTTTTGTTATCATATTATTTTAATTTTCAAGGTAGATACTTTGTATGAGAATCAAAAAATGAGAAAGTAAAAGATTTGTCCAGAGTCAAAAATCAGCCAGTCCCAGAACAGTGCCCAATCCAAGTGGATAGTTCTCTGGCTCACCAGCTGCCTGAATCAAGAGAAGATGTGGTCTTCTCTCTTGATAATCTCGAAAGCATGTATTGAGTAGCCCACTGTGGAGACAATATTTCTTGTGGCCCAAGGGAATATTGTTGAGTAGTCAATGAATTAAAACCAATATATTAATATTTAAAAATATTTAGAATGATGTGCCTATATCTGGGTATGGGCAGGTGAGTTCAGGAGCTCTGAGGGGGAGCTCAGTCATTGCATCCCTTGCAGCAGGCATTGCAGATGGTTGTGAGCTACCTGGTATGGGTTCTTGGAGGAGTGCACACTCCGCTGAACCATCTCTCCATCCCCAATGTAATAACCTTAATGAAAGGATTCTTTTTTGTTGTTTGTTTGTTTTTGAGAAAGGGTTTCTTTGGTAGCCTTGACTGTCTTAGAACTCTCTCTGTAGACCAGATTGGCCTTGAACTCACAGAGCTCTGCCTGCCTCTGCCTCCTAAATGCTGGGATTAAAGGTGTAAGCTGCCACTGCTCCGCAGAGAAGAAATTCTTGCAAGTAGTGGCAGATTGATTTCTAAAAAGTGAAATGAAATGAATGGAGGTTGATGATGTTGTTAGTCACCTGCATGAACTCCTTTTGGTGGATTGTCATCGACCCTTTGGATTCTATTGTTCTGAAATTTAGTAACTCTCTTGACCATCATGGGCTGTATATGTGGACATATTGCTTGGTTCTTTGTCTACCTTTCATTTCCTTTCTGTTCTCTCCCCTACCCTGTGTGCTCTTTTGTTATTTAGGTTCTATTTTATACCTTCTCTTAGCTGGAGATGCTTGAGTTGAGGAAATTAGGTGATAGGTTTGTTGCCATGAGTTAATTTGTCAAGTTCTTGACTTTCTCCTTAAAGAGAAAGATGATGGAGCTGGGGAGATGGCGCAGTGCATAACACGCTTGTCCTGCAAATGTGAGGACTAGGGTTTGGAATCATGGTACCCACATACAAACTGGACAAGCATGGTGGTCCCCTTGGAATCCCAGTCTTGGAAGGCAGAGACAGGGACTACCTAGGGCAAGCTGGCTAGCAAGACCAGCTGGACAGAAACCATAGTCAGAACTCTGCCCCAACAAATAAAGTGGGGGAGGGTTCTAAAAAGATGTCCAGTGCCAAGCACTGCACATGTATTCATTCACATACGTGTGAATATGCATGCAAGCATTCACACATGCTAATCACATGCACATACCAAAAGAAAAGAGAAGGATAGACTTAAGTAATGAGTCTTGTAAGAATAGTAACTTCTTTGCGTGAAAAAAAAAAAAAACTACTCCTTAGCTGTGAAGGAGGAGCAAACACACTGTCTGGGAAATAAGCCTTGTTCGCTCATAATGCCATTGCTCCTGGGATAACACTGACATTGCTTTTTGGCTGATGCATTTTTTTCTCACTCTGGAATGCTAATTTGTGTGTGTGTGTGTGTGTGTGTGTGTGTGTGTGTGTGTGTGAGTGGCATTATTCTGATTCACTAGGGGTCTTCAAGTAACTTATTCCAGGATGACAAATTGATTCTTTTAAAGAATTGGAATTTTAAAAGACTCTGGGCCCTGCTTGGTGAGCCATTGTACTGTGGCAGTTGTGGTGATTTGGGAATCTGTACATGGGAAACGCTGTTGGAATATGAGATTAATTCGAACATTTGCATTTTGTCCTGCCTCCCATGCCAGAGAATCAAATGTCACAATCTGTATCGTTCCTTAATTTCCAGTACACCAGGACTCCTTTACAGGAGAAGGCACTGCGAGAGATAACACTATGGCATAGCTCCCCCTGACTCCTACCATTTATCAACTTGAGCACACCCATCACTGTTTTAATGCTTTATCTGATGAGGACACTGGCTAAATTTCACACCCAGTGACAAATGTCAGTACCTGTTGTCAGTGCCTTGAGGGGCACTGGGAAGATGTCTCAGGACACAAAAGACTCTCTCTATATAAATGTGAGAACTTGAGTTTGAATCTCCAGAACCCCCCCCCCAAAAAAAAGCCAGGTGTGTAGCATGAGTACTTTTATTAACTAATCTTTGCATTAAAATATTTCATCATTTTCACCTCCCTGTCCTCCCTCCAACCCCTGCTCAGGTCCCCCTTACTACTTCTCAAATTCATGGTCTCTTTTTAAAAAGTACTGTTTTTACACACACACACACACACACACACACACACACACACACACACACACACACACACAAAGTGCCGAGTCCATTTACTGTAGTTTGACTGTGTATGATTTTAGGGCTGACCACCTGGTGTTAGATAATTAATTATGGGCACCTCCCTGAGGAAGATTGCTTCTCCCTTTCTTAACAGTCTTGGTTGCCAGCATTTCTTAATCTAGGAGAGGCACCCTGATGTGGGATTCCCCTCTGTATGCTGTGAATACCATTGTCTAATAAAGAACTAACTTGACCAGATAGGGTAGAACAGAGCTAGATGGGGAAAACTAAACTAAATCCTGGGAGAAAAAAGGGCCAAGTCAGAGAGAAGCCATGGAGCCACCAAAGATAGAAACACTGAAACTTTGCTGGTAGGCCACGACCTTGTGGTGATGCACAGATTAATGGAGATGGGTTAAATTAAGATGTAAGAGTTACCAAACAAGAAGCTAGAGCTAATGGGCCAAGCAGTGATTTAAATAATAAAGTTTCTGTGTGATTTTTTGGGGCTGAGCAGCCGTAACAAACAAGTGGCCTCCTGGAACAGCATCCTGTATGATTTGCTGCAGGACCATTTGTAAACTAGCACTCCTATGGGAGTGGAGCCAGGAGAATCCAGTGGAAAGATAACCAGGAGACCCTATCTCAAATAAGGTAAAAGGCAAGGATTAACGCCCGAGGTTGTTCTCTGACCACTACATGAGCCTGTAGTCACACACATGAAGTCAATTGCATGGAGAGAGAGAGAGAGAGAGAGAGAGAGAGAGAGAGAGAGAGAGAGAGAATTTCAGAGAGGATGGAGAAAGACCATGATATAGTGTTCAGTAATACAAAACAACTAGAAGAGAGAGTATTGAATTTTCCTCAAAAGAAGTGAGAAATGTTTGAGATGGCAGGTAACCTACGAACAGATCAATTCATTTTATATATATACATATATATAAAATGCATATATACACACATACATACACATGTATATATACACACATGTGTATATATGTATTTATATACATCCAAACCTCACACTACAGCCCATAAGGCTGTATACTTACTATCAGCCAATAAAAATTTAAATATTCTACATATCTTTGGAAAAAGTTCTGTGTGAGAAAGGTGTTATGAGAAGCTTCCCTTAGCAACCTTCCCACTTCTTTCCCTCAATGAGCTGTCATCTCCATGTACATTAAACTAGTAGGACCCAAGACAGTGGACTGGACATTAGTGAAGTGGCCGAGTCACCAAACAGGCCTGAAGATCACACCTTCCAGGGCAGTGTGAGACATGGTAGAGTTATCTTGGTCGGGGCACTTGTCCCATGACCTAAAGGAAGCCTCAGAGAACACTAGAAACAGTTGTTTCTAGTCCAGGACATTTGAAATGCTTTGAGCTGAGTTTAGTCCTCCCTGACGTTCTCAGGAAAGGAGGAAAGGGACCAACGGGTTGAAGACAATTTGCCAGTCCTCTTTGCCATCATCCTGTGAGGCAGATTTCTATGATGCAATGCTTCACCAGGTGAATAATCCCCTTTGGTAGCAAACACAAAGCTGCTCTGCTTTTGGGGCCTTGTGCCTTAGCAGTCAACAAGGTAAATAAAATGAAAATATTTGGGATGCAGCAGTGGCGGGCTAGAAATTTAGTGATTCTAAGCAGGAAAGCCAAACTGGCTCATCTATGCAGATCGAGGAATTGGGCTAGGAGGCCAGGCTGGCCCTCTCTGTCTCCATTCTGGTCACTGTGCCCTGGGATGCAGACTATCGAAGGCACTCACTGTCCCCTCACCCTTCCTCATTCTCCTCATCTCCCGAGCAACTGCGGCAACACTGTTTCTAAGTGGCCTCGTTGTCTGAAACAGGCCCTTGACAAAGAATAAAGAGCATCATCTCCAAAGTCGTTCCTGATTTCTCCTCAGCGAGGAGGAGACTGCCCCATTCGTGCACACGAGTCTTCCATGTGTGTGAAATCACCAGAATGCCATCAGCTGGGGAAAGGAGGCAAACAGCGGAAGGGTCACACCTTTCCTCGTGCCTCTGGTGTCTGAGGCCGCAGGCCAAGGGCGCTGTGAATCTTCTCCGCAAGGACAGCCATTGAAGGCTGGGGAGCTGGGGCACAGTCGCTCCTTCCGAAGCCATCCGGTTCATTCTGTCATTTCTTCGGGGTTCTTAGCTGAGCACATCTTCTGTGTCTGACTCTGGAGACATGGTAGAGTAGCAAACAGAAGTACCTCTTATTTCCATGGGGTTTCCCTCCTGTGGCAGAGGCAGTCTCATCTTGATATAATGAACGAGTGATGCCCAGACAAATGTCTGCTCTATGATGGCAGGTTGGTGGCAGAACACATTCTCATCCTCTACTTTCTAGATTTTAGTATTTTGGATGACAGCAGTGTCATTTAGAGGGCTTGAATGGTACCTGAATGTCTTTTTGCTTCTCTTCCATAAGATTTCATTTTATTTATTCTGTCTATGTATGTGCATGTGTTGTGTTGTGTGTGTATGTGTGTGTGTGTGTGTGTGTGCACCATGGTGCACATGTGGTGGTCAGGGGTAGTGAGTTCTCTCCTTGTACCATTTGTGGGTCCTGGAGGTCAAACTCAGGTCTTCAGAGTTGGTAGCAACTTTACCCACTGAACCCTCTCGTAGGCCCCGATACGGGAAGCTCGCTGAGAAATTTATTGAAATATAGCAGTGTCTTGAGAGAATATACGCAGATGCCTGCACAGTGCCTTGTAATTGATGGACTCCAAGCAGTCTGATGTTTATTTTATATTGCACATATTTGCCATTTATCTCTCATTCCAGTTGGCCACACCAGTCTCCATTAGCCTCTTCTTCATTGCAGCATTATGAATAGGCAATAGATTTCTACAGTATCCTCTTAACCAGTTAATCCCTGGGGAGCAGCCCAGAGAGTGCACTTTCAGGACACACATGGACTGTATTTGGTTGTCCTCGGGGTCCTCTATGAATGACTCGTTCAGCAAATTGCAAGTAGGTAGTAGACAGGATTGGGGCACTTTCCACGGTCACATTTTTAGCAAAGCTGGGAAAATAATAACCAAGCCAGAGGAAGCACGGAGAATCTTTTTGATAAAAACCAGTTTGAGCAAAACACACTTAACAGATGGACAAATCTTGATTTGCCGGCTCAGGGTATCTATTTCATCTTTGGAAACAGCTTTTCTCCATTACAGACCATCTCATTACTTTATTGTTAAAATGCCATGGAAGGAAGTGCTGGGGCAGCCAGGCATCGACCATCTATTTGCAAGCTAACGTCCTCTGTTCCGAATTAGGTGTGTGTGTGTGTGTGTGCGCGCGCGCGCGCGCACGCGCGCGCACGTGTGTGGGTGGTATGTCTATGAGTGTGTGTGCATGCATGTGTGTTTGTGAGTGTGTGTGTGCCTGTATATATCTATGTATATGTGTGTGTGTGTATTGTGTGTCTGTGTGTCTATGAGTGTACATTCTCATGTGAGTATGTGTAGCTATGAGTGTGGGGAGAGGAGTAAAGAAAGAATCAAGTTAGGAGGGAGGGAGGGAGGGAGGTATCTGACATGCTCTTTTTCTTCCTTGGGGCAAGGTATCAATCTGTCTTTTCTTCATTTCAGTCTTAACTTCATGTTTACAGACACACAACCATTTCCAGCTGCATTTTGCTGTATGGAAACAGTTACTAGGGATGATGGTCCGAGAAGTCACCTTATAGTAATACTCTATGTCATGAAAAAAGAAGGTGGGTGTGGGAGAGCCCTTTGTATCCCATTCAGCTCTGGGGTGACTTTGTGCTGTCTATAAATACATGTTCTGTTTTAATGTGGACTTTCCCAAATTCCATTATTGACAGTGGTTCTACCTGAGATCCTGAGTGTACACAGCCCATAGGTCAGAGCTTGGTCTAGTCACGGGAGAGCGAGTGTAATGCAATGTGATCCAAATTCAGATCTAGCTGTCTGATAATGCTCTCCCCTCTTCTTTACTTCCCCCTCTTTCTTTCAAACTAAATCAAGAGATAGAGGCGTTGGAAAAATATGTATTTGTAAATTATTTCATTAACACTTAGGAAGCAGCAAGGAAGAAAACATTTAAAACCTATCAAGACCCTATTTACAAAAACATATATCTCTTTGGAGAATTTCAGCAATTATTATAGTACTTAGAAGATCTGGACAGTTTTGGATGCCTTTGAATAATATATCAGAATGAAGTTCATTGTCAAATCCGGGGGTTCGCTAATAAAGCTTCCTTTCTGGACAAATCTCTAACAGATTATAATTATGACACATAGTAATTGTGGTTTAATTTATGAATTACCTAAGTTTTACTGAGAACAGTGTGTCATTATGTAGACCTGCCATTACCTTCAGATTGCCCATCCTGTATGCCAGTGTTATGATTTGCCTGTGAAGTGTCCTGCACCAGCTCATGTGTTTGAATGCTGGTTTCTCTTTCTCTACAGTCCAGATGTGTTGGGAGGTTGTAAAACTTTTGTGTCATGGAGCCCAGAAGCCAGTCTTGAGGGCTTAGGCCAGTTTCCTGTCTGAGCTCTGTGTGCCTCCTGATCACTGAGGGGTGTAAGCCATGCTACGTGCTCTTCTTGCCACAGCTGGAACTTCTGATACCCTGCCTCCCGCTGTGTTCTGTGAGCCACGGTGGAAAACAAACTTCTCTTCCCATTTCTGTCCAGTATTTGGTTGCAGCTGTGAGGAAAACAGCGACATAAACATGGAAACTGAAATGACGTGTTGCATAGGTCTCTGGAACTGGTTTGTGGGAGGGATGTGGAAAACTTCGGGCTGTGCCCTGGAGAATCCCCGAAGCGCTGTAAGCAGAGTCTGCTGGGCAATGCCAGTGGGGGTTAGACAGTCGATGGAAATAGGAACGGCGGTTCTCTGGAGGTTTCCGAGAGGAATAGTAACCCCAGCAGCGACTGTGCTGGAGGTCATTCATGTTGCATTTAGGTACAGAATCTGGCTATGCTCTGCCCCATGTCCTGACAAATTGAATGAGGTAGGATTCAGAAGTAAAGGGCTAATTGATTTAGCAGTGGGAATTCCAAGACAGCGCAGCATCCAGGCCGATACTTGCTCACTCTTTGTAGACTTTGGGTGGTTCTGACGCGCCGCTATGGGCTGACTGATTGCAATGAACGCTGCGTTTTCATGCAGGATTTTGATAGCAGAGGAGGCTGTGTGCGGAGAGATAGTGTATGAAAACAGGTGCTTTCCCTTCAGGTTTGCTCTTAGAAAAGGTCTGTGTTTAAAAGGCCTAATAAAACGGGGAGGAGAGCACCCAAGTGCCACTTTCATGTGACTAGCTAAGAGTGAAATGAAAGGCTCCTTCCTGGTGCTTCTGTGTAATTGGACCAGGTTGTTATCTGTTGATTTGCAAATAGGAGCATAAATAGGTTTCAGAGTGAAGATTGATGCTTTATTTTGAATTTTTTTTGGAGTGGATTAGATCTCATAGTCTCTCCGTTTCCTGCAGAAAGGGCTGGATGTGTAGTCATACTTATTTCAAATCACTTCCGAAATATTCCTGTTGCCATGGCAGTCAAGGCCGATGATGGAACTGATGTAGGAAGTTCTCAGAAACGAGATCTGCCATGGAAGTCGTTGGAGTCATTGGAGACAGATAGATACGTGAAGTTGTCTGCATTGATTCCAGCAATGGAGACAGTAGTATATCTGAGTTAAAAACATGTGTGTATCATGTAAGAGGCAGGCATGATGTGTTTAATATGTGCCAGTTGGACAGAATCATAGATACTGCCTCCGTTTTACAGAAGAGTGTCAGTTCACAAGCCTGAATTCATCAGAGCTTAAAACGGACCACTTAAGGGTTCCCCAAACTTCTGATCCAGCTTACATATATCATTTCCTGGGGGACTTCTGCTTTATTTGAGCTTTTCCACAGTAGAGTTGAAATGAAAGTGGATGAGAAATACTTCCTTGTGTCTATAGAGATTCCTGTGCTAGCTCTAGTTCCCCGTAGGGATTTCGATCGCATCTCTCTTGGTTGCTGAATTGTGTGTGTAAGCATCCCCAAATGTAATAGACACATCTCAGTTGACTTCTTTATTGCATCTATTTATATATTCTTGAATTATTTTTACACTTACATATTTATGTGTGTGTGTGTGTGTGTGTGTCTATGTGATAAGGACCACTTATAGAGGTCAGTGGACAACTCTTGGCTGTTGGTTCTTTGCTTCTATCATGTGGGTTCTGTTGATTAAAGTCATTATCATCACCAGGCTTTGTAGCCAGTGCTTTTACCCACTGAGCCATCTTGCTTGAAAGAAAACAGCTGACCTCTTTCTCCATGATGATGTAATAACCTTAAGAGATGAGATGAGAATTGTGGGGACGCGGGGAGAGCCTTTCCTGTTCACTAATATTGCCCTGTCTGTTAGCATCCAGGGCTCTCTTGTGGGCCGTGCTGCTCAACTGTTTGTTTGCTTGGCCTGTGACCTTTTGGGAAGAAAGAAGCTCTTTCAGGAGGAGTCTTTTGGTCTGCTTCTAAGGCTCAAGCATTTTCTCCAAAGTTGTGTCTTGGTTCCTCCTTCCATAGAGCATCTCTGTACAGACAGACAGGGGACAGACAAGTGTTTTGAGCACTGTGATTCAGCGAAATGAAGGTGAGGTCGGGAAGGGCTGCCCAGAGTGGGACGTGTCAAGTGGGGACTTAAGCCTGTCAGTGTGGCTTGGATGATCTGTTCTGCTTCGATCTGGGCACAATCCGAGCTCTGTCTTCACAGTCTGTGCTCAGACCAGTACTCAGACTGGGAAGCTCTCTTACTTTCAACATAGTCCTTTCATGATTATCTGCTCACCCCACCTTCCCAGGCAATTCCCGTCAGGTGACCCCTTTCTTTCCTTGATCGTCCCAGCTGAGTCGTCTGGCCTTGTTCATGAGCCGTCTCTTCTATTCTGTTCATCACTGTTCCTCCAGCTTCTTCTTTGATCTAACGTGCTGAAAGCAGAGCCAGCGAGAGCTGAGACTTGACTTTTGGAGCTTCCTTGCTGTTCAAACTCCCTGTAATCGATGAGTTTATTGGTGATCTGACTGACCTTTTCAAAAAATTTAAAATAAACTACTAAGGGTCATCCTTGGTGTTACAGGTCTGTTTCCACAGCTGTTTGGGGAATGAGGCAGGGGGATTCCAAGTTCAAGGCCTGTTTGGGCTACAGAGTAGATTTAAGATCAGCCTGGTAAACTTAGAGAAACTCTGTCCCAAAGTAAGAATTGAAGACAAATTAACAGAAGAGGGTCGAGAAGGCAGCTTAGTGTTAGCGTACTTGTCTGGCATGTTCAAGACCTTAGGCACACCAAAGCATAAAACAACAACAACAACAAGCACCCAAAGCATTATTAATACCTTACTTAGCCATTCATAGTGATCACACACCTGTGTTTTAATATTTGGCTTATATTTGGTAATAATTAAACTTTGGAGCAAGTTAGGCATTCCTTCACCACATCCTTAGACATACTTAGATTAAAGCAGATTTGAGGCACGTTCCCATTTTGAGGCAGGTCCTTTGGTTTCGTTGAGCCCATTGCTTTCCGGTCTCCAGAAGAGGTTGGATGACAGTGCCCTGAATATATGGTGGAGCAGGATAACTTACTTTACACCAGGAGAGTAGAACAGAGGAGACATGGTCAGGGCAGGGTCCTACTGTCCCCTTCAGGGCCATACCCACAATGACCAAAAGATCCCCATTAGTTCCCATCTCTAAAAGATTCCATCACTTCCTAATAGCACTTAGTTGCAAACTAAGCCTTTGGAAACACAGGCTTTGGGGGAACATTCCAGAGTACACTATTAACAATAGAAGGTCAGGAGTGTAAGTCAAGCCCTTGCGCCCTCTTCAGTAGTTGCCATGGCTTTTCTCTTTTATTCTCCATTATACTCTGACTACTGCTACTACTACTACTTCACACAAACACACACACACACACACACGAACTCTTTCTCTTTCCACACTAAAGGTAATAGTTCTCGGTAGCCTGTCTCATCTAATCCTATGCAGGGGCATCAGAAGAGGAGTGTGGAAGCACTGTTGCTTTTCTGTCATTTGACTCGTGGACTCCATTCCAGTGGACCAGAGTCTCAAAGGAAAACCCAAGCGACAACACAATTCCTGCTTTACTTTAAAGTAATGTGATTTTCACACACAAGGAAATAAGGCTTTTCCGTTGTAACTGTTATAGTGAGTGAGTTGGTAGGCGCTTTCTCCTTTCCTGTTGATGTTGAGATCTCAAGCCTAAGCCATTCCTCTGGGTTTTGTATCCTTATTCCTTTGTGTTATCCCCCACCTCCTGCTTGCTTTTCCATTTTGCTCCTGGTTTGTTGGAGGGTGACTATGTCTGTTCATTCATTGCTGCATCCTTAGTACGAAGGAGAGGGCCTGCTGAATTGGTTGCAAGATTATATTCTTATATTCTATAAGGCAAGGGCCTTCAAAAGCTCTCTGGCTGTAACAGATATTCTTGCTATTAGGCATTGGGTTTCTTTGACACAGGCATTCACATTGAAAGCAGACTTCAGTGGGAAAGGAGTTATTGAGATACAGGTTTATAAACTGTTTCCATGGAGGCAGAAATAATCTGTTATAAAATCATGTGAGTGAAATAAATCTTTAAAACATGGTTTAAATAGCTTTTGTGTGTGTGTGTGTGTGTGTGCACGCATGCTTGCATGCACAGTTGAGTTCATGTGTCACAGTGGATGAGGTACTGAGAAACAAACCGAAGTTATCAGGCTTGGCAGCGAGGCAAGGACCTTTACCTTTTGAGCCATCTTGCTGGCCCCAAATCTTTAAGATTCAAAACTCCTAGGTCTAGGGAAATAGTTTTGTGGTAGACCTCTTGCCTTTCTTATGTGTTCCTAGGTTCAAACCCAGTACTGTCAATAAAACAAAAGCAAAACTCAAAGATACCAACAAGTGATAAATTCCATCATGTGCTTGCCTTATGCTATAGTCTAAGGTCAACGTTCTGATGACTCTGAAAGAAATCAGCAAGAAATTGTTGAATGAAGGGAAAAACTGGTAAATAACATTAAATGTGTGTCCCAATTCTAACAACATTGTGAAGGCTGGATGTCAACGTGAGGTTAGTACCACAGTTCTAACCCACATATCCATGCTCTACCTGGGCATTCTCTTTCTGTACTCTGTTCAGCGGTTGTCTCTTTGTTCTTGTGCTGAATGACTTGCCCGATGGGGGTCGGGACAAGCTGACTAGGCTTTATGACAGCTCCCTTGTGCGCCAGTGGCAATATTCTACATAATTTGATTACCAAAATAAACACAATACATTGATTGTGGACTCCTCTCAAGCGGGCCATGTTTACGGGTGCCGCAGTAAGCCATAATTAAATGGATAGCGATCACTCAAATCATCTTAAACGTTGCATGAGTCCTTGGGTGGGAACGGAAGAATAGGTTTATGTGAAGGAAGAGAGCAAGCTGAATGGATGGTTTTTTTTCTTTTCTTGCAAGCTGGCCCTTGAGGAGTTGCTGCGACTGAATAAGACCAGCCATGATGTCTTTGCAGAAATCAGTTAGGTGTGGAAGGACTCTCTTTAATATTAAGAAAAGGGTCAGCTTGATAAAGGCGTTTTAGAGGCTCTGACTTTTAAAAAGCGGCTAATTAAAACCGGATCCAATTAAGACTTGATAAATATGTATTTTTATCCGGGAAGCGAGGAATTAATTTGCCTCTCCTGCCTGTTACCTTGCTGCATGACAGGGTTCATCTTTCCTGTAATTACAGACTATACCCGTTATCAGGGAGCTCTCAGGCAGCTCCACCCAGACTGTGTCCTGCCGGGTTGTATCTGAAAGCTCAGGTCCTGGCCGGCCACAGACTGGGAGGCCATTAATACTGGTTACAGTTGGTCTGTTGGTTGTTGTGGTGATGATCTCAAACTATTAACACTCCCGAGACAAACCTCCCCAGTCCATCTGAAGGAAGAGAAGTGATGGGTAATTAGGGCACTGGACTCCAGATGTGTGCTAAAAATGGCACCCCCGTGGATCAATACCTATCCCCACTACACAAAGATTTTTGACTGCCACTATTTGTTGTTGCTGCTGTTTGGCTTCCTGTCTGGCATCTCTGGTAGCAGTTCGCTTTCTTCACTTCCTTATGCAGCATTGAAGCATTGATGGTGCTTTACTCGTTAAGTTCTTGCAGTGTTGTAGCCCATGCTTACTATGATCTTGCTTTTCCCTGCTGTGTTAGTAGAAACTTTTCTTCTCCTCTGAAGTGTAATCTTTCAGGCCCTTCTCTTTTCCTTTTCCCACTTTTTCCTCTCTCTGCACTTTTCTTTCTTCTGGTCCTGACCACCACTCATGTCTGATAGTCAAAATGGTGTCTCTGGCTCAGGCTCTTCCCAAAGTAAAAACTACATTTCTCCCTCCCAGTTGGGATCTCCTCAGGATGCTTGATGGTCACTTTAAATCTAATATATTCGGCATAAACCTTACACACTCTTCCTGCAGTTTGTAGAACCGGTACAGATCTGTGATGGTCCAGAATTCATCCTTCAAAGCCTTCTTCCGGCATTGCTTCCTCCCCTGAACTCTTTACATGGACATTGGTTGTGTTGTATGTGATGCTCACATCTCTCTTGTGTCTTCCTTTGTCATGAGACAACAGGACCAGTTAGATTCTGCCTGGTACTTGGATTTCCAGAACAGCCTCCTACCTCACAGCCATTTAGTTAAAGACATAAACATGTAAGAATAACTTTCAAAGGCATAGCTTCATTACAGCATTTGCTAGTATTTAAAACGTACTCCAGAGGGAACAGAGCTGTTAATTCTAAAAGTGGTTCTAAGTGGCATGTCCAAGGCCGTTGTCAGTCCAAGTCCAGTTTGTCCTTCCAGCCTCATCATTGTTCGCCCTTCCGTACCCAGGGCTTTGAACCCTTAGCAGGCATGGTTTGTGCTCCTGTGTGGACTTGGACTTGCCCTTGTAAACCTTTCTCTTTCTCTTTGATTGTTATTTCTTTCTTTATGTGGCACAGATCTGGCTGATTATTTTGACACAAGGTATAGCTGGTCTTGCATTTAAGGTCCTCTTGCCTAGACCTTCCAAGTGCTAGAATTACAGACAGCATGATTCTCAGCTCTGCAAGAAATTTTGTACTTATTAACTGTTACCTGAGAACTTGATTGCCACTATTTATCAAAGCATGCAATTCATTACAAATCATGGCTTATAGTAATTTTGTGCGTGTGCACATGTGCATGCACGTGTGTGTGTGTGTGTGTTTGTGTGTGTTACTGTGACTACCAACCTAGGGCCCTGTGTTTGCTAGCTAATACCTTACTCTTGGTCTACAATCTCAGCCCCATCTAGTGAGTGTTTTTGAAGAGGAACATTTTCCTCTTCAAGTTCATTGCCTCTGTACTGTCTCTTAAGAACAATGATTCTTTTCCCTTGAAGTGGGAAGTATTTGAGTTTGATTGAATGTTCTGCCCTGGCAGAGTGGCTTGTCCTACTAGTGGCTTGAGTTCATGTCACTTCTTCTCAGATTGAATGCTGTGAATAGCTTTTAGTCCTGTGGCATGAATAGTTCTGTTGCATTAAATGAGTCCTCTTCTATCCCTATTGTCTGTCTGGTTGACAAAATGGGAAAGTACATGAAATTGTATGATCTCCAGTGTCACCTGCTACCAGGCCTTGTCTCCAAAACCAATCTTACAGAATGACATACCTCTTTGTCTAGGCTGTATTTACTCTCTACAAAGTAACTATTTTCCTAATTGATTCTCCTCAAGCTTGCTTTTTATATTTTTAGGACTTCATCTCCAGAGAAAGTTGTAGAATGGGACTTCTCTACTAAAGAAGAGGCCCCGGAACAGTGGCTGATTCAATGGTTGTATTATAGGCAAGAACTCCAAGCTCTGTGCTGGACTGCTAGAAATGTCTGAGCCTGAGGGGAGGGTAAGGTTTCCTCCACCTTCACCTAAGTTGCAATCATTGCATTACCTTAGGCAATAAACTATATTCTTTTCCAGCTTTCCTTTTCAGTTAAAGCCCCAAAGTTACTGACTTCTGGAAGTCCCTCTAGGATTCTTTACAGCACAGTGTCTTCCATAGCTTCTGTCTTTCCCTGTATATTTCATCTGAGAGTCCTAATTAAGTAGACTCATGACAAGATGATCCCTGCAAGCTCTCTGAGACTCATCTACAAATGATTCTCTTCCTGAAACCAAACCTGATGTTCCAGGGAGCCCAGTTCTTCCTCCTCCTCAAATTGTGTGCACCAACGCTGCTCTTCAAGTGTCTGTGTTGCTTGGCCTGATCTGTGCATGTTTATACTTTTACCAATCTTAGTTTTCATTATCATTCTCTTTGGACATTCTTTCAGTCTGGTAAGGAGGATGAATAAAATGTGAGCGTTCACTCTGCAGCAGGCTGCATGCTTGGCATATTCATTACCTGGGCAACCTCTTACTGCAAGCACACTTTGGCTAATTGCATACATATTCACCAATATTTAAGACATAATGACAAACAATAATAATCAAAGTAAAAGAGGGGGGCATGCGATGGTTTCAAGTGAGGGTAGCTAGGAGGTCTGAGAGGATGGAAGGAGAAAAAAGAGAAAGGAGAGTGATGTAATTCTATTTTAACTAAAACCATATTTTTAAAGGGATAAACTAAATTTAAAAGGATAAACACAAAATTAAATTTCAGTACACACTAAAAATGAATGAAAAACAAACAAAAGCCCTAGAATGTATATGGTGGTGTATGTGATTGTAAATGTGCAATGTGTAATCCGTGTAAGTATTCCATAAAATGTCAACTGTTATCCTTATTAATAGTTGGGAAAATTGAGGTTAGAAGGGCTTATATAATTTATCTAGACTTACAAAAACTGACAAAACTGCTATCCAAATTCCTGGTCAAGTTGTATGCTCAATTCCATAGCCTCTTTGATACACTTTCACCTAATTGCTCTGTACATATTTATGCCCAGGTATTTAATTAAAGTGCAACCAAATGGGTTCTTATTCTAGAAGAGTTCGCTCTCTTATTTAACCACCCAAGCAACCTAACTTGAGACAAGGTTAGACAGGATTTCCTTCCTACTTTGCATAAACAAAAATGAGACAGATAACTTTTTATTGTGCACTCTGCGATTGTGTCATAACGAAGAGCTATTTGGATCTCCTATAACTATGCTAATTTTCTAAGTTGACGTTCTCTTTCGTCAGAGAAGCTATTCACATGTCTTAAATATTCAATCTGTTAGCCAGGGGCCATGTTGGAGGGAAATTTGCACAATTCTTTAGGATGCCTCTTAATATTCAAGTCATCTGAGTTTACATCCAGGCACCGGCTGTTCTGTTGCTTCCTTTTTGATTATCTTGCCTGTAATGGTGCTTTGTGAAACGTGATTACATACACACTCCCTAAATGATGAACTTCTCATTTATAAACACCTGTATGGGAGTCCTACTTTCCAATGTGACATTTGAATTAAAACAAAAATTTGTAGGCATGGAAGAAACTAACCAGACTGTAATGATTCCGAAGCAGCAAACACAGCTTTGCTCTGTCTTTTGCATCAATTTTAATGACTTTGCTTTTGTCAAGAAAAAGATTCATGATTAGAGGATTAACTCTGAGTTAGAATAAATGAGGAATCAAGGGTACTGTGTTTAAATGACTGTAAAGAGAGTCGGGTAGAGAAGGGGGAGGGGTGAGAGCCTCTGCAGAAAGGCAGATTTGCACTGTCCATGCTGTGAGGGCTGTCTTGAGACCCTCATGGGTGGATGAAATTGGTGCCACCGCTCAGCTCACATGTGAAGCCTTGTTCGACCCAAAGATAACACCAGCAGCAACAAACCAGGACACTTGCAGAAGCAGAGGGGATTGTTGCAGCGTGTTGTTTAGGTCAAGGTTGCTCTACAAAGACTTCCTGTTGCATAGGTGGACCACAGGGGCAGAGACTTGCTTCTGTAGCCAGAATTTCCAATCAAGATAGAGGCTTTGGGCAGATGACAATAAAGAGAATTTTCACAACTTTCATTCATAAGATTTTGCAATTGTTAAGAGTCTTTGGCTGGATAACGGGATGACACCTCGTGGCGTCCGGTTCAAGGACAATGATATGTAATCCTCTCAGTCAAACACCTTCCCATATGCAGTGTCGGGAAATCTGAGAGACAGCCCCTTCTGCTGTCTCTCTGTTTGTCAGTTCAGTCCGGAATTGGATGAAATTCTAGGAGAAGCTGCTGAGCTCTCAGGACTTGTGGTATTTCCTTGGACAGCCTTTTGGGAGGAGAAATAACAAGTCTACTGGTCTCCCTACCTAGAGATAAAGGACTCTGGACTAGACACCTGGCAGGGAGCTTCAGAGATAGTAGGGTGGAGGGAGATGCTTGACTGTCATATAACCACAGTAAGATTTTGAGTTACTACTCTGCTCGGTAAACTTTGGTGTGGGTCTGGAGTCACATCCTAAAGTTGCTCGTCACTGCTGTGTGATCTGGGGCAGTGGACTGTGCTTCTCCTAACCCAGGTGTCACATCCAGACACCACAGATGAGTTCCTCTCTGTAATGAAATTCCAACCACCTGAGCACATAAAATTTATGATCTCTCAATGATAATTTCTTCCACAGTGCCCAAATTCTGCAATTTCTCTTGTGGATTTTTTTTTTTTTTGCTATTTTTTTTGGTAAGGTCTCCATCTACAAAATATAATTGCTATGGAAACAAGGGTCAGCAGTAGCTAATTGACATGCGGCTCTCTAGGGGAAACTTCTCTTTGACATAGTTTGACTTTAAAAAATACTTTGATTTTGATTTTTCTCTCAAAAAAATATGGCCATCTCATTATTTCCGAGACTGATAGTCATTTCTTTTAGTATCGGACAGAGGGACCTGATTCCTCACAGGACCCACGCTATTTGCCTAGTCCAACTCTTATGTGTCTAAATGGAACTGAAGACTATCGGGCGGGTTTTCCTTTATGCAAGGTCGTTCTATAAGACCCAATGCTTTGTGGCTTATAAGGAAATGACACGGGTGGACATAGAGTCAGAGACTTGAAGGTCACGTACTCTGCAGGTGACCTCATGGCCACTTATCTTTTATGCCCCGAGAAGAGCTCTAAGTTCTGAGGTCCATTAGGTTAATGGGTAGAGCCGGCTCCTGCGTGCATCGTGGCTTTCTCAGCATTGATCAGTTTAGATTCATTCTGTCATGCCTTCATTCATCAGTGGCCAGTGGCTTTTTTTCTTTTTCTTTAGTGCTGTAGCCAATTGGAATTTTGAGCTTTCAGGACAGGCTATTTCATTATGACACACAGAAATCCATACGGTTTGGGCTCTCATTTCACAGGGCTTTGTGAAACCCAAAGGGCCTCGTGGATTGTGGTGGATGGTGTAGCTCACCCGCTGGCACGAGGAGGCTGCAAGTGGCATGTTTATGGAGCTGTGGGGTCCCTTTAATGACATTGTTCTTCCTTGAGCATTGTGGTGTAAACCTAGAGGCTTCTGGAAAATTACTGGAGTCGGCTTGGCAGCAGGCAGCCACAGGGGGGCCGGCTTAGGCTCAGGAAGCTGCAAAGACCTGAGATAAAGATTCTGGTTGGCCAGATGGAGAGGTAGGGAAGGAGGCCAGAGGCTGAGTGGGGCTGATGGCAGGTGGAACAGGTTTGGTGCGATGCTTCAGCACCAAACAAGCAGTGCATACCCTGGATAGCATCCTTGCCCATCTCCTCCGCGGAAGCAGGACACCTACCTGTCCTTGCTGAGGTGTTGTCATGGAGGAGGGTGCTGAGACCATGGAAGGTAGGAAGCTTCTTTATTCACTAACCAATAAAAGCAACACATATACAGAAGGACTTCCCACACCAAAAAGTGAAGTATTTAAACTTACACAGGATTGAAATGTCGGTAGAGCAACAGTGTGTGCGTCAGGCTCAAGAAAAGCAAACAAATTTAAGGGCACATAAGCTAATAACTAGAGGACGTTTTAAAAAGTCATAAAGATGAAAAGACTGATGAAGTATGTCAACAAACAGATATCTGCTATTCTTATCCCCCACCCACCTGCAGGCAGAGTCATTTTCATACCACACTGGCCTCGAATGTGCTTTATAGCTGAGGGTGGTCTTGATCTTGCTTCTGCCTCCGAAGTGCTGGAATTGCAGCTATGCAGCAACATGCACAGGGAAGCACCGTTTCCCTGCTAAGGCGCGGCAGTGCAGGTGTGGTGGGGTTGATGGCAGCCGGTCTCATGTCAGACTGAGTCAAGTCAGAGCACAAGAACAAATACCAGCTATAACTTAAGAGGCCTACTTCAGTGACCCAGTTCCCCTAGCCAGGCCCCACCCCAGTCAGGCTCCACGGCCTCCTAAACTAGGGCCACCTGCTAGGGAAAGCACTTGCCTGTGAGCGACATTTCAGATGGAAGGCATAACAAATGAGCAAAAAATTTGAAAGATAAAATTTAAGAAAAACTTTCAGTGACCCTAAGATGGTTTCAACCCAAGTGCCAATGAGTATTAATACACAATGATCAAAATAGGACTACACTCTGGTACACTCACTAGACTTAAAAATGGAAAGAAACAATGCCCCGGGTTGTTAGATGAGCCCAGCCTAAGGCATTCTCACGGGATGATTCAGATAAAAAGCTCTATAAGGTCATGTAAGGAGCAAATGCATTAGCTATAAAGAAAATAGACACTTTGACAGTCATGGTAAAGAATAATTCTAAGATAAATTTTAAGGGAGAACCAGCAAGATGGTATTTTGTGTGTATATCTGAGGGAGTACTTAACAAGCAAACTAACAAAACAAACAAACAAAAACAAAAAATGACAATAGAAAGTGTACAGGGGACACTTTCCTTAACCAGTCTCTCCCTTTTGATCTGTTTTTAAATTTAAATTTTTGTTTGCATTGTTAAGCGTGCTGCGAAAGAGTCTAGAAGAAGTGAAATAGGCTTGCTTACTCAAAATATTCAGAACGTTTGTTTATTCAAAGCGTTGTCTGTATATGAGAGCATGGAACTTCACAATTGGATTTGCTCTCCAGTCTTACCTATTGCTTTCCGTGTGGCGTGCAAATGGTCACAGGCCAGGTAGCAACTGTGGGACCTCTGAGAGACCATCACTGACAATGATATTTTGTTACTTTTCTTCTTCAAAATGCTTCAGTCTGAGAGAAGATGCTCAGGGAACAGTGATCATCCAGACATTTTACTAAACTAAAGGAAGCCACAAAAGTAGGCAGGGGGATGACTCAGGCTGGTGTTTAGCAAGCGAAGTCAGCGGCCTTAATCCTGCCACCCGTTTAGCAAAATGAAACAGGGAATTGAGAATTAGAAATAAAATTAGCATGATCAAGCCACTTTGTCCTGTGCCTCAAAGATTGTCTTTCCCCTCTTTTGCCAGAAAGCCATCTTCTCTGTGAGTGATTAGACACAGCCGTGTCCAACCCTCAGGCTTTATCAAGTGCTAAGTGCATCAGGGCAGGAGTTGCCCCATGTTAATTCTGTTGGGGTGAAGCCATCACAGTCTGTGTTGTTCATTGCTCTTTATTAGAGCAAAAGATAAATGAGGTCCCAAAGGTCTTCTGTTCTCTGATTCATTCGGAGCTGATTTTCAAGTCTGACTCATGCTCCAACATTTCCAGGTTCTTTAGGACCAGTCTCGCGGTAACCTCCACATCCCCCCCTATCAAAGTTAGGAACAGAAGGAAGTTCTACAAGGAGGAAAGTGATAACTCTAATTGATGAGCCTCTGCATCAGATCCGATCGCACCCTCCCAGCCATCAGCACGACCTCTTGCAGCTGATGCAACCTACACAAGCCAGTATGAGGCACCTACTTCGATTCATGAAAAGTGCCAAATGACTAAGTCTTTGACAGGCAGCTTCTGCTTCAGCTTTTATGTCTGGTTTGAGCTTGTTGGCTGCTGTCACTCTTTGAGGAGCGCACGTAGAACCAAATGATCCGTTCTATCTGGAATGTGGCACAGAGCTTGCACCCTGGCTAGTTACAAGTTTGTACGTCTGCTTGATTCCCTTGTGTTTGTTGTCAAAGTAGGCCTCCGTGACATCACCAGCGGGGGAGATCCCTGGCAAGTTTACACGGGTAAATACCCTGTTTGTGCCTAATGGCTGATTTCCCATCTGAGGACCATTAGTAGAGATCTGCCAGCTGATCCTAATGGCCACTGCAGAGACCAGGAGACTCTCCAGGGTGGCCAGCATTTTCTACCAGGGAGACTTTTAAAGGACCCAGTCAATAGCTTCAGCTCCCAGAGAGTGCAGACAGGAAGACGGCATATTCCCAGTGCAACCAAGTAACCTGGTCAGGATGTGTTTTAACATGAACGTTTGTTTTTATAAGTGCAAATGTCTCATTGTACAAACTGTTTCTATGACATCTTAACTTTCCTCAGGTTGAAAAAAAACTTTCTGAACTAATGGGTGCTCATTGGGCAGTGTTTGTCCAGGGCCAGACTGAAACACTATGACAGGACTGTCAATATTATCGGATAGTTGTGGCCAAATCCAAGGTCCCTTCCTAATTAATGATCCACTTTGTTCTCACAACTGGAGCTGAATGTAGGCTGGCTGTGTCCACAGAGGTCTGAAGACGGCTGCTGAGCCAGCCCTCTCTTGCTGATAGTATTTGATACCGTCAGTTCCCGCAGTACACAGAATCTTTTGAAGCTTGTGTCTCCTTTCTCTCCGTAAAACCAGGCAGCTATTTAGGTGATATAGGAGTGTGTTTACTTAGCCAAAGTTAAATTGAATAATCAATCGAGCTTGTATAAGGAAATGCCTTCTGTGTGCCCTGGCCGTGATGGGATCTGAAAGCACACATCGACAAGGGAGATGATACCGATTCTTCAGCGTAATGTCTCAGTTTCACGCAAACGGGGAAAACGAAGGCTTGTGATTTTCCCCAGACCGTCATGGGACTGGGAACAAATGATGAGAGTAACTGAAAACCCCTTCTGGGCAGTAAGGAGAGCATCTTGTAGTATAATTATATGCATCTGAAATCTGGAAAAGTCATATGCAGTAAACCTGTTCAACCCTTTCATTAAAAGAGTTCTAAAGTAATTTCCATGTTTTCTACATAAATACATTAGAGTTTGCCTTTTCTTTTGTGGCTAACATCCCAATTAGATTTGTATAGATTGCATTGATTTTTCTCTGTAACGTCTATATAGGCACCAGTGCCACTGGATCATAGAAGCTGTGTGAGGATGGGGATGGGTAAAATGACTCGTAGTTGTTACTTGTGTTTTCTTCACCTTTTGAAAAGCTTCAGGGGAGATTATGTTATAGGAGCCTCTGGCCTGGTCAGTGTCAGGCACTTCAGTGCGCAGTTAGTACTGTTATTCCCAAGAACAATCCGACTGAATGGGCAACACCTACTGGTTCCTCATCAGATGCTTAGACAGCAGAGGAAAGAGATTCTGTGGAATCTTCCACTTCCTAAAGGAGACTATCAGCACATCAGTCCTGACATCAGATACAGGACACTTGCTATGCAGCATTCTGCCTTTCCAACGTAGAGAGCCTGGACTTTCAGACACAACTAACTCAATTCCAAAAGCTGAAAAGTTGTTTCTGTAGGTAGTGTTTATTCTTGGTGGGCTAGTTAAGAAAGATCTAGAATAGATAAGGCAGGAATGAGACTCTTGAAGCAAAACATCTTCTACCTGCTGTGCTTTTTCATCAAATATACAAAGGTATTACACTGAATGGTAGAAGAAAAACAAAATCTGTCTGATTAGCTAATTTCTCACTGAGACATGAGGAATCATTTTTATCTATAAAACAGGAGGCCACTCAATACAAAAACTGAGTACAAGAGGTAAGAGAAATTCTTCCTAGGTATCGTGACCTTTATTCGGTGTCCCACAAAAGCCCCGTGATTGTGAGGAGTTGAAGGAACCAGAGTAATTATACTCAAGTAATAAGGGCATTCACAGAGGGCATGGTGGCACCCCTAAAGGCTAGACCTTGGGTAGTAGTGTTGAGAGAGCATTATTGACCAAGGCACTCAGGACCAGCAATCAGGATGTGAATGAAAAGGATGACCCAGAAGAAGCAGACAGGTGGGCTGAAAAGTACATTTCCTGTATCTATCTATCTATCATCTATCTATCTATCTATCTATCTATCTATCTATCTATCTATCTATCTATCTATCTATCTAATCTATCATCTAGTCTAATCTCTGCAGAAAGATAGAGACTAGATAAAATTATCAAAGGGTTATATTAGAAATGAAACAGAGTGTAAAAACGTGCTGTCCTCTAACGCATCTAATCGTAGACAATAGACTGCAGAGGAAAGCTTCGGCAGACTTGAAGGAGGGAATAGGAATTACCACATAATTGAAGGAAGTGCTCAGAGGTAAGCACCTGCTTGGCAGCTCTGGGCTCACAGTCCGATACTACCATCAAGAAACAAATAAGCCAGAGGAAAAAGGACTGCACAACTGAAACAAGGTTTCTTGAAAACTGGGAGCAGCACAAACTGAATGAATCATAGGTAACATCTGTGTCTATTAGTTAAGAAAGAGGTGAGAAAAAATATTTGAAGTGATGATGACAGAGAATTAAAACCCTGGGAATAAAGCTGGAGCGAGCGAGCGAGCGAGAGAGAGAGAGAGAGAGAGAGAGAGAGAGAGAGAGAGAGAGAGAGAGACTGGGAAGGGCCTAAATGTGGTTGCTCATGCCTGTATTTCCGGCACTTGGGGGATTAAGGCAGGAGTTTAAGCTCCCATGACAGCCTGGGCCACACGGTGAGTTACGGATTAGTCTCCACTGCATAGTGAGATTTCATCTCAAAAAACCCCAAACCCATCCAGAAGAAAACAAAACAGCAGCTAGAAGACTGCCTCTGTGGGGGTCAGAATGCTTTGCAGATTGGACTTTTCAAAAGCAGCCCATGTAGGAGACTGTTGTTCGAGTAGAAGCCATAAGTTACAGCAGACTGTCACGAGGCCACTCAAGGCTCATAGCACAAGTACAAAATCTCTCAAGGGGAAGAGTAAGAAGTCCTACAGGAGAGGTTGTAGGAAATAGAGAAGCCAACAGGGATGAGGCCACATGTGACCTTGAGTAGACCATCATCAGAAGAAGTTGGGCAGAGGAACAGACGCAATAGCACGCATATGATATCATATAAACATCTTATTATATATCTATATGTATATATCCACACAATGCACATAAATTAGACATAATAAGATTAACAATGATCAGAAATAGGATGATTTCAGTAATCTACTTTATTTAAAGTTTTATGAATGTAATCTCTCTTTCAAAATATCTTATTTTGTTTGGACTTCCGCAAATCTGAATTTCCAGAGTTTCTACTTTTGTGCATTGGGGTCATTGTTAAGCAAAATAAAGGATTTTGAACACAAGTACTTTGATATTACTAGAGTCAGTTTGCTACCTCTAATGGCTGTGATGTCACCAATGGGTGGGTGGTGTATGTAGCAGGAAGAGTTTGGACAAAATTTTGACTCACACTGCCCTGGGGCAGAACAAGGCTCTGTGAGGCTTCACCATGCTACTCAAAGTGGAATAAGATGTGAAATTTGTAAATTTGTGTTCTTAGAGTTTTTCTGATTGAATATTTTGAGTCACCAAAAATTGTTTAGGATTTCGAGTGATATTGAGGAGCCCAAGGAACCAGATGAAGCTCACCCCCACTAAGGGGATCAGCCTACTGTTTCTTATGTCAATCTCTTCCATCATCTTCTCTTATTCCAGAAACGATATCTATTTCTCGGCACATTTGTGACCTGGTCAAGTTGACACATAGAACTACCCATCCAGAGACATTGCACACGTCATACTATACAAAGCCACGGGAGAGTACAGGACATTCTTTGGTGGGACCCGCTTGGGCTGACACTTAATTTCTTTCTTAAGGCAAAAAAGCTGGAGTTCTGCACACATTCCTTTCCTTATTTCTCATATGACACCATCTCTCCTGGTCCAGTACATCAGGAAGGTCTGAGACCGTGAGCTCATTCTTGGGAGCGTTCTTCCCACTTTTAAAGGTTATGAAACTTGTTTATAATTTTGGACGTTTTAGTTCACATTTGGAAAGGAGACATTTTTAGCTGTGTAGGTTCCCACCAGCAGAAAATACACAGGTTGACTTTCTATATAGGTCTTAACTAAGATGAATATTTCAGCTGTGGCAGTGATATTTTAAATGGGGGCTGTGCAGAAGAGTGCTTTTTTCTGGTAGGAAGCGGGAAGCTTTATTTCCGTGCAGGCTGCTTCAAAGTCATTCTGAATGTCAGATCCTCTGTATACCTTGTGACACAAGGTGATGCCCACCTCTGAACAGAGAAAAGCACATGTAGCCAGAGCTCCAGCTGGGGCTTGTTCTCTTTGAACTTTGAACTAAGGCACACACTCATCACTGAGTTGTCAGTCTATTCTCCAAGGCTATCAGGAGAGATTTATTTTGGTTCCCATGTAAGCCAGGAGAGTATGGCTTAAAGTCGGTCTGTTTAAAATGAGTTGGAATAGATTTAAGAGAAAATGTTGTCCTGGATGATTTGCAATGCTCAAACCGAAAGATCTCTAGAAAGTCCAAGTTTCGAGATTATTTATGTATCCCAAGTTTGATGGAACAAATGCGTTTCCATTGTTCCTCTCATATCTAATTTAAAATACGCTGCTAGTCAGATCAAAGGCATGAGATTAGTTTGGGGAATTGGTTATTTTTCTCGTTGCTGTGAAAACACACTTGACAAATCCCCTTAAAGAAGGAAGGGTCTAGTTTTCTCCATACTTTGAAGGCACAGTCTGTCATGGTCAGGAAAACAGGGCAGCATGCGTGTGAAGCAGTAGGTCACATTGTGTCTGTACTTTGGAAGCAGAGAGAGATGGATGTGACTGTTGTACGGATGCTGCCCATATTTAGAGTGGGTCTGTTGCTCCCCTTCAGTTAACCTAATCTAAAAACTCCCTCACAGACATGCCCTGAGATTTGCCTCCTAGGTGATTCTAAATCTTGTCGTGCTGATAGCCAATATTCATCATCACATTTGTGTTAAAGATTGACAGCTCATGCAACCTGACCCCAGTTGTATTAGTCAGGGTTCTCTAAAGTTATAGAAGTTATAAAATGAATCTTTCTCTCCATGCCTTTATATTTAATATGCATACAAATAATATACATATGTATAATAAATGTGCACATATATAATATACATATGTATATTGTATTTATGAGGGGATTTATTGGAATGACTTACAGGCTGTAGTCTAGCTCATCCACCAATGCCTGGCTGTGAATCAGTCCACAGGACTGGATCTCGTCTCAGCTGGCCTTTAATAGATTCTAGAATCCTGAAGTAGGCTCTAATATCAGTGAAGGCATGGATGTGCTAGCAAGGCAGCAGTAAGCAGACACAGAGAAAAAGCTTCCTCCTTCTATGTCCACACATAGACGTCAAGCAGAAGGAGTGGTGCAGAGTGTTTCTTTCCACCTTAGGAACTGGATTAAAGATGTGGTTCTTCCTACCTCAAAGGTCTGGACTGGAAGTACATTCACACAGCTCAAACCAAGCAAAAACTCTCTCATAGGCGTGCCCTGCATTTCTGGATTGTAGTTTATTCCAAATTTAGTCAAGTTGACACCCAAGAAGAGCCATCACATCAGTGAATCAAAGAATTCCAGTTAGAATGGGTGTCAAGGGAGAGGAAAGCCACAGGCAACAGATAACCCAGGGTTAGTGGCAGGTAAAATACGTGGAGCCAGGGGAGAAGCCAGGGCTGCCACACCAGGCCACCAAGAGGAGTTGAGGTTTAAGCATGGTTCTGAAGAAAATGAAGCGGATTAACCAATTTTGTAACATTCTATGCCTCTGAGTTTATTAGTTTTGAAGATTCACTTTTGTTTTTAATCATGTGCTGACATGTATATCCGCGCCTGGTATGTGCACATGATTGTAAGATTCCATGGAGGCCGGAAGAGGGCCTTGAACTCCTTGGAGCTGGAGTTTATGGGAAGGTGTGGGATAACCTCCATGAGTGCTGGGAACTGAACTCAGATCCTCTGCAAGAGCAGCAATCACTGTTAACCTCCGAGCCATTTCTCCAGCTTCTAAGCTTATTTTTAAAAACAATTTTTATCCTCCTATGTGCTGTTCAACTCCTTTCACTTACCACTGGTTACTTTGCCAAAAGCAGAGCAGCCCAGAAAGAATGAGCTATATTTAATTCAACTGTATAAGATTTTACATTTGTCAGCCAATTTTTAGTCCACAGTCCTAAATGGCCATGAGGATGTACAGTGCTGTGGAATGCACCCCTGTATTGCCTAGGCAACGGTGCAAAAACCATAGCTTATTTTTAATGCATATCTCATACTAATCCTTTAATAATTCATATGCATATACAATGTACTTTAAGGATATCAAACATTCACTCCTCTGGCAACTCCTCTAAGGTCCTCCCACCACATGTCCCCCTCCCAACTTCATATCCTCTTTCATAGCCCACAGAGTTTAATCACTGCTGTCTATGTGTCTACATGCATAGGTATAAGATCACACACTGGGCCACTTCCCTACCTGAATAACCTTCGACTGTCAAACCTCCTCAGTTAGGACTTGAGCATTGTGAGCCCCTCCCCATAGCTATGCTGGATATTTTACTGGGCTGATACTGTGTAGGTGTCACAGCCATTGTGAGTTCCTACATGGAGCAACCCTGTCTTGTCCACAAGCCACTATTTCACAACACTTCCCTTCCCTCGAATGTCTGGCTCTTGCAATCCTTCTCCCTCTTCTGCAATCTTCGCTGAGCCATGCTGGAAGAGGGGTGTGATGTCAATGCCTCATTTAGAGCTACATACTCTTTAGTTACCCGTTCTTCGCAGCCTGATCAGTTGTGGGTCTCTGTACAAAGAGCTGTCCACCACAAAAAGAAGCCTCTCTGAAGAAGATGGAGAGCTGCAATGCACTGTGGATTTAGAGATGAGTATTTGGTTTTTAAAAACCTCTGAGTCTAAGGATACTGCTTATGAAGCCTTTAGATAGAGAAGATGTATTAATGGGCCAAAGACAAGCAGATCACCCCTACACTGGATTCATCTTTATTTTTCAACTTATTTTTAACTTTTTTCTTTTATATGTTTTCTTCATCTTTTTTTTCTCGATATCACTATGGACATATGGACACTAGAGCTACTTATATGCTACTGATAATTATTCTTGGAAAATGCTTAGCAAAGTAGGTGATAATTAATTATATTTCTATTCTTGCAACCTAATAAAACCTACCATGATTTAAAAAACACATACAGTCACCGAATATGCAGCTCAGTGGTACCCTGTGTGGTTAACATTATGGAGGCCTTAGTTTTCAAATACCAGGACCAATAAATAAATACCAACTACTAGGATTATAGGTGTGTATCAGCACACCTGATTTATGTGGTACTGGAAACTGAAACCAGGGCTTCAGATATGCTGGGTAAGCTCTCTGTCAACTAAGCTACATCCTCAACCCTGGAAGAAATTTTTGAAAAGAAAAATTCAGATATAATTTCTTTTTTTTTTTTAAAAAAGGGGAAAACAGTATTTATACTAACTTTTGGGAGTGGTGTGCTAAGAAATTCACAGATTTTTAAAGAGACCCAAAGGTGTGCCAACTCTTCCATTTTCCTTACACTCTTAAATCTAATCTGGAAACAGAAGATAAGTTGCTGCTAAGTTGGGAGAGACTAATATATAGCATGGGCACTCAGTCCCACTCAGAATCTGTAGAGTAATGACTGAAAGATGTCTTCATGTGTTTATCTAAACAAACAACAAACTACTTACTCAAGCATGCAAAGTGGCAGTTCAGATTTGGAAGTAATAAATGCATAGTTTGTCTCTGCTCCTTTCCGGAGGACCACGTAAATGCTAGTGCAAGGCAGAAAAGCCAAGCCCATCAATGAGGAAGAAGTCGGAGTGGACTAGTGATGGCACACATTTTTACATTCTAGAGTTTGATGAATGGAAGCAGCCTTAGCAGAGAGGGAGAGCTGAACCTGACCTGCTGCTGGCTGCCACTGACCAGCCCTTTGTCAACCCCCTTGGCCTTCTGTGTTTAGGAACTTCCGGTGTCTCCTACAATCAGGATCACACATGTGGCAGGTTGTGAGGAAATGTGTACAGATCGTGGCTAGACCCTCATGCTCTCTCCTTGAGCTCCAATTGTAACTAGAGGCACAGAACAGAACCATCTTAGCCTTTGCAGAACTCAGAAGCCCATCCCACAGGACATCTGGCAATGTGTGTAGATATTTTGGGTTGCCACACTTTATGGTGCTCCTGGCTTCTCCGGCGGGGAGGCCAGGGCTCTATTAGACTTCTTCCAATGAACAGAACGGCCTCCCACAGTGAAGAATTCTGTTGTTCCCGATGTTAGCAGGACCAAGCCTGCAGGGACCAGCTTGGGGTTGAGGGGTGACACAGGGCTGGAGATGGAGCAAAGCTAATGTCTGTCTGTTGAGCGGTGGAGCCCACGTTTGCTTCCAGCCAACTCTCGGAATGCCGTTTGGCTTGGTGAGCCTTCTCTGTAAGAGAAAAAGTCTAGACAGTGACTTTGCAGGTGTCTTAGTAAAGAGGCAGGTGGGGGAGGGGAGAGAAAGAGAAAGGGAGAAAAAGGAGAATTCTCATTTCTCCATCATGCAACATCCAGACTCCCATCCGAAAAGGCTGTCAGTGCCCACAATGGTGTCGTCAGCTTTACAGCATCTTCATTTCTAATATGAGCAGCATTAGAAATATTTAAAAATCAGACATTTTAGAACAGCCCCAACAGTAAAAGGTGCATCCTCTTTGCAGCCCTTTTGCCTGAGAGCAAGTATAAAAAGGCACGCACCCTCAAATGCATCAGTTAAAGTTTCAAACGTGTAAACAGGAAAGCTAACACAACACCGAAAGGAGAATGCCTCCAGAAGCCTGGGAGACATAATCGAAGAGTCTGTGCTGAGAAGAACATCAGAGGGCTGCGAAGAATGAGCTGAATCCTAAAGTGTGTGCCAAGACAGAAGCTGAAGAATCCAGAGATAAAGTTGGAGGAATCTTCTGAGGAATAATAAAAGGCAAATAAAGAGGGGAGGGGAGATAAGATGCCTGGGGTGCTGATGTGATCGCTGGAATTTCCAAGGAGGGAGACGGTGATAAGAAGGGAAAGAAATGAGTGAAGTCGACAATGCCCTAAAAATGCTTTAAGCCCAGAAATGAGTCTACAGAGGGCCAAGTCTTCCAAGTTGTCGGCACTTGGAACAGAGAGGGAAAAGTTCCCAAATTATCAATATATCTTTAGAAATACATGAGACACGGGTGGCACCAGAATGGGGGCAAAGGAGGAAGAGGACAACCACAGAGAGTAATGGGGTGACAATGGCAGAAAACATCAAAGCATCATGGCACCATTATCTTATATGCTAATGAAAGGGAAGTCAGATGGAGGATAGGTGCAGAGGGATGCTTTGGGGGCTTGGCAAGTACCCAGTCAAACCTGGAGACAAAAGCAAAGGCTCCTGGTTTATCAATTTATGCAGATTCAAGCTACATTTCCTCAATGAGAGCACAGACCCTGAGCAAGGTCCTCTATTCTAAATATCAACCTAGAACCAAGATCTAAGGGGGGGGGTGTTCTAGGTAAAGGAAAAGAGTGTTAGTATTTGCTGTTGTTTAAATCTGTATCTCCCAAATGTCCATGTGTCCTCATACTGAAGAATTGCTTCCCCATGGTGGTCCTGTTGGGAAGAGGTTGGACCTTCAAGAGGTGGTCCCTATGGGTGACCTTCAAGTCACTGGGTGTATCCCCTTGAGTTAGATTGTGGGACCCCAGACCTACCTCCACTATGGAGCACTAAACTGTGCTTCCCCACATTCCTCTCCTACACAGTCCTGATGTAATGTTCCACTGCCTAAAGCAACCGGACCCCAGGCTCCTGATGGACAGAAACGTTCTATTTGTTACTGTTGCAGAAAGCTAACACGTTTTTGTAGACCCATTTGATATCCAGATGGAGAATTCACTTCCACATCCCCAAACCATTCTTCACTACTTCCTTAAAACTTCTTACCAATTCTTAGCAAGTACTAGGTATGGCATATAGCAGCAAATGTTAGTGAAGTGACTGAATGATTGAGTACTTCAAATGTTGATCCTAGTCCTGAGATCATGGGAGAATACAGAGGACCTCACAGAAACCTTAATAAACATGTTCTGTTCCCCGAGTCCATAGGGCCTGTGTCTATGGGTTCAACTAACTGCGGAATGAAAATATTCATAGCAAAACCTACATTTGTATTAACCTGTACAGATGATTCTTGTCATTATTCCCTGAACAATATAATAGCCATGCCACAGCACTGACATTGTATTCGATGTTATAAGTAATCTAGATTGATTAAAGTATACTAGAGGGTGTGTATAAACACTGTGGCAGTTTGTATGATGGAGTTGATCATGGATTTTGGTCCATGGGGATTCTGAAACTGCTCTTGCCAGGAGCACTAAGGGGAGGATGACATTTCCAGTGAAACAGGCCTGGCTCCAGTGAGAAAGTGAGAGAAACGAACGAAGATCCAATTGTACTGAGAAGTGGACCAAGCTTTTAAATTAGAGGTGAAAGAATGGAAAAGTTTCAGCAATTACAGAGCCAGACGAAGGATGACAAAAGCCACTCTCAGAAATTGGAGAACGAAGGGAGTGTAAGATCTTGACAACATCAGCCCTCCAGTCCTAGGGGCTACAGTTTCATTGACAGAGGTACTTCCAATTACTTCAAAAACCAGGGAGGCCTGGCATGATACCAGAGCTGGGCCCAGGAACTGTAAAGTAGTATTGAAAATAGGAGAATAACAGCCTCCTAATGTGATGCTAATCCTGGGGGACAGCCATGTGATTGGAATGAGATAAGGGCGAGAAAATGGCCAGTAATGCCCTCTGCTCTGAGGCTCCCTAACCCCAAGAAGGATTCAGAATTTTTCACAGCTCACAGTTCTTCCTGAGTGCCCCTCAGGCTCCCTCTGTCATTCAATTCCCTTCCCTGGAAATAAGTCTGTCTTGTTTATTGAAAGGCCTGGGAGAGGAAGGAGGTGAATATAAATTGCTCCAGCCAATGTCTCAAATGACTTGGGATCAAGGTGACCTGCCTGCTAATATTTTTACCTCATGATTCAATCTGAGCAATACGAATTCTGTTCTTTTTTTCCCCCCCTTGAGGCTGAGTGCCCATTGACTCATTTATATCTGCTGCTGTCCCTGTCTCTGTAACTGGTCCAAGGCTGCCTTAGTTATGTTTGCCTGACCTAACCATAACTCATTACTGTTCCCAACCAATCTTTCATGCCTGGACTCTGCATCGTGGCCTTCTCTGACCTCCTCTCATGGGTTCTGGCCTCTACTGCCTCCCCACTCCACTGGATGACATTTACAATGCTGTGCTCCCTCAGGATCAGCTTCACAGTTTACCCTTGTCGGTGTAGGAGTCTGTCTCTACTGCCTTCTTTCAACCATTGGTGAGGGTTACAGAATAGTCAAACAACCAGCACCTAGCACCCAGCACTGGACAAAGGACTTCAGCGGCATCTTTATAGCCTGGGGATGAGGACTTCGTATCAGATAGTGCCACATGGTGACTGCTTGTGGATGCTGAGTGGGTGGCAGGAATAGAGAAGAAGCATGCTTTTGGATATGACTGAGTTGTCTGAACACATTCACAATGGGAAGGGAGCAGAAGGTCACCAATCAGAGACAAGTAATAATTGTGTGCCCTTCTTTGAGTAGGACCTTGGGCAAGGAAGGGGCCTTGAAGTCAGACCATGTGAGGTTCTCCTGAGTTTTCCAGATGACCAGGCATGTGTGTTATTGATCTTTGACTTTAGGTCTTCATCACACATGAGCCTTCCTGTATCTCCTGCTGTATGTGTGGTCCCTGCACTTGGCTGTCCATCACTTCTGTATCATGGATAAAAATCATCCCATACTTATTGTGTTGATCTCCTTGCTGTTTATTATAAGGCGGTATAGCAGGATGGACATGTCGGCCAACAGGGAGCTAGGGTGATGGCGTGCCCTGAGTTCTGTGGCTTCTGAAGTGTTCCTGCTGCAGTGTCTGTTGCTATGAAAGCATTCAAGCCAGAGCACCTCTTTTTGATATTACACCCTCAGAGTCTGTAATATCAAGATCTGCAGCAGTCTGGGGAACACAGGTTCCATGGGGCTGCTGTTGGGGGTTTGTTTCTCTCTCCTGTGTCATTTGTGCCTTGTCACCTCCCAAACACCTGTAACATCTTCTGATTGAGGGGACATTAAAGAGTGGTTTTCACACAGTTCCATCTACTGTCAAAGCTTACCTCCTAGGCTAGCGGGTTCTCAACCTGTGGGCTATGACTCCTTGCATCCCATATCAAACACTCAGCATATCAAAAATTTATATTACAATTCATAACAGTAGCAAAATATTACAAAACAGTTATGGAGTAGCAACAACATGATTTTACGGTTGGGGGTCAACAGAGCATGAGGAACTGTATTAAAGAGTCACAACATTAGGAAGGCTGAGAACCACTGTCTTAGGCTAAGGGTGATTGAGCCCAAGTGGTTCAGATCAATTTGGCTTCTTCTGCCCCTGTGTAGCTGATAGGTAGCAGAAGGTCTGCACACCTTTACTGAAACTCAAGACAAAAGCATTAAAAAAAAAAAAAAACCCCTAATGTTCTCACTCCCACTTTCTTCCCTTACCTACATCTGATCTGAGTTTCTTTGGGATTTTAAAGCATGAATGTGCTGTGTAAAGTTGTACTGTGTAAACTTGGGTGTCACTTTGAGGACAAGTGTGGCTTTCACAAGTAGCAGGTATTAGGTTCCCTCAACCACAAAGGACAGAAGTGGTAAAAACCTAGCTGATACTGCACCCAGGAGAATGTCAGCCATGTTTGCTATTTCCAGAGGAAATTTTAAGCGTTTTTCAATTATTTGAAATAGTCCTTAGAAAGGAATGTTACTAGTTTGGAGAGAGGGTGTTGGCCACAAATTGCTTAAGGACCCCAAAAATGTGTGGAGGAAGAACTGGGCACTTTCCTCTCACTGCCCCGAATTCTATTGTGTGACACAATCCCCCACTGATATCAACATTGCCCACCATCTGCCACATCACTACTATTTAAATGTAGAAATTATGAAATGAAGGTGTAAAGTTTAGATGAACTGCCTGTTTGACCTTCTGGAAACATCAGTTACCATGTTGCTCGCCAAGTTCTTTGGTGTAGAAAATTTCCTTTGTTCTTGCTTTCCCTAAAATACCCTTTGTGTAGCGCTCCCCCACCTCTTGCATTTTTGCTTGTTACAATTGAAGCTTTGGTGATGTTCATGGACTTGCTAATCCCAATCAGCTCAATTAAAGCCTCCCGGGGGGTGCCTGCTCCTTGTTAAGGCTGCAGGCAGCCTGGCCTATGTAACCTTGGGCTTGGCTAATGGAAGCAAGGATTCCAAACAAGCTGTGGCTGGCTGGCAAAGAGAGGTGCTTATTATTACTTCTTAATCTGCTTGGATGTATGCTTTAAAAGCTGTAGTATGCACACATAATGAAACTTCATTAGTTCTCGCTAACAATGCAAGCAAATTAATTGCTTTGGAAAGGTCATCTATAGTTTAACACCGTAAATTACGAGACGCAAGCAAATGAAATTCTGTCTTAAAATATCTTGATGGCTTCATGTGTCTGAACCGTAAGACCTTGAATGTAGAATCTTTGTCTCATTTTTCTCCCACCCACATTGCCTGTCGATATATTTTATCTACATTATGTCTAGGGCTTTTTCTTCATTTTCCCAGAGGAAATGGGATTCACTGTAATTAGTGAAGTGCACTATTAATGTGATTCATGCCAGGAAAGGGAAGTTCCATAAAACTAAACGAGTGAGAGATGAATGAGAAAATGCAAGAAATCCTGTGCCAGCGCAGTGTGGGGAACATCGGAGAGGGCAGAACCCCCACAGCTGGAATTAGTGCTCTTCTAAGAAAAGCCACAAGTTCTGACTCTCAACCCTCCACCATGAGGGGTGGCAAGAAGGGAGCTGCCAGAAAGCCAGGTGGGGGATGGGTGGGGCTTGCGAGACCTGGCAGCACTTTGATGCTGGGTTTCTTAGCCTTTAGGAGCGTGGATTAATTTATGTCTATGTATGAGTTGGCTTGTTTACTCTCTTTTTGTTAAAGCAGCCTGAACTACCTAAGACAGCTCTTTGGAGGAAGAGTGAAAATTAGACATAGGTCACCCTAGGAAATTCCACACAGTTAGAATGGGTCCTTGTCAAGGATTGGCTGTTATATGTTTGATGGTAACAATTGTTTGATATTTCTGTGTGCTGGAAAGTTCTTTGCAATAATGCCCGATATTGGACAAATACGGTATTCATAATGAGGGTATTTAGGGCTTTTATGGATTGCTTCTATCTCATTGGAAGTAGAACACACATGTTTATAGATAACTGGGGCCCTTTTAATGATGCATAACTTTAGATTACATATGAAATTGAGAATATTGGCAGGCTAGCTTCTTAACCATCACACATAAATGGGAAATCAATGGATTCAGATTGCTGTGGTGAACTTATGTGTCTAGAGGCTGACAGAAGTGGAAATCAGGCTCTCCCAGCTGGTCAGTTGGGATCTTCAATGGTCTTGGGACTTCACCTGGTTTCTGTCAGTCATGCTAATGTTTCAACTTCTTGGCTTACTTTGTGTCATTTTTTAAGGACTTCTTGGGGTCTTCCTTTCTCTCTGTCCATTGTCTCAGGTTTTTGACATGTAGAGCTGATTTCAGTTTTCTTTTAGTTTCAGTTATTTTATGTATGTTAACTTCTTACATGTATGTATGTATGTATGTATGTATGTATGTATGTATGTATATGTACCACATGTGTGCCTGGTGCCTGCAGAGGTTATAAGAGGTTGCTAGATCCCCTAGAACTGGAGATCCTGGATAGTTATGAGCCACTCTATGGGTTCTGAGATCAAAAAGCACAGCAAACGCTCCTAACCCATGAGCCATTTCTCCTGCCCTCTAGAGATGACTTTTACAAGGGTGTTTTTGGGAGTCCCAGTTTGAACTTCTGGTGTCTTTGCTGATGGAATTATCCAAGTTTTCTTGGTGCATAGTTTACCAGTGAGCACCATTTGGGAGCCTTAGCCACGTACATCAAGGCAGCCACCAGAGTCTTTCTGATGAGCTCACAAGCAGAGTTCTTTCCCTGCAGCATCTGTCTGATGAGGAAACACTTGCAGATCTATGGGGTACCAAGTCCTGTGTGCTTCAGTTTGGACCATGGAGTCCCTGAACACTGATTCTTCTTCTTCTCCCTCACCCAGCTTTGATGACTGAGTTAGGGCTTGCTCATTTCCCTGCCTTCTTGAGAAGGCCTTGTTTCCGGATACTGTGTGGTCCAGACTAAACACCGTGGACTCCACTAACTACACCTGCCAGTGCTGTGGGGGCAGTTTTAGGGGATGATTAACGGCAATCTGTCTCCCACAAAAGTCAGTTTCTAGAGTAAAATATTATATGTAGGTTCTCATTCCCCCCAAAAGTTCAAAATCCATTTATTTATTTCTCATAAAGTTGGATCAGCTAATTTGGAACTGGCACAGCTCTGTTTGTTCTCATTCATGTTTATGACCCAGACAAACTGGAAAACAGTAGCTGGTGAGTAACAATTATGTAATGTGCATAAGAGAAGGCGTTGTTCACCAATTTAAAAGAGCAGTGAGAAAATTATGAAGACTCTCCAAGATTACACATCCAATATTGGTGGACATATATACAGATATAATCAGGAGATGATTCCATGGTTCCTGCCTGTCCCCCACAGATTTCTTCATCTCTCAACGGAGGTGATGAAGCTTGGTCTCCTGGGTTTAACATTCCATAATCCTGTGCTGCAGACTTTTCCATCCCAGAATAGGATTGAAATATACATATTTCAGAGAATTACACAGCACTGATTAGAACTGGCAATACTCTGTTAGTTGCCCACCTAACTTAGTGGATTTCAGCATCAGCATCTTGGGACATTCTTGGGAAATTTCAGAGACATTGTTTCCTACCTGCTTCTAGATGGTCAAGTGCCAGGCAATGTTGGTTTTATGGTGGTATCATTTGTAGATGTACAAAAATTAAGATATAACATTGCTCTGCAAATCATAGGCACTTGGAATTAGTTAAAAGATTTAAATAACTAAACTTGCTGGCATTCATAATTCCTAGCATTAAACTGCCTGGGCACAGAGATGAGAATATGCCTGCCTGCCAGCTATTGATGGTGTTTGCCTACCTAGGCTAGGAGGAAAATAAGTAGCTATTTCAGAATTCTCTCTTGAGGTTTATTTCTGATTTGGGATACCACATATTAGCAATAATTTTTCCAACATTTGGAGATTGTAGAATCCTCAGAGAGAAGTATTGCTAGTCTCACAACAAGACAGCAAACTACACAAGGAGAGTCAAGGTCTTTTGAACATTCCTTTAAGTTTTAGAGTCTATTTCTTGGTTTCTACCCAAAAAGGCTGCTGAGATTTCAAATGAGATTGTTAAGAATCCTCAGACCTTTCAGGGGAGAGAATGACATATTAATATCATGGCATATTATATATTCTAATATATGCATGTGTTATTGCCCAGAAACTTCTGGACAAGTATAGGCAAATTTTCTTCTAGATGACTGAATATAGAAAGATGCTAGATATTGATGGCGGAGGTTATTAACCAATATGTCTATTGGTTAATAAAGAAACTGTCTTGGCTTTTTTGATAGGACAGCAGCTTAGATAGGTGGAGTAGACAGAACAGAATGCTGGGAGAAAGAAGCCAAATCAGGCAGTCACCATGATTCTCCCACCGGACACAGACGCAGGTTAAGATCTTCCCTGGTAAGACACCTTGTGGTATTACAGGGATATTAAAAATGGGTTAGATCAATATGTAAGAGCTAGCCTATAAGAGGTTATAACTAATGGGCCAGGCAGTGTTTAAAAAATACAATTTCCATGTAATTATTTCGGGGCATAAGCTATCCATGCAGGCAGCTGGGTGCAGGGGACACAGCCCCGCCGCTCTTATTGCTACAAGATATTTTGTTTATCTTTTGATAAAAATGGATAAATCATGGCATATTAACAGGGCTGTGACTTGAACTCAGGGCCTCACATATGCAAAGCAAACTCTCTTCCATTGAGTTATGTCCTTAGGCCTTAAATTTTTTTATCTTGTTGATTTTTCCCCAGCAATCAATCATTTTCAAAAATTTAAAGATAATTTAATAATGGACCACTGAATTGATGATTAAAGTATTATTTACTAAACCCAAAGCTTATTCTAATAGAACACCTTTAGCAATGAACCTTCTTCATTGTGCTCATTAGTGACTGTTGGAAGTGCTTCAAATATCAATAGGCACTCTGTCCTGAGTTCTTGTAATAATTTAAAATTTGAACTCTATAATGAAAGCTCCTTCTTCTCTGGCCTCTAAACGCCATGTTTCTGAAGAAAATCTGGGGAGTTTTCAGTTGTCTCTTCTGTCCTGGTTGCCTCTTCCATTTTCATCTCCCTACGAATTGCCATAAATAACAACAAAGTTACCAGGATTTATGTGTGTTTTGTCAAAGCTCTCATCATGAGCTCAGAGAGTAGAACAGAGCTGACCAACAGTTTCTAACCTGCCTAGAAGTTGTGTTGAAGTAACTTTCATTCCAGAATGGATTTAGTAAACTGACTTTCATAAATGGCTTTGAGAATTCCTCAGGTGATGTAAACTGTGACACATTTTATCTTGATAAATGTGATGCTGCTATGATAAATATGATACATATGTTCAGGAAGAGAACCATACCTCACCACTGGGAAGCCAGAAAAAAACTTAGACTCAGTGAGGTTAGGCCATGACTGTATGAGACTCTTTTTGGGGGAGAATGGTCTTTGGAAAAACCTAAGTTTTTCAAATACTGTTACCACTTAGTGTGAGATGTCCTTCCAAATGTTTGCCGAAGAAAGAAAATTGAGTGATTTTTTTTTCAGAAAATATTATAACCTTAAAGAATTCCTGAGGGTTCAGTTGCTCTAGGCACAATTTCTAGTTTCCTAACACTTACCATACAATCTTAAGCCAATCATTTATATTTCATGACTTTCATATTTGACACCTTTGAACTGGAACTATTCTTATTTGTCTTGTTGATTTCATGATATAGTTTAATGAACTAGAGGCATGAGGTTACTCTGAACCTTACAGATAAGCAATATTAGATTTAAAAACAGACAAACAAACTTGTCCATCCCTTCAAGGAGCTAGAAATTCTGAGTTGCTAGGGATATGGGATAGTTTTAGACTTACTCTTAGAATCGTTTGGTTCGTGTTGAAAATTGAATGCGATGTGTATCGTGGGGCCTGGCGTGATTCATTCTCTGCTATCATCTTTAATACAGAACAAGTGGAGGTCGGCCACATCCTCTCTGTGCTCTGAGGTTTGCATTCATTAAGTGGAGATGAGACCAGGATCTCTCTAACAGGACTGTTGTGTCAGGTGAACTAATAGACGAGAAGGCTTTCCGAACGGTAGTGGTCTGTATATACAGATGTCTAATAGATTAGATGTTTCCCTGACTTAAATAGAGCACACTACTAGATTGTAACCTCACTTTAAAAATGCATGTGTAGAACTCCAGGAAGGAGTTACCAAAGTGCTTCCATGTCCTATGCTGCATTGCAGTTACATCATCTCTGCAGTTGTGGTTTATGGAGTGACGAATGCTCGCTGCCATCCGTACTACAGAAGCATGCATCCCGCCGGGTGCCCATTCTGAGATGAACCTTAGAGGCTGGAGCACGTACAGCGTGAAGCCATGCATCGGGGACTGCAGGATTCCTGGTAGATTCGGGCGACCATTTCTGCAGAAATGGCAAGACCACCCATTCGTACAAGGACGTACATAGTAACGACTCCAGTTTCTGGTTTTCAAATCTCCCAACACTGAGATGAGAGTTTGTCGTAACTTCTTCATATCTCTTCTTTGAGCTCAAAGATATTCTAAATTCAATTTTTATTTCGTATTTCCTAAAATGCTATCATAACAGCTATGAAGGCCTTCCTTCCCTGAATGCAGCTGATGTCTTTATTAAATATTAATGCTCTGTTTTAAAAATAATTTTCTACCACTTTCTTCTGCCCCTGATGTGTGTGCATTTGAGCTTAGGTGTGGATATGACTGCGTGGGACAATCTTTAGCCTAGAATAGGTCCTGTAGGCCTACCAGAAACTTTGTTATTTATTTATTTATTTATTTATTTATTTATTTATTTATTTATTTATTTTTGTTGTTTATATTTTTCTTTGGTTTTTTGAAACAGGGTTTCTCCATGTAACAGTCCTGGTTGTTGTGGATCCCACTTTGTAGACCCAGCTGGTCTTGAACTCAGAGATCCATCTGCCTCTGCCTCCCGAGTGCTGCAATTAAAGGCATTTCTACCACTGCCTGGAATTGTATTTTTAAAACAAGCTTTGTTTTTTAAATACTAACAAGAGGGCCACATTATCTAGGCCAGCCAGGGTGTCTTTCCTGTATTCATCTGTTCCTGGCTCCCAACACCAACATCTTTGCTAAGAAAACAGTGATGTGTGCCCAAGTGTCACAACAGCTCAAGAGCCTGAAGAAAACTCAAGCCAAATTAATAACCATATCTCTGAACATCGTTATAAAACTCTCACAAGCAATAACAATTAAAAGCAGAAGTCTTCAAAAATGCCACCCAAACCATTATTTACACACACGGGATATTGATGGGATCACTGCTGACTTCTCCCCTAGCAATGGAGAAAGCCAAGTGGCAACAAATCAGGTTCTTCTACCACAACGACATCTTCCCCAGACAATGCTTAAACACTTCAGGGTGAAGGAAAAAGACTGCTAGGAAAAAAGGCACAGATGTGAGAAAACATGAAGACATTTAGTGTGTGAGAACAAAGGAAAGACTACTTTTCTTTCTTTTATAAAATTCTTACGGTTTGAGTGATGCACGATTAATAAAAACTTAGGATCAGAAACTGGGGTTCAGCCTGAAGATCTAAAAAACAAACAAGCCAGCCACTGGCTCTTATCTCGACCTCAGTCTGAAATGGCGATCTGCCTCCAGAAATCTCAGAATGAGACAGTCTGTGAGAGTTGTCTCCTCCCATTTTATATTCCTCTCTAGGGCTGGGATTAAAGGCGTGCACCAATGGGATTAAACTCATGCACTACCCGATTTCTATGGCAACCAGTGTGGCTACTGGGATTAAAGGTGCGTCTCATTGTGGCTCCTGTGATTAAAGGTGTGTGTTACCATAACCTGATCAGTAAGGCTGACCAGTGGGACTGTTTTACTCTAAGATCTTCAAGCAGTTTCTATTTATTAAAATACAATTGAAATGCCACTACACTTGAGTGGTTGTTTGTTCTTGAGATGGGTTTCACTCTATAACCCAGGTTGGCAGGGATCCAATATATAGACCAGGCTATTTCAAACTTGATGCAATTCTTTGCCTTTGTATAGGAATTATAGGGGTGTTGCTGTACCTGTCTCCAGACTAAGGTAGGTCTAGTAACAATGTATTAGGAGATTTCTATCATGTACAGAATTAAAGATTCTCAGGATAAGAATATCTATAAATAGAATTATACTACTTTAGGATTCTTACCTCATTGATGAAAAAATTGAAAAGAAATATTCATTTAAGGTAGACTGTGGCACACATATAAAGATACACACTGCATGTATACACATATACATATTGTTTTGTGATACATACATATTGTTTTTGAGAAACCAGAAGATAAAAGCATATTATTAAGAAGTTAGGTGCTGGGATACAGACATGATGGCTCAGTGGTTAAGAGCCCTTGTTGCTTTTGCAAAGGACCAGGGTTTGGTTCCTAGTACCCATGCAGTGGCTCACATATGTTTGCAACTTCAGTTCCAGGGGATCTGATACCCTATTCTGACCTCCATGGGCAACACACACACACACACACACACACACACACACACACACACACACAAAGAGAGAGAGAGAGAGAGAGAGAGAGAGAGAGAGAGAGAGAGCGAGCATATTCTTACATGCAGGCAAAATACTCACAAAAAATTTTTACTTCTTCTAACATGAAATTTCTAGAAGTTTCTTCTTCTAGAAGTGTCCACAACCTTCCAATAGCTCATAAAGTTATGAGCTCACAAGTGGATCACACCATTGGGGAGGTCAAAGCACTCATGATCCAGTGACCTGTGTGCATTGTATAATGGGGACCAACACTTCAACAAGTGAGGTTTGGAAGGCAGTTTAGATCCAAGCCCTACCATTGTCCCAAGGACAAATTCTTAAAGTCACTTTCCCTTGAACTTTCTGCTGTAATTAGAATTCTCAGCCTTCTTCTTTTGTTGGGACAACGAGTCTTAGCTACAGGCTGCTCAAGTTCAGTCCATGTTGGTTTTCTTTCTTCATGTTCACCCATGCCACATCTGAGGTTGTATTATAGTTTTTAAATGTCACAAAATTGGGCAGGGCACTGCACATCTGTAATAACAATATAATGTCTGAGGCAGGAGGATGAAGAGTTCTAAACCCTGCTCTCTTGGACTCAGAGAAAGCCCTCTACCTTGGCCTCCCATGGGTTGAGAAGACAGGTGTGTGCCCCATGTCTGACGAATGGCCAATGTATGCTTATGATACTGCCTCCATACTATGGCAACTTTAGATCTTCTTCAAAATGATACCTCCTCATCAAATTAGTAGTCCTGGGACTCCTATGAATCCAGGAAGTACAGTTTGGTGGTGGTTTAAAATAAATCGAACCATTTGAGATGAAATGTCTGTGTTAAGGATGGCTTTACTTTCTCATTCAGACATATTCAGGTCCCTTTTGTATGGCAGGCCCTTTTTTAGGAAGAGCTTCCAGACTAGGGCCAGATGGACAAGTGTTCCGGTTGTGTATCAGTGCAGACTTCTAAAGAGCAGGTGTAGGATGTTCCAGCTGCCTTCCTGCCCTGGAATAGTCAGTTTTATGAAATCACCTTTCTGTGTATGGAGAGCACTACAGGAGGGTTTCTGTTAATGCATTCCTCTCATGGTGGCTGTTCTTCTTCTGTGGGCTTGCAGGCCTCTGCTGACCTCCATGCTTGCCCCCCAATAAATGCCCTGGTTCCTCTAGGTAGCTGGTCTCTTCCCTGTCTTATCCTCAGTCTACAAGATTTACAGCATGTTCAGCAACTACAGACAAGGACAACAATTAATTTGGTTCTCGAATGTCCCCTGCACTATGGAAACAAATAATTACATTCTTAACTAAATAGAAAAAGCTGGAATCACATGTAATCTTTTAAGCTTCACACCTAATTTTATTTAAAGTAGTAACCCTCTATATTAAAAACTTAATTTTAATATTTATTAAATGGTGGTGGTACATGCCTTTAATCTCAGCACTCAAGAGGCAGGAGGATTTCTGTGAGTTCGAGATCAGCCTGGTCTATAAAACGAGTTCCAGGATAGGCAAAGCTAAATAGTAAAACCCTGTCTCAAAAGCAAAAACAAAACAAAATGAAAAACAAAAAACAAAAAAAGAATCCTTAATTTTATACTATTTGTTTGTTTCTTTAAGTTAACAAAGAAAGTAAATTTTTCTTATGTAGCTTTCCTATGAATTTTTATTTACTTACTTATTGTTTTAATTTTGAACTACAGAATTATTTTGCTTTTATTGATTGTCTCTAACTCCTTTCCTCTTTTCTTTTCATTCTCCCTTTTTGTCCTTCCTCCCACATCAGCCCCCTTCTCTGTTCATATCTCACATATTCTATTACTCTCTCTCCTTTACCCAACTTAAAATCTTTTTTTTCTTTCATGTGATTCCTTTGTATAATTTTATGATTGCATCCAATTTATATATCTAGGACCCACATTTAAGAAAAATGTGCACTATTTGTCTTTTTGAGTCCAGACTACTTTACTTTAATAATGAACAGTTCTATGAATTTTCTTGCAATTTTTGATTTCACTTGTATTTAAGATTGAATAAAATTCCATTTTCATTGTGCCCCTGTATATTTTCTTTATCCATTAATCTTCTTAGGGACACCTAGGATGGATCCATTTCCTTGAGAGTCTGAACAGAGCAAAAAATGAGCATGGATAAACATCTTTATTGTATGTGTATAGAGGGCTGGAGAGATGGCTCAGCGGTTAAGAGCATTGCCTGCTGTTCCAAAGGTCCTGAGTTCAATTCCCAGAAACCACATGGTGGCTCGGAACCATCTGTAATAAGATCTGATGCCTTTTTGAGGAAGAGACCTGGTCAGTCGTCCTCATCAACTTAGACCATGAAACCCAATATGGACAAGTTCAACAGAGCTGCCATGTATGGGCTGCCCATGTGTGCTTCAGCATTGCCAGGGCATAAATTTCATTTATTTTCATAAAGTCCTTTGGGTTTACGCCTAGGAGTGGCATAGCTAGATCATATGGCAGTTCTTTTTTAGGTTTTTCTGTAGCTTAATTTCCATAGCGGGTCCACCGGTTTATTCTCTTACCAGCAGTCAAGGGCTCCACATCCCTCCAGCATTTGTTGTCCCTTCGTTTTCCTGATGTTAGACCTTCTAACTGAGGTGAGATGGCATCGCAAAGTAGTTTTTATTTTTATTTCCCTAATGGCTAAGGGTGTTGTACCCTTTAAAAAAATATTTATTGGTCACTCGTGCTAAACTTTAAATGAAGGAGTTAACCTCCATAAAAAGTTTTGAGTTTTCTTGCAGCTTAGTGAGCCACACAGTGTTCTAATACATGACAGGACTTGAAAGTACAGGCATGCAGCGGAAATCAAGGCAGTGTAATATAAAACTGAACAAATTAAAAAAAGATAATTAGTTCTTTAAATATCCATGTATTAAAAATAAATTTACTACAAATTCAACTTACACACAACCTTTGAAAGCCCCACCAGCTGAAATAGAATGAGAAGTGAGAATTTCATACAGCAAAGGCATCAGTATGTTTTAACAGTTCAGAAATAGATGGAGTCCTAAACCATTGAGCAAACAGTCGAGTACAATCCAAGAGAGGAAGGAGCGATAATACAAACAAAGGGGTCAAGATCATGATGGGAAAACGTATGGAATCAGCTGATCCGAGCTAGTGGGAGCTCCCTGAATCGGGACTGACAATTAGGGAACCTGCATGGGACCAAACTAGGGCCCCTGAATACAGGTGATAATGGTGTGGCTTGAGCAGTATGTGGAGCCACTGGCAGTGGGAACAGGATCTAACCCTAATGCATCAACTGTCTTTGTGGAGCCTATTCTCTCTGGAGAGATAGCTTGCTCAGCCTAGGCACTGGGAGTGGGGGTGGGGGTGGGCCTTGGTCCTTTCTCAATGAATTGATGATACAGACTTGGTTGACTTCCCAGGGGAGGCCTTATTGTATCTGAGGAGCAGATAGGGGATGGGGTGGGGGGCAAGATGGGAGGAACAGGAGGAGAGAAGGGCAAGGGAACTAGGGTTGGTATGTAAAAATAAATAAATAAATGAATAGATAGATAGATAGATAAATAAATAAATAAATAAATAGTAACTTCAAAGCCAAAGACACCCAGAGGTCTTTGAGAGAAAACAATTTAAAACAGCCCATAGACATGGCCTCGCTTATCAAACAGACACTCCGTTCCCTTAAAAAACAACTTCTTTTTCTATTCCAGACACTTGTTTGTGTCCTTTCATAAGGATGGTTCACACACAGCTTCACCCACTCAAATGCCTCCTTCCAAGCTAAGGAATAGAAAGGGGCAAACAAACCTTAGCCAGCCTTATCTTTAAATCAGACCTTAAAGTTGGCATTAGAACCAGAATGGGCTCTCTCCTTGAAATGCAGGCATTGAAAATATATCCACCTCAAAGAAGGTCCACCCTGTTCCGGTGGGCACAGGATCTTGCCTCAGGATTTTAACCATACCCTAACATGCCCTAATAACTATAGAGTACTTTTTTTTTGTTTTGTTTTTGGTGCTCTGGGGGTCTTGCTGTTTTTCATAGGCTGATCTCAAACTGTGCTAAAGTCATCCTTTTGTCCCAACCTCCCAATTGTGACCTGTCAATTTCTGATCTTTGTGCAAGTCCATCAAATTCTCATCCATACCTGATTACCTGATCACCACAGACCATACATTTTCTAAAAAACAACAAAAAAAAACAAAACAAAACAAAAAAAACTAAGATAATGCACTTGTATAGGGCAGCTTCCATCCCTGCGCAGGAAGGGACTCTCACTCCGCGAGGCAGTTTCCAGGCATTCCACTCAGCCACCACAAAGGAACTCCTTACGTCATCATGCTCGTATTTATAGCTTCCAACACCTCTGCATCCAAGAAAAAAAAGAATCTTTGCTGTACATTTACATATTTCATCGTCCTTCTGAAATAAAAACCTCTGAGTAAGAGGTGAGGTGGTGTGTCTCCAAGACAACATCAAGTGTTCTGTTAGTGACCCCCATCCCAGGGTTTTCCGATTCTTAGTTTCCCATTGGAAGAGGAAACCATCCTCGTTCATGTCCATCTACATGTTTGCTGGGCAGCTGGGACAGAACTCGAGATTTCTTCCTCTTGTCTGAATTTCTGGACCTCTATGTATCCACAGTGTTCAAGGGTGACCCCAAGTTGTTCAAGCAGAAACATAGGAGGTGCCTTCTTTGATTTTTCTTTTTCTTACTGCTTCTTTTCCTTCCATATGAATCAATAGTGATTATTGTATTCTCATTACCCATAATGTATCCCAAATCTATCAATTTTCTTTCATGTGACCCAGTACTTACTACAAAATACTTACAAAAAGTATAAATAACTGGTCTTTTTGCCTCTATTGTCTAGAAGCCCAAGGGGTATTCTTTCTTTCTTTCTTTCTTTCTTTCTTTCTTTCTTTCTTTCTTTCTTTCTTTCTTTCTTTCTATCTATCCATCCATCCATCTTCTATCATCTATTATCTATCTATACTCACCACTCTATCCATCCACACACACATCCATCTTTTTATCTATTGGAGACAAGATAACACACTGTGTAACTCTAATTGCCTGCAGTTCACTACATAGGCTTAAACTCACAGAGATCTGTTCCCTTTGCCTTGAAAGTACTGGAATTAAAGACATTATCCATGTCACCCAGCAACTGAGGAGTATTTTTGAAGTGAAATTCAAATCATATCTTTCTTAATAAAAATGAAACAGTAGTTTCCTACTAACATAGGAAACCTGATTACCACCTCTTTTCTGTGGCTAGGAAAATTCAAATCACCATCAGTTCTTGGTGACCTACAAGCCATGGGGGACAGAAAGTCTCAGGATGAAATAATCCTTTAGAACAAGCTTTTCAATGCTCATAATGCTGTGACTCTTCAATACAGTCCCCCATGTTGTGGTGAGTACCAACCATAATATTTTCATTGTTACTTCATAACTATAATTTTGCTACTGTTATGAATTGTAATGTAAATATCTGTGTTTTACAATGGTCTTAAGTTACCCTGGTGAAAGAGACATTTGACCCCTCCCCCACAAAGGAGTCATGTCCACAGGTTGAGAACTACTGAAAATGTTCATGGTGCCAAGGACACTCATCAAGGAACTTCTTCAATTTAAACATTGGTCTCTGATTAAAAATAAAGGTTATATAGAGATCATGGTTAGATTGGGGAATCAGAATGAAAGATTTGGACAAATACAAAAAAGCTGAAAGAAAACAAGCAAGACTATTGATCATGAGAATAAAGGGCTCCAGGGGACACAGCTCCCTAACTCCCACATACAATCTCAAAAGAGTCGGGTATCCCTACTTATACCAGCTGTTCCCACTACACTGTGGAAGGGGACTGTTGTGGGATTCCCCTATGTATGCTGTGAATACCATTGGTTAATAAAGAAGCTGTTTAGGCCAGTGGCTTAGCAGAATAGAACTAGGCAGGGAAAACTAAACTGAATGCTGGGAGAAGGAAGGTACAGTTTAGGGACGCCATGTTGATATCAGAGGGGAAAGACATGAGCTGTTAGCTGGAACTTTGCCGGTAGGCTATGAGCCTCATGGTAAAATATAAATTAATAGAAATGGGTTAATTTCATATACAAGAGCTTGCTAGTAATATGCCATAGTGATTGGCCAGGCAATGATTTAATTAATACAGTTTCTGTGTGGTTATTTTGGGAGTCTGGGCAGTCAAGAAACAAACCAGCAGCCTCCTACAACAGGGAACAGACAGGTTGAAGAAGCAGCTGAAGAGTTCAAGCGTAGCCAATGCAGAAAGTGGGGAAGTGAAAGTAGACCAAGACTGAAAGCCAATTAAAAAATTGGGTGTTGCAGGCCCTGGCTACCCCAAGAGTTCCAGTGAACTGCCTGTCAAGTTGGGTTAGTTTCTCAGACCCCAAGTGAAGAGCTATAACTGCCCATTTTCAATAGATGAGGATCCTGATATCCAGGCCCTGCATGGGTACTCTAATATGCATAGAGTTAAGAGTCCTGGTACCTGAGCCTACGAGGATTCTTGTTAGAGGATGTTTTTGCTGCTGCTTCCACTTGCCTATTGCTGCTGGCAAACACCAAGCAGCATGGACATCGACAGAGGCCATCGTTTACAGTGTTTCCATGCCTACCCACAACTTTTATCTACATTATGGCTGTTATTGTTCTTCTTCTTTTTCCTTTCTCTAGACTTCTAGAACATGTAGGCATACAAGAGTGCATAGTACGAGCCTGTTTCGGCTGCCTGTCTGCTCTCCGGGATCCCTCAGCACCTGCCCTGAGCTTTGGTGTCACTCCCTTGTGTGCACTGCTGTCTTCTCTCTACCAGGCAGGATCTCCCGGGGAAGGAAGGCGCTCTCATGAGAGAGGAGTAGAAGAAGGGAATTATCCCTCAGCTTCTGGCTTTAGTTCCGAAATCTGCCTTGGCACATGGGGATTTAAATTCACACAGAGAAAACTATTTGTTTCGGGTTATTGACAAGGCGCTTTGTAAATGTGGCCTTATCCAAGCTGGTTAGATGACTCCAAGAAGATACCCCTTCCAAAGTTCCTTACCAGAAGATTCTGTGGTAGAGCATAAAGCAGTTTTGACATCTTCCCTCCCTCAAATTACAATTGTATAGTGTATATAGAATCTGTAATTTTTAAGGTGGTTTTTGGCATTTATTATTGTAGGGGAGGTAGTATGTATACCAGATGAAAATATCTTGGAGTTATTCTCTTACCTTGTATCTCCCAGGGTTTCTAGGCTTGATAGCAAGCAGCATGTTTATTCGCCGAGTCATCTTCCTGGCCCTTGGGTCTTTATTTTTTTCATTAACCTCTTCATAGATAAATATTCATCAACACCCTGTATTAATCAGGTCTGGCTGCTATGGTAGACTGTCTACAGGCTCCCTGCCTTGTCTTTCTTGGTAGAGCCTCCATCCAATAACAAATGGTTATTAGCATCATTTTTGAAGACCCATTTAAAGAAATAAAATATTTTAATGGAAAAATCAAATTGCACAGCGAGAGTTTAAAATTTATCTTTAGTGCATTTCCTCCTGCCAAGAAAAAAATTGGTAGAATCTGTTTCTGTGGCTTATACTGAAGCATATAAATAGCAAGCCCTGCTTAAATACGCTTTCTCTGGAGACGCTATCATGGGAATGTCCATTTGGTTGCCATCAATGTGGGTGGGGCTTGAAACTATTGAGCCAAAGTCATGTGCACAATACCCTTTGGTGGGCAGGACCTGTGCAACCCTGACTCGGGCTGTCATCGTCATATTAATCCAAGCACAAATAAATGTAAGCTAAGATCTTAAATCCTATTCTTTCCCTGTGACTATAAACTAGTTTTAAATTAAATGGGAATATGTTCTACAGCCCATATTGTCTTGAATATTTTAGGAATATGCCAGAATATAGAAGCTTCTCAGTACGGGGTAAGAGATGCAGTTGGTTCATGGTTTTCCACATTTTCTTTTCCTTTGTTCTGTGATTTTCACAATCACCACTTCCCTAGAATTTATCTGTGCTCTTTCATCTTGTCCTCCAATGGCCATTAGTAAGGCCTTGCTTTCTGCTTTTGTTTTCTTTCCTTCTTTGTCTTTCTCTCCCTCTTTCCCTCTGTCTCTCCCTTCTTCTTTACCTTTTCTTTCTGTCTCTCTGTTTTTTTCCTTTCTCCCGCCCACTCTTCCTCCCTTCTTTCCTTTTCTCTTTCTAATATTAACCAGGCATTAATTATGAATTTTGCTCCAAGATGATGATGATGATTATTTTGCTTTTTTTGAGACAGGATTTCTCTGTGTAGCTTTGGAAACTCTCCTGGATCTTGCTCTGTAGACCAGGCTGGCCCTGAACTCCTACTCACAGATATATGCCTGCCTTTTTCTCCCAAGTGCTGGGATTAAAGGCATTCACCACTGTGAAGGACTAGCCTTAACAAAATCACTTCTTACCAGGGTAGGGGCATGGGAATTTTAGAAATATAAGTAAAGAACATGAAGATACATAAAAATAATAAGACAGAAACCAGTGATTATCGAACTCCTGAAATCACCTGCATTTATTTTCCACAGCTTTTATACCCAAAGTAAAGGGGAGGGGGTGACAAAAGACTTTATTAACATGATACAATAATTGCTTTAATACTCTGAGACATCAAATCATTATGAGACAACATTTTGTTGTCTAGGTAACGAAGCTGCTCTAAGTCACATATCCTGAAGGCCGCTCCTCCCCATTGACCTCATAGTTATAAAAGAAGGAGATCAAATATGTTTGCATATCCTGACTATCGGTCAGGATTGAATGTAGCTATTATAATGTCAAAAGAACCAAGCAAAGCCAGGTAGTAGTGGTGCATGCCTTTAATCCCAGCACTCAGGAGGCAGAGGCAGGCAAATCTTTGTGAGTTCGAGGCCAGCCTGGTCTACGAGACAGGCTCCGAAAGCCACAGAGAAATCTTGTCTCGAAAAAAAAAACACAAAAACAAAACAAAAAAAAGAATCAAGCAATTACATCCTGAGTTGGGATGGGCAACTATGCTTGTCAATCATTTGAGTAATCTCTAAACTCTCTGACTGTCAGACAAGGTGGAAATGGGCCTGCAATTTTCAGCCTCCACACTCCATCACCATCTGGCACTCCAAGATTTTATATACATTAAAGGTCATATAGATTTTGCTTAGTTCCTAGAACTCTTCAGATCTTGAGTCATGGCATGCTTTTACCACTCAGTCCTATGTTCAGACACCAACCTGTATCAACTGCAAACTCAGACCTTGCATGTTACTTCTTTAGTGATACAAGTTGAATGTGATGGAAATGGGGAAACTTTCAGCCTGAGTTTGATCACTCCTGCAATCCTCATACATTCTCAAGTCAAATAAGATTCAGTACAAATTTGATGTGCTTTCTGGGTTAGAAATAGATGATATTCGTTAATTAATAAGTTAGGAGTTCCTTCTTGTTCATAACCAATGATTGTATAGATTAGAAATATAAAACCATGGATTATGTAAGATAAATAGGAACTAATGCCACAGTACACAAGTAATAAAATTGTATATATATCTTTAGGACCAAACTAGCAAAGAGATAGTAGCATCTATAACAGTTCTATATTGGCTTGTAAATTGTGAAATTTTATATTATATAATAGTGTCTTGTGTGCATTTTGGGAAGTGGTTTGTCCCAAGTGGTTGCTTGTTGGAAGCTTTGTCCCCAATATGGTGGTACAGGTTGAAGTAGAGTGGACATGGGGTTTCTGTGATACTGAAAGGTCGATGTGGCACTCCTGCAAAGGGGATCAATATGATTCTCGTGAGAGTTGTCCTCAGAATGAGCTTATTGTATGAGCAAGTCCAACCCTGGAATAACTCTGGAGTTGTTTATCTGGTGACGTTGTCTCCCTCATGCCATTATCTGTGAAGTCCTCACTAAAGCTGAAGCTGATCTTGAGCCTTCAGAACTATGCCCCAGATAAACCTCTCAGCAGTGATGTGGGATTCCCCTCTGTATGCTGTAAATACCATTGGTTAATAAAGAAATTGTCTTGGGCCTGGGCAGGGAGTAGAAATAGGCGGGGAAAACTAAACTGAATGCTGGGAGAAAGAAGGAGGAGTTAAAAGAAGTCATGTAGCCTGGGCCGGAGACAAATGTTAGAACTTTTCCTAGTAAGCCACAGCCTCATGGAGATACACAGGTTAATAGAAATGGGTTAAGATGCAAGAGTTAGCAAATAAGAAGCTAGAGATAATGGACCAAGCAGTAATTTAAATAATATAGTTCCAGGAAACAGACAAGCAGCCTCCCTCCAAAAGATGAGTAACTATTGAAGCTAGTTGTTAGTATCAGCATTTACAGTAATGAAGGGGGAAATGGTGTACCAATTCCCTTATAAGTTCTAACTCATATACTGACAATTGCAATTTCATACACTATGTTACTTATTGATCTTATCATTGTGTTAGCAGTACAGAATACTGTTACACGGGTGAGTTAAGGGCATTTGTTATATGGGGGCATTCTGTTTCTTCCTTGTCAGCAGTATTTCAATGGGAGAGACAAATCAACAGGCTTGACTTCATACAAAATGAAGTCTGAAGCTTTCTATTCCTTGTGTTGGTCTGATCTCTACACTTAGATTTTGAGAGAGAAGCACAAAATCCAGAATTGGTAAATTAGACCATTTGTCAAAGATCTTAGAGTCCTTTGTAGCTGTAAACAGTATACATCCAACTTATTATAAGTACAAGAAAATGGATGATGTCACATAGTGAGATCTGCAGTGAGAGCTGAGTGGTAGGGAGGGGTGTGGTTCAGTCACCATAGAAGACTCAACTGGCTTATAACACACTTTCAACTATCCTGAAAGAACTGGCTGCTACTTTTCTAACTTGTCATCTCATATTCTGTAACTGCAGAATTTCAAAATGCATAAACAAATTTTTGAAAATTATAAAAGCAGGAAGCAAGGGGCAGCCCGGTGAAGAAGGGATATTCCTTCTCTTTCCTTCTCCTATTCATTTGCTTCCCTCATTTCTTCTTCCTCTCCTCCTCCTTTTCTCTCTTCTCTCCTTCCTCCCCTCTTCTCCTTTTCTTCTTTGTACTCTTTCCCCAAACCCTGTTTCCCCCAAGCATCTTCAGGAGCCTTCTTCTCATGCCTCATTCTCTATACTGAGTTAAGGGAAACAGAGATTGGGGAATTCTCACCTACAGGCCCAAGGCACATATTCTGCCTACCAGGGAGAATGAGGGAAGGGAATGGCCATTGAATGGGAAAAAAAACCACAACCAGAATGAAAAAAGAAAAGCAATAACAATTGCTGTAGTGCATCCATTCATTCCATTGGTCACAGCAGCCTGAGGCCTGTAACTGAGGTTGCCATGGAAACCAGGCAGGAGCAGAGATGCCAGCGCATGTGCATGTGCATTCCAGGCTTTAGATCCTGTGAATCCTCACATTTGAAAAGGTCATTTGCCTTCTGCTTACGTGAGTAGTTTGTTCTTTGCAATCAGTGATGCCCTAACTGACTCCAAGCGTACACAGTGGGAGGCCTGATTGAATGGGTTCTGACATCAGTTCTGCCATTCAACATTGGTGTGACTGGGAGTTAACCATGCCACATCTCTGAAGCTTGACGTAGTCACCTGTGGAACCAAACTATTTAGATGCTTCAATCCTATGATCACTATTAGTTCTATGACTTTTTTTGAGATATGTTATTAAAGTTAATTTCAGGCTCCTGGCTCTTGAGTATCCATGAAATTATTAAATAAATTTGCTTTCCTCAACTATAAAAAAATCAAAGAGCTGATTAGCATTAGGATGAAAAGAGGAAAAATTGTGCTCAATAACCTGAGAGATTTCTGAAGGCAAAATTTTACGCCATAAGAAGCCTGGCTTTAGTGTCCTGGACATCACTTTGGTGAACATGTAAAGCAGGCCGGGATGAGAAGGTGGGGACTCAAGAAGACTTCCTGTCCTTTTACTACCTCCCCACACTATATCAGGAGGTGCTACTTGAAGATTCACTCTGTAGTAGGCACAGCACCATGGACTGAAGTTGTATCAAGTTAGATTTACATATCTCTTTGCATTAAGTTTGGTAATAGGTAACAGAGACCCAAAGAAACATCAGCTTAAGGCAAGAGTTATGTTCTTTTCAAAATGGAAGTCCCAGAAGTAGGGTCATATAGGGAGACTTAACGTTTTCCCAGCAGATCTGCTTTGTGGCTACATGTGTCTCTCTATTCCCAAGGCTGTCTCTTGGTCAGGATCTCTGACCAGCTTTCCCTAGCAGATCTGACTCTAGCCTGCAAGAAAGAGAAAGGAATACAGAGGGAAAAGAAAGAAGGGGACATTTTAGGTGCTCTTTAGAGAAGTTCATGCTTACTGTCTACAAAAGAGTCATGTGTCTGCCTGCAACTATGGGGGAAGTGCAGTTATGCCTTTTGTATCTTACTATGGGTCTATAAAAATATTAGTGGCTCTATCGCTTTGGACAAAAAGGATGGGTACCAATGAGCAGCTAGTAGTCTTTGTATATATGATGGCTCTTATTTCCTTGATATCCATATGAGTACTCCGTTAAAATGCTTCATAGAAATAATAGAATGAACATGTATGAATTTCAGTGGAGAGTAAATGGTAAGAGAAGATAAAGAAAATTAAGAAAAATATTTGAGGATGAAGTCATAGCTAACTTGAAACAAAGTATTGATTTTAAGCAATAAATATTCCTCTACAAAGCAGCATAAAGGAACATAGATTGCAAGTTACAGATGCAAAGAAATGGCGTCAGCATAGGGGACAGGGATTTTGCTATGGAATTCATTTCATGTCACCAGAGGAGTTCCATAAGAGGGCAGTAGGTTTTGTTGGTAAGCCAGTAATCTGCGACAGTGATTGTAATGTGTCCAGGCAATTCAAAGGAGGTAAGTATAGTGATTTTCTTTCCCAGTAAGTAATAATAAGATAAATAGATGTCTACCTGTAAGCAGTGAATTTATATCCATCTCTTACATCATACACAAAATTAACTTCAAGTGGTACATAGACCTAAGCATAGTGTCAAATTATGAAGCTTCAGAAAGAAAAAGTAGAACTTTTTTTGTGTGTATGATATTGGATAAGACAATAAATTCTTAGTTAGGATGCCAAAATATCACCATCCCCAAAAGAAGACAAATACATTGGACTTTGTGAAAATGGACAACTTTTGCCCTTGAAAAGATACCATTAAGAAAATGAATGGGTAAGCCACAACTTAGGAGAAAGTGTTTGCAAATGATTTATCTGGGAAAGATACATATTCAGAATACACAGAAAATGTTATAAATTAATAAGATAATTCATCCCAAAAGTGAGAAGAAACCAGAGTTGACCATTCACCAAAATTATATAAAAAATGGTCATTGAAGCAGCATTATTTATCAGGATTATTTACCAGGAAATCAGACTCCACTGCCACCGTGAAGTGCCCTTTCATACCCCATAGACTACCCACCACCCTAAAAGCAATTAGGAGTTCAAAAGGATGTATATACAATGAAAGGGGTACATGCACTATATAAATGTCAATTTGTGCAATAACTTGTTCCAACTTGCTTATAATAGAAATTTTCATAATAGTCAAAGACTCAGATATCTAAATGTCCACCAAATGACGAATGACTAAGACAAAATGGATAGATACACATGACAGATGCAATTTAGTAAATAATATTATGTAATGTATCATTGCTGAGCACTTCTATACCCTAATATCAGAAATGTTAGTCTAAATGAAAGATACCGAGCTGTATAGACTATAAGTTACAGGGCGTCTTAGTTAGGGTTTCGGTTGCTGTAATGAAACACCATGACCAAAAGGGCAAGTTGGGGAGGAAAGGGTTTATTTGACTTATACTTTTAAATCACTATTCATCTTCAAAGAAGTTAGGACAAGAACTCAAACAGGGCAGGAACCTGGAGGCAGGAACTGATGCAGAGGTCATAAAGGAATGCGGCTTACTGGCTTGCTTCCCAAGGCTTGCTTGGCCTGCTTTCTTATCGAACCAAGGACTACAGCCACAGTGGGCTGGGTCTTTCCTCATTAATGACTAATTTAGAAAATGCCTTACAACCAGATCTTACAGAAGCATCTTTTCAATTGATGTTTTCTCCTTTCAATGACTCTAGTTCGTGTGTCAAGTTGACATAGACCAGCGAGTATATAGGGTTACATTTGTATGAACTAACCAGAACAGGGAAGCCGACAGGGACAGTGGCAGAGTTTTTTGGGAACTGATGTTAGCAAGCAGATGTCACCACAGACAGGTAGTTTCTTGTGGTCCAAGATGATAAGACTATTCTATAACTAGAATCAGACTAGTATTGATTAACAGGATGAGGTCACTAAAAATTGTCGACTTATGCACTTAAAATGGGCAAGTTCTATGGGATGAAAATTGTATCTCCACAAAGCTCTTTAACAAAGCAACAACAACAATTTTTTCAAGTTTATTTTGAGTTTTTTAATTAAAGTTCAATAATATTCTTTTCCTCTTTTGTTTCCTTCCACCAGGCCTTCTTATAATTTCCCCCTTCAAATTCATGGCATCTTTGTCTTTAATTGTTATTATTACATTTATATAGGTAAACAAACAAATAAATATATAAATACTACCTTCTAAGCCTGTTTAGTGTATATGATTTTGGGGATGACCATTTTGATATTGGGTCACCATCAAGGGGCCTGTCTCTAGGAAAGACTAAGTCTCCCTTTCTTGTCATTCCTTAGTTGCTTGTAGTTCTTTGTCTAGAGGTGGGGAGGGACATTAGATTCTCTCCTTTGGCATTAGCATGTGTACTGGTGTTGTCTTTGTTCAGGTCTTGTTAGGCAATCATATTGTTGTGGTATCATGGGTGAAATTCACTGTCATTTTTAGGAGACACTATCTCACAGAAGACAAAAAACATGTTCTTAATTAGAGTGGTTTGTGATCCCAATTGCAAAAACCAACCAGGAACCCCAGGGAGACTTCTGAATGTACCCCCGTTTACACTCTCCTCCAGCGATTCCTTTTCTTGAGGTTTGGACTTTGATTCTATGAAAATGCTTCTAGGTGCTTCTAATGTATCCTTAGATAATGAGGTTAGAAGATACTTAAACATTTGGAATTAGCTCATATGTGATATTTGTTTTTTACTTGAAGAGTTTCGATACATCTCCTAGGTCATACTCAAATTTCTGATCCTCCTGCTTCCTCCTTCAGAGACCCTCTTTCCAGTTAGCATGATTATCTCATTGACTGCCTTGAAAGCTCCTGGATTGGTGAAGCATGCTTTTGGGCATCTCTGGGAGGTTTTCCCAGAGCATTCCCTGGAAGGAGACCATGAGCCCTTAGTGTAGGCTGCGCTATCCTGGAAGGCCAAAGGCCCAGGGGAAAGGGAACATGGCAGCACACTGGGACGTGCAGACGTCCTCACTTTGTTGCCCACATGTGACAAAAGAAAATGCTGTTCACCACAGCCACATGTTCTTGCTGCGTTAATGCTCTGTCCAAGTGCCTGGAGCCAGGTGACTGTGGACTAAAATCTCCAGATACAAACTGTGAGCCGAGCATTTTATGTCAGGGATTTTGTCACATTGACGAAAAATTCTGACTAAGTGGTTGGTTACCTTTATTGTTTAGATTGAGATCAACGGTAATGTGCAGAAGGACATTGTTATTGTTATTATTGTACTTAGGATAGTACTCAGGCTCCTTGTTGTGCTAGACAAGTACTCTACCACAAAAGCACATCCTCAGCCAGCCCTGTTTCATCTCTTCTCATTTTGAGACAGGATCTCATCACGTTGTCCTAGTTGGCCTTGAACTTAGCTCTGAACTTAGCTCTGGCAAAACTTGAACTTGTGATAGTCTTGCCTCAGCTTTTCAAAACGCTGGGATTACTGGCAGGGACTTCCATGTCCTGCCCAAGGATGAACTGAGATGATTCATCTATGGAATTAGAGACCTGTTACATTTACTCAAGGAGTAATAATCACGATCCAGTTGGGGGACGCTGACATGATTATTCATCTATATGAGAATAATAAAGCCATTACATTAGCCCTTGCATCACGAAGCTGTGAGGATTAAACGTGTTACAGGAAAGAGTTTGAGTAGCTCTTGATGCAGCGCATTACACAGCATTTGGGGTTATATTGCTATCATCATTAAGTTTAGCAGCAATTGCTTTGTGCCTGGGATCCTCAGTGTAGAGTTGGATAATTGCACGAATGTGGTCACACTGGCTCTGTAAGGGAGAAAGGGATAGAAAAGGAATTAACACCTCTTCCCCACCAGGCTTTTGTACTGTGAAACCAGGACAGGTGCAGGGAGGAGGCCAAGCTTGTCTTTGGTCTGATTCCTTCCTTGTGCATAGGGGAAAAAAGCAGCTATGTCAAGAAGGTCTAAGTAGTAGACACAGAGAAGTAACTTGTTATGAATATTCTAATTTCTGTACATTTCAAACTTTGCCTCTGTGGATGTCTGTTTTCTCTTGACCAGACCCCCTCCTGTCTTCCTCGTTAACATCATCTAGAAGTTGTTCCTTTTGAAGTTCTCTAGACTCTTGTCTGTTGGGTTTTTTTTTTTGTTGTTTTGTTTTTGTTTTTGTTTTTTTGTCAGAAATTTCTCAAGTTGCTTTTGGTAAAACTAGATTGGAAATGAGTTTTAGTTTATTAATTTATCCATAAATTATCCAGTATGGCTTGGTAAGAGGATGATATAAATGACCCTTGAGGCCAGTCAGGGGAAACTCTGCCAATATTTTTTCATTTTATAAAATGAAAGAGCATCTATTCATTTATCCATTTCTAGGACATAAAATGTAACAGTCAATTTAATCAGAATTAATTGTGCCCACTTTAGTTCTAATTAAAATTTCATTTTTCATCATAACATTTCTGTAAATATGAAGTGTCTTCTTCATAATTATTTTCTAGAACTCTAATAGCAACATCACAAAAACCCTTGGGAAATCATGCACCAAAAAGGCCTGATCAAGTTACTGTTTATTATAGGTATAGATTCTTAGTTGATGTGACATTTTAAGGAGATGGTAACAGGTGATTTTCTTATCCTCTTTCCTATTCTTTTTGTTTTTGTTTGGAGCAATAGTGAGATGTCTTCAAAAGAAGATCAAGGGTGGGGAGTGCATTTGCAGCCTGAACTTGGAAGATAGTCTATCACAAAGGTTGGAGATAGCATTCACAACTGGACTCCCAAAGGATCACCCAGTAGTATTACCACCACCTGTGATCCAATTTGTCAAATCAGTGACCCAACCATGCAAGGAATGGTAACATGAGGCCCTTGTTTGTTGGGGTTTCTGTCCTGCCCAGTTCCCACAGCTGGCAAGTCCCAAAGAAAATCACACAGAGGTTTCCATAAGATTATAAACTTATTAGCCCATTAGCTCAGGCTTCTTATTAGCTCTTATAACATATATTAACCCATTATCCTTATCTATGTTAGCCACATGGCTCAGTACTTTTTTCAGCCGGGCAGATCACATCCTGCTTCTTCTGTGGTCTTGGCAGGAGTGCAGAAAGAGCTTCCTTCTTCCCAGAATACTCCTGTTCTCATTGCCCCACCTCTACTTTCTGTCTTGTTTTCCCACCTGGCCAATCAGCATTTATTTAAAACATGATTGACAGAATACAGACAATTCTCCCACACCAAAGGTCTAACATCAAGAGTGTTGGGAATACATTGCCTTCATTCTCTAAAAGTCTTGTCCAGCATCCAACTCCCACTTCTTAATGTTTACTGCTTCTTTCATTAATACCCAATGTTTTTTTGTTTGTTTGTTTGTTTTTGATTTTTTAAATTTATTTTTTTTTTAATTTATTAAAGATTTCTGTCTCTTCCCCACCACCGCCTCCCCCTTTCCCCCCCCCCCTTTCAAGTCCCCCTCCCTCGTCAGCCCAAAGAGCAATCAGGGTTCTCTGCCCTGTGGGAAGTCCAAGGACCACCCTCCTCCATCCAGGTCTCGTAAGGTGAGCATCCAAACTGCCTAGGCTCCCACAAAGCCAATACGTGCAGTAGGCTCAAAAACCCATTGCCATTGTTCTTGAGCTCTCAGTAGTCCTCATTGTCCCAATGTTAACTGAGCAGACCAGCTTTCCATGTTTTGATTCCCTTCCCTTCCTCCCTTTCCCCTTCCTTGCCTCCTTTCTTCCCTTTCTCCCTTCTGTCTTCCCTCCCTCCATTCATCAGTGTCTCTTTTTCACTTTATTTTTCAGTTCTTTCATTTTTTTACTTTTCTTTTAATAGGCTTTCCCAAAGAATATAGGCTCAATTGCCATAGAGGCCACTATATCTGAGCATTTGGAGGATCAGGATAGTTTTAGATAGTCTGATTGAATTTCTTTAATAGTGATTGTTTGGCGGAACAGTATTCTAGTCTCTGAGGAGTGCTGGGGATGAATACCAGGCTAGTAGAGAAAAAAATTACACCTCAACTCTGCTATGACCTAGTCTTTCTTGAATGTTGCAAGTATTTCTATTAAAAGAGTAACTATGATTAAAATAAATGAACTAATGACCTAATTCCAGTACATAAGACCCCATATAAAACCACAGGAAACATGAAAAAAGGCACCCAAGCAAGCATGACTTCTCCAAACCATGCTAAGCCCATTGTAAAGGCCTACAGGGAGGATGCATGATATGAAGTCATAGACAAAGAGGTCAAAGAAAGATTGTAAGTATGCTCAAAGAGGTCAAAGAGGACACAGATTTCTGAGTGAATTCTAAGATACAACAAATAGCTGCATGAAGTAAGGCAGTTGATACAGGATATGAAAGTAGAATTCAATAAAGAGATATAGATACTGAAAAAACTGAAATACTGGAAATGAAAAGTTCAGTAAGCAAATAAGCCCTACACAAAGATCCATCAGCAGAATGGATCGGGTGAGAATAGATTATCAGGGGTTGAAGACAGGGCAGAGGAACTGAATACTCAGCTGCTTACAAAGATGAATTAATAACAAAACATGGACAGAACATTATAAAGCTGTTCAAAATGCCAAATATGATGCATAAGCCTAGAAAAATAAGAACAACATATTAGAGGAATAGAAATTCTTTTCAGTATAATTGAATAAAACTAGAAACCAGCAAGAGAAATGGCAGAAAATAACCCAATTGTGGAACAACACATAATTGACTGAGGATATAATCATCAAAGGACTCAAGAAAGAAAGAAAAAGATCATAGAATCAAGTGAATATTAAAACACAACACCCCAAATCTGTGGGATGCGGTGAAAACAACCTTAAGAGAGAAGCTTGTGGCTACCAATGCTTACATTAGCAAACTAGAAAGAATTCAGATAAATAACCTTGCATTAAACATTAGGGTTCAGGGAAGAAACCAAACCAAACCCAGAATCAGTAAATGAAGAGAGGCAATTAAGATCAGGGTGGAAATTAGTGAAATGGAAATTAAAAAAAAAAGAATACAAAGAATCAATAAAACAAGAACTTTATTGTTCGAAAAGATAAAGAACATTGATATACCCTTAGCCAAAAACAACCAAAGAATGGGAGTGAATGAATGACCAAATTAATACAATTAGAGATGAAAAGAGAAAGATTCCAACAGGTGCCAATGAAACTCAGAAAGTCGTTAGGACATACCTTAAACCTATACAATTCACTAAACAAAGTGGATTAAATTCTAAATAAAGTGGATTAATTTTTCAACAGACCTACAATCAACAATGAGATTGAAAAAGTAATAAAAATACTTCTCAATGAACAAAAGTCCAGGTCCCAGAAGGACTCATATTCCAATGGCCTTGATAAATTTAGGTGCAAAAACTTTCCATAGCAATACTTGCAAACCAATCAGAAAACACAGCTCTGTTAGTTCTTTCCTTACAACTGTGACAAAATATCTTTAAAATTCAATTTAAGGCAACTTTTCTTTTGGCTGATAGTTTGATGATATAGCTACTATGGCATGGAAATCGTGGCAGCAGGAGTTTCAGGCAGCTTATTATATTACATCCACATTTAGGATGCAGAGTGAGGTGAAGGTCAGTACTCAGCCTGCTGTCTCTTTTTGACTTGGTCTGATGTACCAGCAAATAGAGTGGTGAGCTTCCCAGTTCAATTAAACAAAATCTAGAACCCCTTCATGGACATCTTCAGAGACTTGTCTTCTTGGCAATTTTAGGTCCTGTCAAGTTGATGATCAATATTAGCCCCCTATCCTTTCAAGAAATGTACTGATCATTGACTTCATTCCAGAAATATGGGGGTGTGTCAATAACTGTAATAGGTCACATAAATGACATCAAAGACAGAGGTCACACAACCATCTCAAGAGATGCAGAAAAGAATTTTTTGACAAAAACATGTGCAACTTCTCTGGCCATCAGAGAAGGGGAATTGAAACTCTATTGAAATTCCCTCTCATCCCTGTTAGAATGACAGTCCTCAAGAAAACAAAGAGCAGTAAATGCTGCTGAGGATGTGAACAAAGGGGACAAATCACTTACAGGTGGCTGATGGGAAAGTAAACTAGTGCAGCCATTGTGGAAATTAGTGTGAGAACTTTTGAAGACAGGAAAAAATTGAATGTCTACCACAAGATCCAGCTATTCCTTTCTGAACGTTTTCCCCAAGAACTCCCAACTCAACTTATTACAGAGATATTTGGCAATGTTTATGGCAATACTGTTCACAATCACTAAGTTGTGGAGCCAAACTAGATGTCCAACAGGAGAGGGGCAGGTAAGAAACATGTTACATCTTATATACACTATGGAATATTTTTCAGCCATAAAGAGCAAAATTATGACATTTTCAGGAAACCAGGTACAACTGGAGAGAATTGTATTAAGTTAAGTCATATTACATATTTTCTTTAATTTGTAGTTGCTAGATTTTATATAAATATATAAAACCATGTATGCATATGTAACGTGAAAGAAAGGGAACTGTCTATGGGAACAAAGACTAATTGGTGTGCATGTGTTCAAAGTATAGACTGTCCTTATGCAACACAGTCCAAAGCACAATGAATATACGCAACGACAATTTAAAAGAGAGCGAATGGTTTCTCCCACAATAGGAAGAAGTGACAATAAGAGTAAATGCTCGCAAAGCTAATCACCTCGCTTTTTTTTTTGCCTTGAGAATAGGGATTCCTAATTATATACAATTTTGATTGACCCTGAAAGCCCAAGGATAACTAATTTTCAAAGAATATAATTTAAGCGCAACCATTTTTAATCCTATTAAAATATTCAGGCATTGAATGAGTATGAGAGGCCCCAGCTGGTAGGTCCATTTTGAGGGGATACTAAATCTAAAGAAGGAAGTCTTTTGCCACGAGTTGGGCCTTATGGGTCATGGAGTAGCCAGTTTCAGCCTTTTGTGCTCTGCTTACTGACTTAACACCATATAACCAACAACCTCACTCTTCTGTGCTTCTCACCATGAGCCACTCCTCCCTTACCCTTGCCTTCCCTGCCATGATGGACAGTACCCCCTCAAACCATGAGCCAAACTAAATTCTCCCTTCTTTAAGTTGCTTCTTTTGGGCATTTTATCACAGCCATGAGGAATTAACCAGTAGACAGCCTTGAGCTCAACAGGAGGACAGAGTTGTAGGGGTGGAAGATGCCCCTTAGAGCATGTGGATCCTATAGCACACTCAGTTGTAGCTTCTAGAAAAGTTTAGCTCCTGTGCCTATGAATGAGTCCTATGTGATGTCTATGAGGACTTGCATTAATGAAGAATTTTCACGGGTCTCGGGATAAAAACTTCAGGCAGAGTAACCCCATTATGGCAGGAATGGAACAATCTAGTCCACAAAAGAAACTCTGGGATTGGAGAGATGTCTCAGTGGTTAAATATCACATACTGTTCTTGCAAAGGGTCTGAATTTGCTTTCTAGTACCCACACTGTGTGCCGTGCACAATGCCCATCTGTGCTCTATGCACTATGATACAGTTCATGAGCTTCCGGCCAGAGGCTGGAGGTTGAAACACACAAACACCCACAGACAGAGACATGGACCTTTAGTCACTGGTAAGAAGCCCTTTATTCAATAGCACCATGGAGGCTTATATACCCAACAGTCAAGTGGGCCCACAGGTGAAAACCTTATCCTCTGATCCTCAAGGCAAGGCAACACATGTTCGTGAAGCAGAGCTGGTAAACAGCTTTGACACAGCTTTTAGTAACTCAAATCAGAAGGAAAGTAAAGATCTCTAGCGGGGAAGAGCAGCTGGAGGCCAGGACTCCAAATGGTCCCAACAACTGTGTAGTTAGTTCATAGTAATGTGTAAATCCAGTTCTAGAAGATTCTCTGGATTCTGAAGTTACCCGCATTCATTTGCATGCCCTGCTCCAGACGTACACCACACATAGTCTTTTTTTTTTTTTTTGAAAGAAACCTGACATATGGGTTGATGGGATGCCTACTTTTGTGAACTGTAGGGGTTTTTTGATCCTGTGGTAGCTGGACTCTGTGCATGGAGCCACAGTCTTTACAATGAAGTGTAGATGCTGTTTCGTGTGCTAGCTCCTCAGTCATGGGTAGAGCACAAGGGAGGAGGTCAGGCCTATGGCAGCTGTGGACAGGTAGCAGCTCTATCTTCATAGGTGAGCCTGATGAATATTCCCCAGAATTTTATAGCCTTAATTGTCAGAATTATTTTAAAATAGTTTTGGTGATTTCCTGGAAGTTTCTCCCTCACTCTCCTTGTTATGGTATGGCAGAGTTCCCAGACCAGTCAAGTTCAATTCACATGGTAAACCAAGAAGACCCATCTTTCCCCAAGGTCAAAGAAGGAAGTGGCCTATGGCGCCTTTAGAAAAAGGTTCTTTAAATATTTTATTAACCTTTCACTAGTGCAGGCCCATTTCTGTCTCTTCAAATATTTAAAGCAGCTCACTTAGCTTGGGAAGGCAGCTTCAGGGGTCTCTTGCTAGCTGTTGGCTGCAGGCAGATAACAGAGGTGCCCAACTACAGAGGGGGTATTCCCTCTAAAGGAGGGCAAACAGACTTGAGGAAGTGCAGGCAGACTCATGGCTATCATAGCTTGTGGCTGCCAGGATCCCAAGGTCCAAAAAGAAGGTTCGAGATTCCATCACTGTAGATGGTTTCCACCATCTGCTTCCTGAATTCCTTTTCTCAGAATGTCCTGGGTGTGAAGCAATAGCCACCCTGTGATAGTCCTCTTTCTTGGAGGGAAAGCAGGGGCTGAACTAGAAATCAGGGGCCATCTGTTCTGGCTTTATCAGCGATGGAGAAAGTCAGCAGTAAAAAAAAAAAAAAAAAAAAAAAAAAAAAAGCAATACGTGGAAGCATTAGGGTTCTCCAAGCTGTCAAAGCCTCTTACCTCCCCTCCCCTTCCCACCTTTTCCCCTACTCTCCCCTACCCTTCCCTTCCCTCCCTATACCCTCCCATCCCTTCCCTTCTTCTCCATTCCCCTCCTCTGGCCTCCTTTCCTTACCCCTTCTCTTCTCATCCCTCCCCTGTCCTTCCTCTCCCCTCCCTTCTCTTCCCTTCTTTTCTCTTCCCCTCCTCTCCCTTCCCCTCCCTTTCCTTATTTTGGCTTCACTTTCTCCCTCCCTCCTTCCTTCCCCCTCGGTTTCTTCTATTTTCCAAAAAGACCTCTTTTAAATGTAGTTCTAGACTTGTAAAAAGTGGCAAAAACAGCAATTTGTATTTCCCCTCATCTAGATTTTCACATTAGGTAATCATAGTTCAAAACCAGGAAATCAAGGTTACTCTGAGTCTATTAAATTTGAGAGAGGTCTTATTTAAATGTTACTGGCTTTCCTGCTGGTCTCCTTCCTGAATTCCTCCTATTTGAAGAGTCCCACATACAGGATCTCATGAGCTCTAGCCTCCTTCCCACACATGTGGATTTTTTTCTTTTTTACTGTGTCCTTCTGGATCTAATATTTTGGAAAGGGTTGTTCCAGGGAATCTCAACCTCCCCATGAGTTCCTTTACTTACTATACCGTAACATCCTGATCATTGCTTCCTCTGCAGAAGTGCCCTCTGGTGTATGTGCATGGTCATCTTGTTGCCACAGTTCTTCAATGCCATTTGGGATGCTGTGATCAAACCGGTTTGGTCTGTCTGTGCTTTGGGTTTGCCATCTGTTTGCTGGGCCCACTGGCCACAGTCTTTATGAGAAAAATGAGGTGACATTTATTTTTTGCAATTTACTTCTGAGTAATAGAATCCTCTCCAGCTGGTACACCTGTCTTATTGTGCTTACTGGATCTGTGAGTCAGGAATTTGGACGTGGTATAGAGAGATGGTTTATTTCTGCTCAATGGCGGCCCAGGTAGAAATTATGCAAAGCAGATGGCTTATAGAGTAGCTTGTCCATTTTCCACATTTTCTACGTCTTGGTGGGGTGGGCCCAGCTGTTCTTGTTTGGGACCATTGTCTGGAAATTGGTGCACAACTTGTCCGGCATAGCAATGTTAAGGGCACTGGTCCTGTTCCTTGGTGGATGATGATGTGCCTCAGCCACATTACCCTGTCTGGTCAGACTGTTAGAGCTGGCTGCAGCTTCTGCTTCCTATTAACACAGGAAAGTGATATTTTGTATAGCACCAACCTCTGTCCTCAGATTTCAGGCACCACCTATTACTGCCAGTTCTATCTGACAAATCATACCCACGCCCTCTCATATTGTCCTAACTTATTTTACCTGCGGATGAATTTGATCACACTCCCAGGGGCATTGCTCCAGCCATGGCATCCTTTGGTAGGCCCCCCTGTTTGAGCTCTGTGAGATTTTATCTGTGATAGGAGACGTTTGAGGTAGCTGGATCCTTTGACCCTCCACAGGTCTCCTATTCTTCCAGAGCACTGCATATGTGGATCTATCCTGTATATGGGCTTGGTTTTGCCATGGCTTTGTCCTTCCTAGAAAAACATTCTTTAGCATGTGTAAGTGAATTCTAGCAATCTAGAGTCCAGTAAACTTTCCCTTGCCAGTTCATATTCTAAAGACCTCCAAGATTATTATTTTTCTGTCATGGGTGACAGTGTCTCCCATAAGTAAAGGCTTTGTTTAGTTAATGCCCAACTCAAGTGGTTCCTCTTCTTGGAATTAACTAGGTCAGAGTTCCCTATCAAATTTCTAGTACCTCAGTTTTCTAATAACACTCATTATAATTGTAATTGAGAAAGCTGATTATGGATTAACTTCTATGTATATTATGCATGTAAGCTTTGTGAGTGTAGAGGTGTACTGGCTATATCCTATTTCCCATGACGACTTCTAGTAGGTGCTGGAAAAAGATCCGCTCATCCTTCCCACCAAACCCTTTGTCCTTTGCTTTCTCTCAAGAATGGCAACAACAAGCATTCACAGTCAAGGACACTGGCTTTCTTCTAGCCTAGTTCAAGGCTGGCATCCTGTGACAATAGGGCATTTATTGCCTTACACATTTTAGAAGAATATTTGCTGTCTGCAACAAACATTCTGTGTTTTTCACCCAGAGGACAAGATGGCCCTCCTCAGGCCCGGACACTTTGCAGATGAGCAGATGAAGGGGTTCTCTGGCTTTCATTATTCTTGTTCTGCTACTGAGCCACATGACTGCCCCTGCAAATGACGCGATGCTCTCTAGATCATGTGCGGACTTTGCTGGCCTCTCTCCCACCTTTGGGGTAGTGTTCAAATGCCAGCTTTCCTGAGAAAGCCTCGCATGTTAGCAGCAGTGAAGGAAGTCGTCTCGTCCTCTCCTTGGTGCTAAATGGCACTCTTTCCTCAGTGGCTACAACAGAGAGCCATCTTACCATGGAAACTGCAATGTGGAAGTTGGCACACAGCTCCCTGTTGATAACTAGCGCGGGCTGGACTGTTAGCACTGTTGATCACGGCAGCTCACAAGTCAGAAATAACCAGCTCCAGGAAGCATTCATTCCTCACCCTCTCTGTCAACATGAACTTTAAGATACTAAGTAAGTCATACGCTCCGAGAGCGGCTTGTTGGAAATACAGTCACAGGAAGACCTGTGATATCTTGCTGCGAGGCTCATCGCACATTCCCTACTGAAAGTCTACCCATTCCTTCTCCCATTCAAGCTTTCAGCTGCCCCGCCAGTATCTGCAGAGCCCGTTCTTGAGGCCACATCTTAGGCATACAGTAAATGACAGCAAGACCACTCTGCTCCTGGTATTCTTGTCACATAGGAGAAGATGCTGAACATCCAACTCAACAGTTTGTCTAAGGAACTCTGTTAGATCTCAAGGCCGTTCTGACTACTGAAAGGCCTTTTCAGGCCAGGGATTAAAGGTGCTCGCCAACAACATGATGAACTGAGTTCAATCCAGAGCCCGCACGATAGGAGAGAACAGAAGCTTGAAAGTTATTCTCTTTTGTGTTGTATTTCTCCAATAGTTCTCTCTTCTCTCAAAAAAGCAAAATAACTCTCTCTTTCTCTCTTTCTCTCTCTCTCTCTCTCTCTCTCTCTCTCTCTCTCTCTCTCTCTCACACACACACACACACACACAGCAAACCTTTTTATTTTATTTAGATCTGATGCTTACAGCATTAAATTTTGGTTCTTTGTGGCTTAAGACAGGAAACAGAAATCTTTAATAAATAAATAAATAAATAAAGACAGGAAATATGTATACTATTTGTGTCTCTTGAGAATTGTATGTGGCATTTAGGGAACTTGAGCGTGGTTCTTTTATTTTAGCCTTATGTAGACTTATATAAAAGTGTATTTTTTTTCTATGTTGAATCCACAGTTCTTTATATTCTGAGTGTGGGACCACTAACAACTTTTGGGGGGTCTAGGCAACTTCCATATCAGACTCTTGTTGAATACATTTTGAGTATATTGCAATTACCAGGTAGGAAATTCAAATTTTAATGGGCTTGTTTAGAAAAAAAAAAAAAGCTTTGAGGGAGACAAGACAAGGCAGATTTAAGAAACAGGACAGAGTGGTTGTGTACAAGCCTAAGGAGGTGAGGCAGGGGTCTCCACTTGGTCTCAGGAATCATCCTGTCCCAACTATGTATTTGATGGTTTTATATTCACACAAAGTAGACGTTTTCAAGTCTATTAAATACTGGGCAAACTACTGTTGACTAAGGGCATCCTGTGGCTTTTCTCTGATTTTGTGACAGTGAGGAAGAAGCTATAGGTCCCGTAAAATGACTCTGGAATTGTCTGTTATATAAATACATTGTATGTGTTCTGTTTCACCAGCACTTAGAAAAGACAGGTCACAAAACGCCCGTTCCTGGCAACCCAGCGTATGTAAGGACAAGAATGGGTCCTATTGACCTTCTCTCTGGTCACCATCTTTTGCAGAACCACACTTTCAGAATGTACTTGAACTTTTCACCAGATGGGACCTTTACAAATGTGATAATAGAACATAAAAATACTCAGTCTTTTTCATGCTTAAAAATGACACTTTCTCATTGAATCCTCCCAGCAGCCCTTCTAGGCCTTTTCAGTGCAGTTCCAATTATCAAAAGGTCTTTTAAGGCCAGCAAGATGGCTCAGGGGGTGAAGCTGCTTGCTGCCAAGCTGACAGCCTGAGTTTGATAACTAGAACCTTCACGGTGGGAGGAAAGAACAACCCCCCATCCCCAAGTTGTCATCTGACCTCCAAGCTTGTACTGGGCTGTGTGTGGGTGTATGTGCACACACACATAGACACATGCATATGCACATGCACACACACACACAAATAAATGTAAAGTGTAATAAAAAGAGAAAGGTCCTTTCACATCAATTAATAATTAATTAAAACTTTCCTTTTTTCTCGTTCAGTTGATTGTCCTGATATAACCACACGGGCATCAGAGGAATAAGCTAGTTCCCTACTTCAGTGTTTCTTATTTGAATACACTATCGTGCTGGATTTCTTCAAACATTCTTTTTTTTTCAGCTAGTTAACTTTGCCTCCCACCACCAATCCTTCCATTCCCTTTGTATCTGTCCGTTATGCTCGCAACATGGTTGTTCCCTCTATGCATAATTTCCCGTTTTATTTTGATTAAAATATAATGACGTCACTTTTCCCCTTTCTTCCCTCTTTATCTTCTCCCTCCAGCCCCTCCCATGTCTCTCCCCCTCCTCTCAAACTGGTATCCTCTCTTTATTTGATTATCATTGTTACACATATATGGTTATATATGCAAACATATAAATATAGCCTGTTGAGTCTGTTTCATATTGCCTTCATGTACATGACTTCAGAGCTGACCCTGCTATACAATAACCAGTTAAGGGGATCTTCCTGGGAAAAAATGGTTTTCCCTCCTTCAGCAGGCATTAGTTGTCTGTAGTTCTTTGTCTAGGAATAAAATCCTACAAGAGTTTCTTCTTCTGCTTTGCATTAGCATGTCTATTGCTCTTGCTATCATTCAGGTGTTTCCTTAGGCTATCATATTGTTGAGGAATCACGGTTATAAAGTTTCTGTTCTTTCTAGGAGACACAACTTTGCAGTAGACTTCCTTGTCCTCTACTTGTTACAATCTTTCTGCTCCCTCTTTCTCAATGTTCCCTGGGCCTCAGGTACAGAGGCTGGGCTGTAGTTGTATCCATGGGGTCTCAGATCTCCCACAACATGCATTATGCGTAATTATCTCTGCATTATAATGAGTTGTGGTTTTCTAGAATGGCCTTGGTTTACTGCAGAGAAGATCATTTGATAAAGGGTAAGAGCTGTACTAACCTCGGGGTATAATGCCAAGTTTTAGAATGCAGTTGGGAATTTTGCTGGTCTAGTGAAGTGCCACTAGTATGTTCTCCTCTAAGACCCATGACCTCACTGGCCCCAGATAGTTGGCAAGTTTCCAGTACTGAACTCCTATTGAGTGGGACTTAAGTTCAACCAGACAGCTGTCAGCTCCTGCCAAAACAGGAATGCGCTGTTATATTGTTAGGGCTATCCTGCTGAGGGATTCATCGTGATTCATGGGCATCACAACTGCATAGGACTGTTGATTTTTCCCCTTCTTTGGCAGCGTGCACAGCAGCTGATACTACAAAAACCAGAACTCAGGAGAGTTTCAGGTTAAGTCCATCTTCCACCTTCCAAGTTCTGCATCTAAAATGTGCTATGTCCTCAGCAATAAGAATTTGTCTTCAACCTTTGAGAGGCAAGCAAGGGCAACAAGAATGGTCTTTATTGTTTGGAGAGTCACTTAGATTACCCTGACCAGCAGCTCAGACAAAGGTGTCTCATACCTGGTACTGAGGTTCAGTTGGATAGTCCATGGCTCTTGTAGGGACCATTGGAAACACAAGTGGCATAACTTCATTTAAGATATATATTCACTTCATTAAAACATATAGTACAAATTCTATATGTAATTTATGTTGTATTATATAAATTTAAGGTATATAATTACATGTTTAAGATGTGTATAATCATATATATATAATTTTAGGTAAATAAAAGTTAATATGATTCCTTGAGGCTTTATCAAACATCCTTAAAGTTACTTGTCCCTTCTTTCTCCCTCCTCTTCTGCAGTGATGTCTTTCTTTCTCCACTCCCCAAATTTTGCTGTCATTTTTTTTTTATGTGCGGCTCTGGAGACTGAGTGCAATATTTTAGGGACCTGATGAATGATTGCATAATGATCTTATTGTATTAATCAGAGCGTTTTCCTCAGGATAATGGATGTGTTACAGCTTAGGGTTCAGAGCCTAGATGCTCACTATCCTGTAGCTGTGTGGCTTTGAACCATTTGACCTACTTGGCCTTTTATTTTGGTTCTCATCTTTAGGGCAGGATCATGCTGTTTGAGAAGCAGATTTGTTTTGAGGATTGATGGTGATATTGGATAATGCATGTGATGCTGGCTGTACTAAGAATAATAACGAGTTCTGATTTGGTAAAAGCATACCATGCTGGTCATTCATATAGGAAGTTTTATCTATAGACCACTGTTGACTTATCTTCTTTGTTAGTTCTTATGTCTGGTCTCTGTTCTTTAGGTCAATGGTTCTTCAGCAGATCTGCATATTAGAGTAACCTGGAGAACATTTAGAAATTTTAGTGACCAGGCTATACTTTAGAACTCAATGGAACCATCATTTTGTCTTGTTTTGGTTTTTGGTTGTTTGATTGTTTTGTTTTGTTTTTTTGAGGTAGGATTTCTCTGTGTAGCATTGGCTGTCCTGACACTCATTCTGTATCTCAGGCTGGCCTTGAACTCATTGAGATCTACCTGGCTCTGCCTCTCGAGTGCTGGGATTAAAGGTGTGCACTACCATTGCCTGGTGGAACCATTAGCCTTATGAGTGATGTTTCATTTCATTTCATTGGTGTTCTCAGGCAAAACCTGAGAACCATTGTGTAGAGCTGTGCTTTCAAAGGGCATGTCAATGCCATTGAATGCAGCATAGGCTCTGTTAGTCACTTTATATAAAGCTCATGGGCTGAGCATGTAGCTCAGTGGTCAAGCACTTCCAAGCATGCAAATATATACACACAAGTCAGTGGCTACAACCAACTAATTAACAAATCTCAATAGCTTTCCTAATTCAACTGCAGTTTATTTAGTACTCAGGACAAATTCAATGTGGATGTTTTTGGTTGGCAGGTGGATTCCCATTTTATGTTGCTAATTTTTATAATTTTTCCTAAACAATTGTTAGCATTTTCAGAGAAATAGAATAATTCAGAGTCTTCCTGTAGTGCACAAAGTATCTCTCTGTCTCTGTCCCTGTCTCTGTCTCTCTCTGTCTCTGTCTCTCTGTATCTCTGTCTCTCTCTCTCTGTGTGTGTGTGTGTGTGTGTGTGTGTGTGTGTGTGTATCTAAAGAGAGACCAGAGAGGGAACCAGAGAGATACTTTTGTGACAAGATGGGATAAAAGTTCAGAGATGCAGAGTAAAGCTGATAGTATAGTTGAAATCCAGAGTTCCCCTGCCTCCCCAGTCTTTCCTATTTGGGAGAAAGCATGTTTTTATTCCATTGCATTAGGCTGGCCCAAATACCAGAGAGCAATCTGCTTTACCCAAAGCCTACCACTCCTTTGGGTCAATGTCAATCAAACCTAGACCACCCTCAGGGAAACACCCTGGATGATGTTTGACCTGGATGTGGAAGTGTAGCCTGGCCAAGCTGACAGATGAAATGAGTCACTACAAACATGAATGAGTAGATTTCACCAAGTGGACCTGGATGTGACCTTTGTACCTCCATATTCCACCAAATAGACTCAGCAGATAACTCACTCTTCCCAATAAAGGACAGACACTGTAAACCATACTTAGATATGAGCCCAAGAGAGGACCCAGGCTGTGGAGTGTCTACTAGGCCCTACCACATCTGCTCCAGAAATGCTTCCACTCCCAGCTTTTCCTTGCCAGAGACAAGAGGCTCCTTTGAGCTCAGGGTCCCAAAATTAAACAAAAGGCAGGCAGACAAAAGCACCAAGAGTGTTGCTCAGTACCTGAGCACCGAGAAAGCCTGTTTTATCATGGCCACAGGAAAAAAGTTTAAGGGAGAGGCTTACAGGCATTTTATATTTGCTTCTTCTTCTTTTCTTCTACTTCTTCTTCTTCCTCTTTTTCCTTTTCCTCCTCCTCTTCCTCTTCTCCTCCTCTTCCTCCTTCTTGTCCTCCTTCTCCTTTTCCTTCTTCTCCTTCTCCTTCTCCTCCTCCTCCTCCTCCTTCTCCTCCTTCTTCTGTGACTTTTTATTAATTTATTTATTTGTAGTACATAAACTTGGTTTGGGCTTCTAAATTTTGAGTGATAGGCACAGGGTGTATGCGTGTGTGTGTGTGTTTGTGTGTGTGTGTTTGTGTGTGTGTGTACATGTCATGGCCATGTAAACCCGGACATTGGGTGCCACCTCTATTGCCCTCTAGCTTATTTCCTTGAACCAGGGTTTCTCACTGAGCCTGAAGTTTACAGCCCTACCCCACCATCAAAGTTGGTAGCCAGAAAGCCACAGTAATCCTCCTGTCTCCCCCAGATCCCAACTCGGTTATGGGCACAAGGGGCCACACTTGCCAATTTGTGTGGGTGTTGGGGTGTTGAAACTAAATCTCCAGTCCAAATGTGCTCGTAAAGGGAACTGGCAGTGTTAATAATATTAAAGACTGCATAGCCATGTGGTGAAGAGTCTCCCATCCCCCCAGGCTAGAGACATTCTGGGATTAGAAACTCTATCCAATTTACAGAATGAGAAGAACATAGGCAGGGTAGTGTTTCCTATGAAGGATGGGAGAAAGGTGGAGAAAAGACAATTTCCTTTATGGGGAGGCTGTTTTTGTTTTTTAATTACCCTGAATGAACATTAGAACCTCCTAGGGAGGGCTAGAGCTCTTGCCCTATAACCGCACCCCCTGCCCTCGCCCAGAGAGAGGAAGGAAAGAAGGGTGGTGAAGGAAAGAGGGAGGGAGGGAGGGAGGGAGGGAGGAAGTTTAAGGAAGAGAGGAAGGGAGGAAGGGAGGGAGGGAAGGAGGGAGGGAGTGAGAAAGAAATGGAAAGAAAAGGGAAGGGAAAGAAAAGATCATTTGGAAAACCTCATGAACATTGTTTTGCCTGGAAACCCACCCCAAACATTGCTATTTGCTTGGCCTGCAATGGATCTTTGTTTTTCTTTTTATTGCGGTGGAAAAAAGGCCATCAGGCAAATGTATGCAGTGATAAGTCTTATGCCTCTAATATCTTACTGGGTTAGAGTTGCTTCTTCTGGGCAGGGGTTGCTTCCTCTTTAAACCTTTATTCCCGGAGTTAAGCATTACAGCTGCCAATATGTTTGGTTGTATATTTAAATATCACGCTGAAACGTGGTCTTCAGTGCTGAGCAGCACTGCAGAACGGAGCCAACCACATAGCAGTCAGGTGGTAAAACACAGACTACCAAAGGTCGAAATGCGGTTCCTATTTACAGTAGAGTTGGAGATTAACCACTGTCAGGTAAAGGGAGTGTGGACTGTCGAATAAATAGCAACTCAATGTCTAGGTGACTTTTTTTTTTTTTCTACTGTGAAGCCCAAAGTAGGTGTTCTTTGACCTTCTTTGGAATTATTCCCAATTTTGAGCTTTTGAGATTTTACTAAATTAAGAATAAGACATGTGGATTTTTTTCACAATTTAGTTTTTCACAGTCACTAAGCTTTTTAAGTAGGTACATATGGTGGATAGAGGCATACGGTAGGTGAAGAGCCAGCACAAGAATGCTTTCCTTTCTTTTTGACACATCTGGACCTCACTTATCCCCCTGCCTCTGCTTTCGACCTGACAAGTACAGATGGTGGAGGTCATGAGGTCATACTGTGCAATGGACACCTAATCCTTCCTGATCGGTACTGGTCCTGAACCAGGGTTTCTGCCAGCACTTTATAGGGAGCTGTCACTCAAATAAATGGCCCTCAGAAGGCTACATCTGTAGAGGCAGCATGGAGGATGGGGGGCTTGTGGCACCTAAGCCGGGATGTCATCGTGCCTGCAGAGTGTGAATTGTAGCTACAGAGACATAGGTAAAACACAGTGGAGAGCCCTCCCACTGGAGAAGAACCAGGAGATCACTCTTGTGGTGAGTCATACCTCCCGTCCTGAGCATCCTAATCAGAGGTCTCAACCATGATTCCCTAGACCAGAAGAAATATTAGCCCCAGACAACTGGACAGAAATTAAAAATCTGGAACCTGGCCTCAGGTTACCAGAGTCTGAAACACAGATGGAGAGAGGAAGACTCAGAGAAGAACTTTAGACCTTATTCCAGCCATTCTCAACCTTCCTGGGACTGCAGCCCCTTAATATACAGTTCTTTATGTTGTGGTGGCCCCGAAGCATAGGGGTAATTTCGGTGCTGTTATAGATTAGAATGTAAATATCTGATATGTGATCGCTGAAGGGTTGTCACCCACTGCCTTAATCCCCCTGGGTGATCCAGAATTTGGCTCAATTTAGAACCATCGCTTCAAGTAAGTCTGGTGCCCCGGTGTGAAAAACTTGGTCTCCAACCTGTGGTGCTATTGGGGGAGTGGGGAGGGGCCTAATGGAAAGAGGTTAGGTCATTGAAGGAGAAGCTGCAACCTGGCTCTTTCCTTTCTGGCTACATCATAAACAGACACCCTCTTCCCTCTGTAGTACATGGTGTAGGCATGGGCCCACGCAGCGAGGGCAAGTCACCCTGGACTAAAACCATTTCTTTTTCTGAAGGCCAGCATTGCTAGAGCACCAGAAAACTGACTAAGGTGGATAACTATGATGGCAGCGGGGACCCTAAGTATTAGAAAACTGCCTGAACTGGGTGGTGGTGGCATATGCTCACCTTTAGCTCCAGCACTAAGTGGCAGAGATGGGCAGAGCTCTGTAAGTTCAAGACCAGCCTGGTCTACACGAGCTATGCAGAGAAACCCTGTCTTGAAAAACCAAAATGGAAAAAAGAAAGAAAGAAAGAAAGAAAGAAAGAAAGAAAGAAAGAAAGAAAGAAAGAAAAAAGAAAAAGAAAACTGCCTGAAACTGTCTTCTCTTGTGGAGAGCCATTCATTGCCCTTTTTCCTGTTAGCTTCTTGTGCCAAGTTTAAATGGTCTCGAATGGCCTGGTCCGATACGGTTCTGGCTCCGGATTGAGCAAAAGGTTGCTATTTTAGTCTTAATGCCTGCATGGTTAAGTGACTAATCAGTGCCAGTCATGTGACCGCTCAGGCCTTTAGGTTTAATTGGAACCTTTATTTTTGCCAGAGAAACATTTGAAAAGGTAAAACTGAAAGTTGAGAAAGTGCCCGTGAGCGGCCTTTGTTGGCACTGCGCATTTTCCGTTTCAGTGGAGTCTCTGCTGCCCTTGTTAGAGGCTCTTTGGAATCACTTGGGATTTAATTGAAGGGAAGGGTGCTGGCAGCGTGAACTGGTGTGACAAGGTCACAATGGCTGTCTCTCTTTGCACCTTACTTCCCCAGGACTCCTGGTCTTCAGTGACCCAAACTCTACTTGGCTGCTGGGGCTGCTGGAAAGAAAAGGCCACTGCTTAACAGCAGGCGTTTATTTTCTCCCCATTCTGGAGGCAGGAAGCCCGTGATCAACAAGCTGGAATGTGCATTTTCCGGTGAGGGCTGCCTCCCTGTTCCGTCCCTGTCCTCACATGGCCTCCCCTTGTGTCTGTGGAAAAGTGAGGACTGCTCCAGCTCTCTGGAGTGTCTCCTTATTAGGCCACTGGTCTCCTGGGACCAGGGCTCTGCCCTCTGCCCTCCTTTAACCTTAACTACTCCCCAAGAGCCCTTCCTCCAACTGGAGCCACCCCAGGGGGTTATGACTGCAATATAGGAACTCTGGGGTCACAAATACTTATTCTGTATTTCCACCTCAGTGAAATGTCTCCCGGGTAATCGGGAGTAATTACCCTGTCAAATAATAACTGAACGCTTAGGAGCGGCCATTAGGATCGCTGGATTCAGGACTCTGCATTGGATTTCTCAGTGTCCATTTTCCTTCTTTCTTTAAAGATGTGTGTGTGTGTGTGTGTGTGTGTGTGTGTGTGTGTGTGTGTGTAATCATATATATTACCTGTGGGGGACAAGAAATATTGGATTCCTTGGAGCTAGAGATACAAGTGACCACGAGTCACGCTATGTGGTAACTTGGAACTGAACTTGGGTCCCTTGAAAAAGCAGTACATTCTCTTTTAGCCACCAATCCATCTCTCCAGCCCCTATTATAATTTTTAAGGATGACCAGATGGCCACATCAGCTTTAAGTGATTCTACTATAGACTCTGTGAAAACGTCACTTTAGAAATGGTTTAATTTGAATTTCCAGAACCCTGTTTTGTTCTGTTTGTTTGTACCCCCAAGTTCTTTCTGGACCAGAAGGCCAGCAATGTGGACTTGAACTTTGGTACTGCACAGCAAGGTTTGGGGTATATATGTCTGACAGGATGATACATAGTGTGTGTCCTTCACTGGGAGGTCTGTCCTCAGAAAACTACATCCTTCATCTTACAAATAGAATTTCTAGTGGGAGGGTGCTTTTTAGTTGGTGGGTACATGTTTCTAAATCTCAACTGGGTTGAACGTGATATGAGCACCATGTAAAGTCTTAATCATGATAATGCATTATCAAATCATTTATCTTTAGAATCTACGAGATTGATCTGGAAGCTGCTTTCTTTCTTCTCCTGGTGTTTGCTAAAGTTCTTATTCTTTGCACGAGATGCCCAACACTGGTACTGGTCTAATTAATAAAGCTCTTTTCTAATCTATTCCAAGTCCTCACCTCTATTTTTTGTGGACACTGAGTTTTTCCTCCCAAGCAAACTTATATAGAGGTGAAGGTCAGATCTCTGAATTCTGTTTGTCTTGTGTTGGCTTCTCTGAGCTTTGTAGCTTCATAAATCATATGATGATTTATCCTTGAAAATCGGTGGGCATAAAATGGAGAGATTTTAACAGTCTCTCATTGTGGGGGCTTTACTTTTTTTGACAAGATTTAAAAGTCCGTCTAGCCTAGAAGATGTAAGACTTTTGGGTTTTGTATAGTTACCAGCTAATGAAAGATGTAATAATAGTGACATGTATATTACGACTGATTATTTTACCCTACTCTTAGGAGGCGTAGCTAAGGTAAACATATTTTCATTTTAAAAAAGTATGAGCTCTGAATATGGTGAGCATTGCTTTTAAATAGTTTATTTGTCTGCAACATAAAATTTAAGAATCTTCAAAAGAAGATAAAAGACTCTAAAATTTTACAATGAATAGCCCGGTTATATGACTATATAATGTATAATATATTAGGGTGGTTCAAAATTACTGGCCAGAATCAAGAAAAGCTAATGTAAAATAAATTAAATATGTTCTTTCAGTGGCAACTATCCAACAGTTAGTTTGAATCAGCTATTAGAAACACAAAGAGAGTTCAGAAGAAAAGACAAATAAATGTGTAAAGGGATTGGAAATTTCAAGAAAATAAGAAAAAAAAAGTTTTTTTTTTTAAAAAAAATCTTGAAATAAAAAGATAAACGTACAGAAAAATATAATGGCTAAAATATTAGAAACTTTATGGTAAGATGAAAGATATTTGGTGAAAAATTTATAGAAATCATCTAAAGAGAGTCCCAAAGTCAAAAATAGAGAAGAACTTCCTTATGACTTCAGGGTCATGTGACCTGACGCTATCCACGTAACCTTTGACATGGAGAAGAGACATGTTAAGAAAAAATATATTTGGAGAGTCTTAGACATTTTCAGAAACTGGTCTAAAACAGGAATGTAGAAATCGAAGATTATAGTTAATGAGTCGTTTTTGGTTTTTTAAAATAAAATGTTCCTCGGAGTGTTTGCCGGAGTCCACTCGCCCGAGGAAAGTCTCAGTGTCAGCCAGACGCAAAGGAAACGTCTGTTGGAGCAGAGTGTGCAAGTAGCTGACAGGGGAATGACGGGATCTTTTTCACACCGGCAGCCTCAACTTCCATATTAAAAAATAATAACATGCTTCTTAAAATGAAGATTAGTGAGGAACACTTCCAGAAGATTAAACACAGAGAATTTAGCTCTCTGTAGTACTAGGAATGCTCAAATGGAGTTCTGCCTGGAGGGAAATTCTACCAGATGGAAGCAGATTTACTAGGGATAAAAGACAAATAAAGGACATTATTATTACGTAGTTTAACTTTTTTATTGATTAAATGCAGTCTTTTAAAAAACACCAAATATTAATTGCTGGAAATAATGGGCATTGGGGCATATTCATTTCTAAATATAATCACTGGCTCATGTTTACCTCCACTGCCCTCTCTTATACCTCCTTAAAGACTTTTTCTTTACATTTTAATTATGTGAAATCAACCAGATGTTTACAATAGATTAATGACAATGTATTATATAGTTTATATCCCTGGTAGAAATAACTATTAGACCATAGCCATAACCTATAAATGGTTTATAGTCTGAAACAGCTCTTATATCAAATGATTATATAGCATGTACTAGTTGTAAGAATATGTATCATCAGCTTAGCCATGTGGAAAACAAGATGAGAATCCCTCTAAAATTAAAAATATCCAATAATTCCACTACTGAATATATGGAAGGGAAAGAAAGTCAGTCTGTTGAAAAGACAGGTTTGCATCACTGGCCATTACAGCTCTGTTCGCCACAGCTAAGAAATGGGAAAAAGTGCCTAGCCTCAGACGAGGTGATGAAGAAAAGATGCTGCGTGTATGTGCGTTGGAATAGTGTTCATCTGTGAAAACATCCTGTCCTTCACGGCAACGTGGATGGAGCAGGCGGCCCTTCATTGAGTAAAATAAGCCAGGCACAGACGAACAAGTACCTTGTGATTTTGCTCTCAGGTGGAATCCCCAAAAGCTGATCTTTCAGAAGTTTAGAGCAGAATGGCCATGAAGTCTGTAGAGAGTCAGGTTGTGGGGGGATGGGAGACACTGGTCAAAGACTTTATGGTTAGAGACATGCCAGACCTTCTGGTGTGCACAGTAGGACACCTGTATGTAACAGTAACATACATTTCAGGATGGACCTTTATAGTTTCCATCATACAGACATGACAGATAGTTAGGCTACAGCTCAATTTGAACATTATGTACTATGTATTTCAAAACATATGTATTTCAAAATTGTATGTGTGCTTTGTTAACACATACAATTTTATATATTTGTGTATGAATTAAAAACTTTTTACAAGGAGTGCATATTTCAGTTTTTATGGCAACAATTAGAAGTCTAGAACAAAAGGAACACCTAGGGACTAGGAATACAGTTCAGTTGTGACAGTGTTTGCCTACCACACGCCAAGCCTTGGAACTAATCCCCATCCAGGTACAGTAGCCATGTTTGGAGTCATAGTGCTTTGGGGATGGAGGGAGGATCAGAAGTTCAAGGACATCCTTAGCTACTATAGCACATGTAGGGATAGCCTTGGCTATATGAGACCCTGTCTCAGTAATAGCAACAGAAATAAAACAGGCCAACCTGAAGATGCGAAAGTGATGCTGAGTGATGCTGAGCCAGGAGGTGGGATGCTGAATGGAGAGAGGGAGGCTGAACCATTCTGACACCGGCGTCCTTCTTTGGCTAACTCTCCTGTTCTCTCTGGCTTATGTTTCTATGAGTTATGTCAGCCTGATTCAGCCAAGATTAAAGATGATTTGCATTCAGAATTTTTGCTGATTTGTATGCAATGAACATCAGGCAGTGATTGGAGCAGAAGGCATTTCAGATGCTTCACTGCTGCTGAGTCTGATACCCAAGGACGGGCTTGTAAACAAGACATTATCTGTCAGCGAGGCCTCAGCCTCTGGAAACATTTTAATAGATAAATGACACAACACCCCAAATGTGTTCTGAGTCAGCATCATCACCTCATAACCTGGACCGTTTGTTTGAAGGTTATTCTCAGGTACATTTTACCTGCAGGGGGGTGATAATTGAGGATGCTGGTCAGCCAATGGCAGTGGCTACGACACTGAAGCCACCAACACACAGATGATCCCATTTTCTTGGTGACTGATTTTCATGGACTTTAGGGAAAAAAAATCACCATATAAATGGAGCTGTGACTCTCAGAGCAGTAGAGAGGGATGCGGATGATACAGGCCATGTCTGTGATATGTCACATAAAACTGTCTTGTGGAAACAATTGCTTATGTGTTGGGGGTGGCAAAATGTAGCCAGGACAGCACTAGCGAGCAAGGGACTATGAGCAAATGGGAGAGATTCTTGGAGCCTCAGAAACAGGTCTGAGTGACAGCCGAGGTGCCTAAAATTCTGCTTCAGCCATCTCCCTGATGACCAGGAGTGTCATTCTTGGGGCCCTGCTTTTCCTTTCCCCTCCTCCAGAGCAGTTTTGCTCAGCACTGCAGGGCTGGCCATGTAATTTATGCAGGTTAAGGCAAAATGAAGGCACAGGGCGCCTTGTTCTGATCCTTCCAGGCCTCTGAACTCCCCTCCCACTAACACACACTGTCTGCCCTCTCTGTTTTCCTTATGGAGGCCTGAGCCTACCATCTTTTCCACTTCCTACTTCTCTACAAAGGAGTGCACAGTTCGGTGTCTGAGCTGCTTCCTTCAGCCTTTATTTTGCCCACAACAAAGAACACAAAAACCTCAGTCCAGTCTGATGTAAACAAAGGAGAGATGACTTACTCTCTGCCTTGTTCTGTTATTACTGTCTTGCGCACTGTTCTCAAGCGGTAGCTAAGGTCATATTAATATTTTTGACAATCATATCACATCGATTCATTTGGTTATATGCATGTATCTCCATTTCTTCCCCCTGTTGAATGTGGCTGCTGATAAAGTGCTTCATGAGTCTTGTCAAGATTCTATGCATTAATATTACATTTAAACAGATAGATGGTACATATCTGTAATCCCAGCACCCAGGAGGTAAAAGGAAGAGAATCTTTAGCCTGAGACCAGCCTAGGATACATGGAGATACCCTGTGTCAAACAAAATAAATTGAAACAAAACAAAGTCAAACAGGCAAAGCATATTTTAAATGTTTAGAATGAGACCGAGGACACCGTAAATGCTCAACAAATGTTTGCTGCCATCACTCCTGTGACTGCTGCTGCTACTGAAGATCCGTGAGAACCCTAAACCTTAACTGGGACCATGGTCTCTCACGAGTCCCCACGCATTAGCCTTGAGCCTTATTGTCATCTCGAGAGTAGATTTGGGTTATTAAATATCTTGTTAAACTTTCACCACTCACACGTACTCTGTGTCTCTCTAGGTTTGGGGTTACTGCACTCTACTAAGCCTGTCACCTGTGAGCTCCAGCAGGTCACATCCCTGTTCAGTGTCGGGATGGACAGTTCCTTGACTATACCCGCAGTAGACAATTCAAATGCCTCTTTAGATTGGCACCAATTGAATAATTTGCTTCAAAGGAGGTAGAAACTCACCTAGCAAGAAGCTCATGGAATCCACGGTCACCCATCCTGGCACTGAAACCCTAGAGAAGAGAGATTCTGTGTATGGAGACAGCATTGGCAAGGTCTTTGCTTCTATTTCAGACTCTCCTGCCCCCCCCCCCCCGTGGCCTCTGCATATTCTCTCAACATCAGAAAAGAGCTTAAAACAAGCAAGAACTCTCTTAACTGCAGTTGGTCTCTGTCTATGAGTTTCAGGTTTTAATATCTCAAGGTTCATAACTTTTGTTTGCCAGTCCACAGAGACAGATTCAAAAGTAACTCAGCTTACTCAGGAGTCGGGGTGGGTGTGTGTGTAGAGATCCTGGATTCAAGGTCTGCTTGAGCTAGAGGACAGGTTTAAACCCAGTGTAGTTAACTTAGTTCAAATGTAAACGGGCCTGGGCTACAGCGAAGTGGTAGAGCACTTATCTAGAATGTATAAAGAAGAGAATGACTGGTTCTCCAACAGTTTTTGTATTTTCAAGGAGGGAAACCTTGTTCCTGCTTTTGTGGTCCTATTCTCTGTTATGGAGGAAGTTATGTTGAGGATGGAAACCTTGTTCCTGCTTTTCCAGTACTACTCTCTGTTATGGCAGAGGTAACTGCAGAGGTACAGAGCTGACTAGAAATGACAAAACGTTAAATGGACAAACTCTGGGAGGTGCCTCTTGTTATTGTGGTGACAAACCTGAGACAGAGCTGGGAGGAGGGTCACTCCATTGGGTAGATAGCATAACAGCATGGCAGGCCGAGTTGGGCACCTTTTTTGATTTTCTTTTCCAGTTAGAATCCTGGTTGAGTTCCTCGGTGCCTCCTGAACCATGGGTATCACAAGTCCATCCTGGTCTTTCATCCCTGTGACCGGGCCAGGTTTGGACATGGGCATGAAGTACATGGTACAGGACTGAAGCCAAATCAGAGAGATTGCATGATCTGCCCACTGAAATAATTTCTTCCCTTTCTGTTTCAGTGAAAAGACAGAGAAGTTTAGTAGGAGCTGCGGGCCTCTTCCCACAGCCCGGCTCCTGGCCACCTGGCTAGCTGATACCCCGAAATAACAACACACAAACTGTATTCATTTAAACACTGCTTGGCCCATTATATCTAGCCTCTTCTCGGCTAACTCTTGCACCTGGACTAGCCCATTTCTAATAATGTGTGTAGCACCCCAAGGTGTGCTTACCGGGAAGATTCTAGCCTATGTCCATCCTGGGTCAGAGCTTTATCGCGTCTGCCCCAGTGAGCAGAGCTAAGGAGTATGAGCTCACTTCCTCTTCCTCCCAGCATTCTGTTCTGTTTACTCCACCCACCTAAAGGCTGGCCTATCAAATAGGCTGAGGCAGTTTCTTTATTAGCCAATGACCTTCCTCCATCAGAGAAGTAAATGTTTTGACTCTCTCCTAAACAAGGAAAGCAAATATATCCCATCTTTGTTAATCTTAAGCATTGGTTGTACCATTTTTCCCCATCCCACTTCCAGGGGCAGTAGCTCAGTGAACTTCCCGTTTGCCTGTTGTCTATGGATGGCTGCTTCTGAATGTGTCCAAGGTCTTGGGGAATAAAAAAAAAAGAAAGAAACATGTAGCATTTTATCTGGAAGTATCAATTTCTTATTTGGTGCCTTGGCTAATGAACCACTTTTTGAGCAAGCCGTCCTAACTCTCTTTGCTACCACCTTTCCCATTTCATTCTGAGCAGTTGTCATAGCGTTCACGGCTCTTATCTGTATTGTTTGTTCTGTATTGCCCTCAGCTTTTGATTGGCAGCTCAAAGACAGGGAGTGACCTTATCTGTCTCATTTCCAGTGCCTTGAAAATGCAGGTGTTTGGCAGCTATTGACTGAATGAATAATCAGACTTGGTAGCTGTTTTAAGGGCATCAACATAGAAACTATGTATTTTAGCAACTTTTAATAAGCATATACTTATATTTATTTTTAAGTATATGCATATGTGTGAGGGAGGCACCAATGGAGTCCAGAAGAGGGCATCAGATCCTCTGTAACTGGAGTCCCAGGCAGTTGTGTATGACTCAACATGGGTTCTAGAAACCAAACTCTGGTCCTCTGCAAGAACAGAACATGACCCTAACTGTTGAGCCATCTCCCTGGCCCCCACAACAACACTTTTAAGTTGTTTTGATTTTCACATAGCTGTGAACAAAGAGCCCATGATTCCCGATCTTTAAAAGAGGAAAAAAACGAGAGAGTAGGAGGGAAGTGAGGGAAGGAAGGCCAAGAAAGTCGTCCAAGACATTAAATTCTATGGTGGGAATTCAGATTGACTCATGTAAAGTGTCTGGATTGTTAGGGTCAATGGGCTGTGACATTAGATTGACCTGCAGAGGGGAGTATGAAGGGAGCTCCAAACAGTGTGACAGCGAACTAAATCCCTTGTGGAGGAATGTGGGTAGGTGTGGAATGGAAGAGACACGGTAGGTATAAAAGAGAGTGGCAAGGAAGGGAGTGGGGCACACAGAGCACACAGATGGGATTTTCATGAAGCACAGCTTTGGAAGCCAAGGGAAGAAGTTTCTCAGTTACAGACAGCCATCGGAAACCAGCGAACACCTTGGGAAAAGGAATGAAGCCATCATGAGTTGGGGTCTTCAAAAGTCTATGCATCCGGGTTAGTTGTCAGTTTCCCTGACTTCATTCTGAGGGTTCTTGGCCCTTTACTCTCTCAACACTTGGATCTCTGTAGTAGTACAGGCTTCTCCCAAGTGAGAAATAGCAACCATGAAAATACTACAAACACTGACTCTTTTTTTTTTTTTACTAGTTACTAATCTAAGAATCATAAAATAACTGGAAAGTAATGGCTGAATGACTTTAGGATCTTACTATTAACCCATAAATTTCACTATAAATCATAGAGCAGAATGATTCAACTAGCTTTAACGGATGACTGATTATCCCTCTTGTGCCCTGCCATGTGTCTATAATAGGTGTGTATGTCATGGCGTATTTTTGTGTATGATATTTTACACTTAGTGGTTCTAATAAGCAGATACTTGTATTCGTTTTTGTTTTTGTTTTTGGAGACACGATTTCTCTGTATAACAGTCCTAGCTATCCTGGAACTAGTTCTTGTAGACCAGGCTGACCTTGAACTCACAGATCCAACTGCCTCTGCCTCCCAAGTGCTGGGATCAAAGGTGCGCACCCCGACCCTCTAGTTGTGTTGGTTTTCTTATAGCCTAGATAAACACACAAAGAAGGACACAATCATTTTGGTTCAAAGTTGGAGAGGTTTAGTTGTGACCGCTTGGCTCTGTTGATTTTGGGACACGGCAAAGAAGAACCTGATGGGAAGGGTTTGGTGGGGCAAAGCTGTTCATCTTAAGGTGGCCTGAATTCAGAAAGGGGGAGACTCTATCCTGCAAAGCAAGAGTACAACCCCAAGGACCTATGCCCTTCGGCTAGCTCCTACCTCCTAGAGTTCTCACCACCATCTAATAGTGCTAATGTTGGGAAACAAGCTTTCAATGCATGTAGCTTTGGAGGGCATTTAAGATCTACATCACAGCAATACTCGAATGTGGATTTTTAAGACAAGGTATTTAAAGTCATCCAACAGAGTATTTCATCTCCGATCATCTAGTTATATCATCTAGCCTGCCGCTCACTTTTTTACTGCTTTGAAAGAGCCTATTCAAAGCTTTAGTGGCAACTGGAGTTTGCAATCATTACCATTGCTGTTAAGCACCCATTCTGTTTCTGTGAGGAACAGCAAGGGAGCAGAAACAACAAAGTGACAATTGAGACAATACTCTCTTCCCTTTTGTTGATACATCTCGCTGAGCTTTACAGAGAGTACTCTCCATTAGATTCTTTTGTTTTTTAAATATTTCTGCTCTAAATTGGCAGACATCACAGATATTCGCTTTCTAAAGCGAAGGTAAAACAATGCTACCGTTAGTTGAATTATTATTCTTTTGCAAAGTGAACATCTTCTCTATTCACTAAGAAGATTACACACTGCTCACACAATATTTGTGATAAACTCATGATATATTTTGAAAGGTTTGAGAGCCACATTCACTTGCACCCATCCCTGTGGCTAATAGGAAAATGAAGAACAGACTATTTTGCATTTGGCCTTTTTTCTCCAACTTTCTCTGGGATACTTTTTTGCAGAATTGTTTACCTTCTTTTTTGTGTGTGTTTTGACTGTGATTCTTGAGCTCTTTTCTTTGTGCTATTTCTAAAACACATCTGTTTCCATCCCATGATTGTCTGAATATTATATACCATCTTAGGGTATTTAGACAATTTTCCTCCCCCATTAGTGTAACAAAAGAGAAAACACAATATATTGACTTTGGGTAATATTTATCGCTGACTCTGTATTAATTGTTGGTTGTTTGACGGGCAATGGAGTCTCCTCTTCACTTTGATTGCTTGACAATGTTTCAGGAGGGTAGCTGTTGACTGCTTTCAATGACCTGCCTTGTCTAGAACACATGTGTTGTATCCTTTGGTTTCCTACAACAAAACCTCAAAGAATTTTAGATTCCCTGAGGATTAGGATCCACCTAATAAAGACACCATCATATGTCTTTGTTGTCCAGAAATACACCCTCCAGCACTGAATGGATAAATAGAAATAGAGGGGCTATATATACTAAATTGAAAATAAACAGAACTGTGGAGGTTAGGCCACTGCTCGGTGATCACCCTGTCACCCTGACCTGGAGAGGACAGGCTTCTTGACTTTAAGCCACTATCTTCCTTTGATTGGAATAAGCAGAAAAATGTCTGTGGAAAGGATGTTGCAAGAGACTTCTGTGGCTCACGGAATCTCAATGAGACGACAGAACCTCAGCAGTCCTGGCTAGACAAAGGAGCCAAAGGGCTTCTTAATGGCCAAGGAAACCAGAAATGCTGGTGACCCCTTTTGCGAAAAAGGCCAGTCAAAGAGGAAAGACGTCTGGATTTGACAGAAACAATAGCACCTGCCAAAGATAATCTTCCAGGTTGTAATCAACTGCCACATGGTCAGAGCCAAGCAATTGAGGATGGACCCTTTCTGGGCTGGATTCCTCTTGGTTACATAAATTTATCTTTGTCTCACTGGTGAGCTTCTTCTTGACTGCTAAATTCTGCCACTGATGTCATGTTGTTTTCTGTGCTTGGAAATTTCACAGGAACAGCAATAGAGTTGCTTTTTTTGTATTTATATTTATAATAATACCATCATGTACATTTTCAATGAATCTTAGTATGCCTGTATATATTATCTACCCTTATTCACTGACGAATTGTTGTGAAAGACACAAATGTAGGTGTATGTGGGCGTGTACATGCACTCACATGTGTATGTGTGTGACACATCTAGTGTGTATCATATAGGCATGTGTATGTTTGCAGGGATAAGAGTTTGGAGTTATTCTTAGCTTCCTAAAAGCATACAGCATTCTGACAGAGAAATGTATAAACAACTAACTATATACTTAGCAAAACATTAAAAGTTTGACATTCGAATTTCAGAGTGCTAGATTTGGATCCTGGCTTTCATGCCGCAGTAAAGACCTGAGATGAATCACTTAGTCAGAACTTGCCCATACGTCTCCAAAATATGACGTTGCCATGGGGATTGCATCAACAATGATGGAATGAATCATGGTGTGTAAAAATGATTTAGAATGTTTGGCAGAGTGGTTTTAGCTTTTAAGTTCTTATTTATGTATGTTTTTAGAGTTGTTGCCTCTGAAGTGAAGAAATAATTCATCGTCGTTGTGAGGATCAGAGAAGGAATTCAAGCTTCCCTGAAGGCTACATGCCATTTTAGTGACTATGCAGGAGCCAGAGCTGGATGGGAAAGTCTGGGTTGATAAACTTGTAAGCACAGAGAGTTGCTAGTAAGGCAATAAAGTAATTTGTGTGCAGCTGTTTGATGGTGACACCTCTGGAAAGAAATCTAATGGGCAGGTTCCTGGGCATCTTTCTCATGCTATGTCCATGTTGGATCATCAACACAGGTACAGCCACCATCTGACAAGGCTACGGTAGTGCAAGAATTAGCAAGATTTGGAAAATAGGCCAGGGAAATCTTAAAGATTTCTTACATGGGTAATTGAGTGATACAAGCAAAATAGAAACCACAGTGTAGGGGGAAGGCGTTGGGAGGAAAGATGAGCACTTCTTCTAGGGGGCTGAATCATGCTGTTGACACGTGGGAATGGAAGGGACCAGGGGAGGGCTGAATGAGAAAGTGTGAAAGGAGAGCTGGGGTCCTGATGGGGCCTTAGGAAATCCTGCATTCAGGCTACCGACAGAAAGTGAGCTAAAGAACACTCTGAAGGGATTGGATGGAGTTCAGGAAGGTCCAGAGTCACAGAAGCCAAAGGAAAGAGGCTGGAGGAAAAGCCAGCATCCACTGTGGCTTGCAGTATTGTTCCCACACAGTGCTCTGGAACAAAAGTAGGTAAGCTACTTCTAACTTTCATATAAGAAACAATCTAACCCAGAGTGTGTGGGGAAGCCAGCCAGAGCATCCGCGTTAGAAGCAGAAGTGGACGCTGCATTGTCCGGCTAGATTTGCACACCCTTAAGATTTTTCAAGTCATTCAATGATGGGAAGACCAGTGCAATGTCACTCACACGGGTGTGCTCAGTTTGTGAAAACCCACTGAGATGTGCACTGACTACAGAAGCATTTGTACTCTCGCTCGTGGGAATCAAGGAGAACTTTCTAGTTCAAAGCAAAGACGAAGAGTAGAGTGCCCTGTGGGATGGGTGCCAGCAGAGAGTTAAAGTGAGTCTGTAGAGCTGGGGAACAATATTAAACTTCCCAGAGCCAGGCAGCGGAGTGTTAAAGTCACTCCTCAGGACTGGGGAGAAAACTCAACAATTCAATGCTTGCTTGTGCAAGAAGACTAGAGTTCAGGTCTGTGTAAATTACATAAGTGCTGGCTTGGTTGTGGAGGCTGGGCTGTAATTCAGGACACAGATAGAGGAGGGATGATATCCCTGAAGCAAGGTGACTAGTGAGACTAGCAGTATCAGGGAGGCTGGCTTTGATTAAGAGTCCTTGCCTCAAAAGAATAAAGTGGAAGAATCATTGAGGAAGATTGCCAGAATCAGTGTTAGGCAAACACACACACACACACACACACACACACACACACACACCACATGAAAATAAGAAAAAGAAAGAAATGGATAATTGTTCATGTGACTCTCATTTTAACTTTCAGTTCCATATCACCTTATAACTGTTAGGTTTAGGGTGTAATTATTTATGCTTGAGTCATGTGGGTCCCCTAACTGAAGAGCAAAGGCTCTAGAGTTGCTTTTAGTAATTTCAAATAAAACCCATATATTTGTTGGATATTTATGTGCTAAGTGATATTTCATAGAATAATTGTATTTCATCTTCACCCAGACTGAGGAGACAGACATTTCTTTCACCCACATTTCACAGATCTGAATCTTAGACACGGTGCATGATCTGCACAAGGTGTCACCACTAGGAGGCAGTAGAGCCTGGATTCTGACCCCTTTGTGTGAGAACCAGACTGATTATTATATTCATGACTCACGAGGCCTTGGAATCATAGAAACATGGCACACACTTTCTACTATTCTCATTCTCATTGTCCTCTTCTGGAAGCAAAGTCCTGTTTTCTTTTGGTGATTTGCATTTCCTCATTTCATTTCTTAAGCAATTAGAGCTGAAAATTGTCCCTATCTGACCTAGCACCCATTATGTAAGAGTAGGCATACTACCGTGTTTTAAATTCTGATGTCAGATAGGGCCAGTTTCCTCATATTTGGACGGCAGGAATGGAAAAGGGGAATGCGGAACCCTGAACTTGTAGAATTTCTCTTTTTAAGCAGCAAGGCTGGTTTGGCTTTCCTTGATGTTCATACAAAGTGTCAAACTCTTTAGTGTATGAAGACAGGCACAAAAGAACACATCCAAAGAATTTCATATGGGCTCCCTTTTTTTGTTTATTGTTTTTGATTTTCGAGACAGGGTTTCTCCATAGCTTTTTGGTTCCTGTCCTGGAACTAGCTCTTGTAGACCAGGCTGGCCTCGAACTCACAGAGATTCGCCTGCCTCTGCCTCCTGAGTACTGGGATTAAAGGCGTGTGTCACCACTGCCCGGCAAAAATGTTTTTCAAAAATGTTTGCTGTTACTGGTAAATTAACATTTTATTTAAGTGTGAAAATGAAGTGTATTTTAAATAAGCATGAAAGCCTGAAATTTAAAGGTGATGTGTAGGTAGTAACATTCTATACTCTATAGAAGAAGCAAAACAACAATCGTTTTATGACTTGTCTGTCACATATTATTTAAAACTGAAGCAAGTTGAACGCGTGTATTAGAGACAATGTCCAGCTAGTCACCATCTGCCACACAAAACAACCATTGGTAACTGGACGGGACTCCAGTGGCCAAGAGTTCATGTTCGTAGTACCATCTAACAATAAACTCCAACCCATTTTATTCCCCTTAGCATCTAAGCAAATGTTGCATATTCCTGATTGCTAAAGGTTCTTAAGAATATGCAGTTCAAGCTGAGCATGATGGTGCAAACTTGAATTCCAGCACTGGGAGGTGAGGCAGGGAATGGAGACACTGAGTCCAAGCTCTTGTGATGTGTGCAAACAGCTGTCTTTTGTGCCCACCACAGCTGGCCCAGCTGCCCTGCTCTACCTTCCCAGCCCTGAGGCACTGTGATTCTCCAAAACTGTGAGCAAAATAAACCTTTATTCCTTTAAGTTGCGTCTGTCAGTCATTCAGTCACAATGGCAAGGAAAATCAATGAGACAGTTCCAAAGAACAGCTGAGTACCTCAAGTGATTACTCTGTTGAGAACAATATATTGAAAATAAAATGGGAACTACTAGCAGGAAGCACCAATAGCTTCAGATTGCTGTTTTATTGATCTATTGTTGAGGTCCAACTTGATCTAAGGCTTCCTTAGAGGAAAAGATGAAAGGATAAAGGGAACCTAGTTCTGTGTCTTGTCCAGAGGCAGACTGGGGCAGGTCCATCTTGGGACTGGAGCTGGGACATAGAAGGAATTAAGTTTTTAGTTCCAGAGAAGGTGACATTTCCCCCTTGAGAGACTGCTGTGTGCTTGGTTTGTGGGGAGCTTGAGATAGACTGTGTTCCCCATTATGCAACATTCCTTTATTAGCTTCCTGTTGATTTTGTCCCATTGAATGAAGACTTTCTATTGGCTCTGTCCCATTCTTTTTCCTCTTTGTAAATTGTGTATAAGATGCTGTACTTCTTACAGTTTCCGTGGCGCAAGTCATTGGCTTGCACAAGATCTCCAGGTCCCAAGTTTCCAGCCCTCATTATTTTCCGATCTCCATCCTTCCCCTCAAGACCCTGTCACTGAAGAACAACCTGATGGTCCTGGTCAATATGTGGTGATTCATTTGTGCTAGGTTTATTTAGAAAGATTTGGAAGGTTGTCACAAAGTTACCTTTAGCTCAACCCAAACTCCATAAGGTTAGCCAAGTCACTCAAAGGATAGCCAGAATTGGTCTCAAACATTGTAAGTTTGGCCACTTCACTCACAGAATAGTCAGAATCTGTCCTCTCTCCACCCCCCTGCTGGTGGCTGAAAATGGGTAATACTTAAACACAGAAATGCATCTCATAATTTTGGTTTGTGAGTTTTAAAATCTTGAATAAATATTGATTTTAACAGATAGTTTTATGGAGGCATTTCTTTTTCATCACATTGTGAGTTGCATTAATCAGTTGTACATGCTGAGCTTCACTTTCCGTCTTTGCAGAGAACAAATACCAACTAGTTTTTGATGCATTGTACTTTTTCTGTATTGGTGAATTTGGTTATCATAAGTTTTCAGTGCTATTGTATCTGTATTTTATAAATTGATTGTCTCTGATTTCCATGGTTAAGTCCCTGTCAATTTTGCTAGGAAGATAATGCTAGTCTCACAAAAAGAGTGAGAGCAGGTCCCATATTTTTTATTTTTCTGTTTCCTGAAGATTCTTATATTATATTGATCCTAGCTTATTTCTTGTGTGTTTGACGATGTTTACCAATGAAACTATTTGGGTTACTTCTATTAAAAAGACTTCAAATTATAAATTTAGATTTTCTACATACATAATTACTCATATTTATATATACTCAAGGTAGCTGGGCTTGTGTTTTTCTAGAAGTTTATTTATTTTATAGAAATTTTGAAATATGTTGGCACAGGTCTGTTGACAATATCCCACTGTTACTATTTAATGTCCATAGAATCTGTCAGCTGTTTTCTTTTTAATTACTGTCTGCTTCTGTTTTTCTCATGACGGCTATTATGGAACCATCTTTTAATTTGTTATGGTAGCTTTATTCATAACAACCTCAAATTGGGTAAAATAGTAAGCTGCCGTATATCCATACAGTGGAAGACTGAGTGACTGATTTACACAACAGTGCCAATGGCTCTCCAGAGAGTCACACTGAGTGGAAGCAGCCAGCTCTCAGATTCCACACATTACATGACGTTATTCACAAACAGTTCTTGAAATGATGAAATTAAACTAATGCGGTTGTGATTTGTAGGAGTCAAGAAAATCGGCAGGCAAGAAAAAGTCAGAAAGTGGCTAAGGCAGGGCAGAGTGAGGTCTTCATCTTGATGGACACGGTCTGCGGCTTTTCTGCATCAATGTTAGTAAACTGTTTATGAGATTATGCTGTGCTTTTGTAAGATGTTTCTGTTGAGGGAAACGTTAACACTAAAAATCCTATAGGACATTACATACAAATTTGTATATACTCATATAAGATTTAAGAGTCATACAAGGATAAATTTAACTCTATTATTTTTGTACACAGCCCTCTGAGAAAACGACTCTATTCTGTTTACATTCTTTTTAGTCATGTCCAGCCCAAAGGCTGTTTTCTCTATCAACAGATGTTTTTGTTTTGTTTTTCTGCAGTGGACAAATATAATATCTTGTTATAGTATGTGTTTTGGACTTCCATTATGTTTAATCTATCTTTGAGATTCCTTCAAATAATAACTCAATTATCCAATTTTTACATTGGTTGTAATAACAACCTTATAGGTGGTTATATTCTTGGTGACGAGTTTTCAATAAACAGGTGAGCAAATGAATGTAACTTATCTACTATCCCCAGTGGCTTGGTTAGGTAATTTATGTTTCTTACGCCTCTTGATGTCACTTCACGTTGCAGTCTGGATCCTTAGTGGAACACTTCACTGAATGCACATCTTCGCTGACTAGTTAACGAGACCACTTCCCATCTTTGACTGCACAATGATTCAGTGATCTGCTAAGTTACATCTATTACTTCCTGGTGCATCCCCCCCCACCCTCCTTTGCATGGAGGTGCCTCACCTTTTCTTCTACAACCCAGAAGTAAGCTGCTTTCATGGGCGACTTCTACTCACTGACTTCTGTTCTGTTATCAATACCTGTTTTCTGACAGTAATGACATCGAGTGCTTCATTCTGAAGATGCTTGAGAGAGGCTACTTTTCTGGTGTTTCACACACACCATGGTCATAAAGATGAGGTCTGCAGGATGTTCCTACTTCATGTGTTATCACATTTCTACATGGGTTCCAATGTTTACAGTGTTTTTCTTTTCTCCTTCCTTCCTTCCTTCCTTCCTTCCTTCCTTCCTTCCTTCCTTCCTTCCTTCCTTCCTTCTTTCCCTCTCTTCTCCCCTTCCTCCTTCCCTTCCTTCCTCCTTCCCTCCCTTTCTTTCTTTCTTTCTTTCTTTCTTTCTTTCTTTCTTTCTTTCTTTCTTTCTTTCTTTCTTTCTTTCTTTCTTCACCCCCTTCTTCCTTTCTGGAATTCTGATGGAATTCATGGTATCAGTTTGATTCCATGCAGGGTAACTTTTGCATGTGACCTAACTAAACTCATTCTTGATAGTGATCTTTTCCTGCAGTAGATCTTTTGATACCAAGCACAGATTACATCTTCAAGTCTTACCCATCTGTCTTCCCTTCATGTCTAGAAGACTGAATTTCAATAGCCCCCACAGTTGAGTTACAGTTATCAGTGACTGGAAGCTGGGCACAAGCTACCAGGACCACCTCTGAGATGGCCATTGATGTTTTAGCTCTAGAGCTCCTGTGTGGAGGCCTCTGATACTGCTTCAGCTGGCAAGCTGCCAAAATATCACCAGTTATATGATAACTCCAATTATCATCTCTGTGGCTGCTGCCACTACTATTCTCTTACTTCTCTCTTCATGTTACCAACTCATCCAGCACTCCTGAAAGAGAGTTTTATTGACCCTAATGTTGTAATACTCAGGGAGACAGCACAGGGAGTGTCTCCCAATCAGCTCACTGAATGAGCATGGGCAGCCCGCTTTTGTAGCTGGAAAGGGGGTGTCTGGACTAACCACAATGACTTGACCTGTTGATGCCATTTTCTAGGACCAATCCCAGTCATTTGTTTGGGTAGATCATGGCTACTTGTCGGGCCAGTTACAGTCTTGCATTTCTTAGCAATACTCTTACTAGTTCCTCCACCAAGGCAATTGCTTCTCTAGCAAAGGTGGAGAAGGTTGCAGGGTCATTTAGAGTTCATAGAGCCCTATGGTAATGAGAAGTCTGGTGCAAATGGTTTCAAATAGCTCTTGCTGAGGCTATGCCTCAAGAGTCAGGGTTACTGGCTGAAATCTTTGTATAGTTGTCAAAAGATGTCCATGGCACATTCTTGGTGGTGCTTGCTGCTGTAAGAGTAGTTTGGTTGGCTGTTAGAATGATAGTCCTTTTACTTAGGTCAGCACAGGATAATTCAGAGGCTTGCTAATTAAGAAATCAAATTACCCATCCCCAGGGTGTCTGCTTATTCAGAGATAAATGAACATCAGAAGGCAGGCTTATAGTATAAACGTCAAGCTCTCATGATTAACGTCGAGTTTAGCTGTGCTTTATACCTGTCTGGAGACAGCGGGCCCCCCTCATCTGTCAGCTTGAACTGTCTCACTCAGAAAACATTCATATTCATTGTAGCATAGAAGAGATGGGAATTGTGTGTGCGGAATGCTTTGTGTGCCTTACTTCATTCCCTCCTCTCGGTTGCTTAGTGAGGTACATCTTGTCTCCGTGTGAAAGAGACTGATCCCTCCAGATGTGACAGATGGAGTACGATGCCATTGTTCTTTGGGATTTGATGGGAACTACATAATTATCTATAACAGGATGGAAGAGCTCTGACTTGCCCCAGTCTTCTTCGCTGCTGAGATGGAGTAGACAGAACCTAGTTCATAGAAGACTCTTGTCTGCCAGGTTCCCTGAGGGATGGCAAAAACCCAATTCAGGAAAGCTAAGTGACTTAGTTAAGGTTCTAAAACGGGCAGACTCTCAACCTAGTCTCTCTGAGGCTATTGCCGCTACCTGCTATTGACAACGTGATGGCCTTAGATATGACTCTGTAGTATTCTAATGCTTTTTGCTCTGCTAAGACATCAAGAATATTTCTCTCCTCCACTACATAGCCCCGGCATGAAACACTGTCTGGATTCGAACACCGCTTATCACATTTTCATGTATTCTCCTGTAACATTTTGCCAGCAGCAGTGAGACTTCTAGCAGCACCAACATTTCATTCTGAGCAGTAGCTTTTGGTCTGCTGCAGGCTCAGAGACAAACACCGGTGACAGCTGGCTTTTCCAGGAAACCATCTCTCTCATCAGCTCTGCATTAGGTCAGCCCTTCACCTGCTTTCTCTCTGTTCTTACAACTTTACGGTGGGTGTGCTCATTTCAATTGGCTGTCATAAGTAGACACGAGCAGAGTGATTTTAGATTCCTTTGTCTGGGGGACCATCTCTTCCTGTATATGCATTTCTGAGAGGGAACTGACACTTGGCCAGAGTGCCTGTCCTGGGCTGTCTCACTCCATTGGGTGCCATTTTTTCCCTTATGTCAAAAGGCTTCAAAATAGAGCACGCTTTACTCATAGCTGATATTTTGGCCATAATTTCTAGGTCTTCAATTTCTATTATACAGAAGATACCAAATGTGGCATCAGAGATGGCCCAACATGCAACTTGTGACTTTCTGTCTCTGTTATTGGTGGATCCCGGATGTACTCCCAAACCTACGATCCTCAGTCAATTACAAAGTTTCTTCTGTATCCCCTAAGTGACTAAAACCATCTTGAATGTCGTGAGGACGAAATAAAGATATTAAAAGTAGGACACAGAAATAACTAAACATTTCCCCCTCCACCCTTGAGGTAAGTACATAAACAAAGACATTAAACCAATAACCCAGTTTTTCACTGTGATAGGCAGCTTCTGTCTTTTCTGAATCTTGTCTCTGGTGGTATCTGTTGGCTGCTGATCAAATCTCCGTGGCATCTCTGTCTTCTGTCTACATCATGTTCAGGGTTCACTATTTCAGCTTCCAACTCTCCTTCGGCACCTCCTCATACTATTCTTTAAAAGTCAGAATTCCAAAAGGGGCTAGGACAAGGGTGCCCACTTCAACTCTGTCTTGTTTCTATGCTTCTTGGTAAGTAAACACCAAGAGATCCAGGGTCCTGTTTATAAAGTGTCTGCAGTGATTGTCTTCCACTGATATTAGTTAGCGCTGGCTTCAGAGGGAAAACTAATTACAATAAGTGCCCAGGAATTATTTTGGATGTTTCCTGAGAAAAAGCCGGCACTTTTATGTTGCTCTTCATCTACTCTTCTCTGGTTAAATGAGTCTCTCGTCTCACTCCATACAATTCCATATTAATGTGATGGATTGTGGCTCTTGTTTCTCTCCCTCCCCAACCGCTGTGTATATCCCACCGCTAAATATGATTCTGTCTCCTTAGGCTGATCCCAGGGGTGGCCTTTGCAGGTCTGACTCTATTGCCAGCCTAGCAGTTCCCGCCCACACAGGACTCCACATGCTCCTAGCTTTGGTGCTTAAATGTCCCTCTGGCATTCTTGAGGTCCCCATCTTACTGTGTCTGGAGTTCAGGCACCGAAACAGAGGCATGCTTTCCTCCTACTCCAAAGCGAACTTGAGGTTTGCATTAACTCACAAAATTTGCCTAGCTTCCTCTGGAGGTTGGCTTTTCCCTGGAGACTACTCATGTGAGAATGAGCAATGTCGCCGATGCCAAGAGCGCCAGGAAAGTTCCACATACCAATCCATAGCTCATCTCTTGCTACTTGCTTCTTGGATTTGCTTTCAGTTACAACCTAAACCTCTTAGACGCTCTCCAGTGGTGCTAATGGGTGCCAGGAGAGGAGAATGCCTTCTGTTTTCTCAATCATCTCCCTTCTCATACATTCTGCGAATTGGAGTCTAAAAATGTATGCAAAATGCTTTTCCCTTTAAGCTCACCAAAAGGAGTTCATACGTAGCTCGCAGACATCTGTCACAGGCCCACAAAGCCTCCTGTCACTGCGCTATCCTTGTGGACAGAGAAGGGAAAGAAAAAGAGAACCTTAGGGGAGAGTGCTTTTTTTTTCTTTTTTAATTTTATTCTTCCACTCAAAATTTCCACTTCCTCCCCTCCTTCCATCCCCCTCCCGCTATTCCACTCCCCATCCTCCCTCCCCCTCCAGTCTTTAGAGAGGTCAGGATACCCTGCCCTGTGGGAAGTCCAAGGCCCTCCCTGCTCCATCCAGGCCTAGGAAGCTGTGCATCCTAACAGATTGGATCCCAAAAAGCCAAAACATGCAATAGAAACAAGTCTCAGTGCCATTATCAATGGCTTCTCAGTGAGCCCCATTGTCAGCCACATTCAGAAAGTCTGGTTTGATCACATGCTCATTCAGTCCCAGTCCAGCTGGAGTTGGTGAGCTCCCATTAGATCAGGCACACTGTCTCAGTGGGTGGAGCAACCCCTCGCGGTCTTGACTTCTTGCTCATCTTCTCCCTCTTTCTGCTCTTCAACTGGACCTTGGGAGCTCAGTTTAGTGCTCTGATGTGGGTCTCTGTCTCTATTTCCATCCTTTACCGAACGAAGGTTCTATGGTTATAGTCAAGATATTCATCAGTGTGACAATGGGAAAAGGTCAGTTCAGGCACCCTCTCCTCTACTGCCCAAGAACCTAGCTGGGGACATCCCCGTGGACACCTAGGATCCCCTCTAGAGCCAAGTCTCCTGCCAACCCTAAAATGGCTCCCTTAATTAAGATATCTTCTTCTCTGCTCCTATATCCACCCTTCATCCATCTCAACCCTTCCACTCCCCCAAGCTCTCCCCAATCCTTCCCTCTTCCCTTCTCTCTCCCCTCTCTCCCCTACCTCCCACCCCACCCCTACCCCCATGCTCCCAACTTTTGCCCAGTGATCTTGTCTGCTTCCAATTTCCAGGAGGATCTATATATGTTTTTCTTTGGGTTCACCTTATTTAGCTTTCTCTTGGCTCATGAACTATAGGCTCAATGTTCTTTGTTTATGGCTAGAGTCCACTAATGAGTGAGTACATACCATATTCATCTTTTTGGGTCCGGGTTATCTCACTCAGGATAGTGTTTTCTATTTCCATCCATTTGTATACAAAATTCAAGATGTCATTGTTTTTTGTTTGTTTGTTTTAACCACTGAGTAGTACTCTAATGTGTATATGTTCCACACTTTCTTTATCCATTCTTCCATTGAGGGGCATCTAGGTTGTTTCCAGGTTCTGACTATTACAAATAATGCTGCTATGAACATAGTTGAACAAATGGTTTTGTAGTATGATTGGGCATCTCTTGGGTATATTCCCAAAAGTGGTATTGCTAAATCTTGAGGTAGGTTGACTCCCAATTTCCTGAGAAACCACCACACTGATTTCCAAAGTGGTTGCACAAATGCAGTGTTTGAAAACAGCTCAGGGCTGTGATGGGTTCTGCCTTGGATTCTACTTGATGATTCCTGCAATACAGTAACTGGCAAGTCCTCTAACTGCTGCCAACGGTGGGACATTAGAGCTCTTGACAGCAATTTACATTTTTGATGGTTCAGATTCTGCATGTTATAAATTTTAGGTTAAAATTGACTCAGAAACATAAAAGCATTTTCTCACTCATCTCTCTTCTCCATAGAGTTTGCACAGGTGTCCTGGCTGAGTGTGACCTTGGAGGGTGGGGATGTGAACTTCATTGTTACATACTTTATGGTGGTCAAGCTCCCCCAGCTCGTCAGGAGAAAGCAGCATGCGGTACTGGGGACAGGAAGCAAAGATGGGGATTTTCTGCTTGCCACAGAAATCGTAGCTCTAAACCCACATACGCACTGTTTTCTCAGGTCAATCAACCGTGTCTGTAGAGATGTTATATGAAAGCTTCTGGTTATAAAATCCATAAATCATGTTTGTATACCCTTAGACCCTAAGCCAAAATAAACCTCCCTTCTCCCATGAAACAGAGGAGTGACTTTTATCAGGTATTTTGTTGCAACATTGAAGAAATAAACAAAACAAACAAAAAACAAATACATTTGTCAGTGTCACAAACTTTCCAGAGAAAGAATGTTACATGAATGCACGTATCCTTGAAGTTATTGATCTTTTGCATTTTTTAAAACTGTTTTGTTTAGTAATGGTGTATGTGTGTATAAGAATTTTTAATGTGTGTGTGTGTGTGTGTGTGTGTGTGTGTGTGTGCAGCACACAGTATGGATAGGTGTGCACTCACATCTGCACAAATATAGGTAAAGAACAGAGGTAGAAGATATTGGGTGTCTGCCTCTCTAGTTGACCTCCTTAAGTTTTCATACAGGGTCTCTCCATGAACCTGCAGCTCACTGATTGGTCAAGACTAGCTGGATAACAAGCCCCAATGAGCCTTCTGTTTTTTTTTTTTCTCCCAGAACTAGACAGAATTCAGGTGTCTGCCACCACTCCCACCTTTTAACTTGGGTGTACAGTCTCTGAACTCTGGTCCTGTGTCTACACGGCAGTGCTTTTCCCATGTTCAGGTTCTGAACTCTGGTCCTATGTCTCCCCCACAAGCCCTTCACCCACAGAACCATCTCCTCAGCCCCTTTGACATCCTTTGAAGGATCGCGTTAGCTTTCTGCTGCTGTAAATGGGACAAATACACTTAGAAAGAGAAAAACATTTCTACTGAGTGACAGCTTTGGTGTTTCAGTGAGTGGACGCTTGCCTTTATGGCTTTTGATCTGTGGCAAGGAGCACAACCCAATAAGGGTATGTGGGAGATCAAGCTGCTTACCTCACGGGAGCCAGGGAGTGATGAGCGGAATGAGAGTCAGAGCCACAGTACCATACGAGGATTTGGTCCTTGACTGCCTCAGTACCTAACTTACTTCTTCCATGTAAAGTCTTCTGATAGCATCACAGGAGGGGTCAAGCCTTTAACACATAAATGGTGTTAAGCAAGGACTTGTGTATGTGTGTCTCTGTTCATATGTGGATAAGGACATGGACAACCTATGGTATCTTTCCTCAGGTACCACCCTCTTTGTGTTTTGAGACAGGATGCCCAATGGGACCTGAGGCTTACTGATTGGGCTAAGTTACTTGACTAGAAAGTTCCATCTGTCTCCATCTCCCTAGGACTGAAACTTAGTCATGAAGCACGATACCATTTTCGTTGTTGTTTGCTTGCTTTTTATTAGGGTCTAACTTAGGTTCTCATGCTTGGATGGCTAGTACTTTAGCAATTGAGCAATTTCTTTGGCTCAGGTTTTAGATTTTAAGATGTAATCCTCCCACCCCTCCCCAGGAGCATCATGGACATGACACCTATTTTTAACCACTTTTATTTTTTCTCACCAAAGTTTAATTCATCCCAAAGTATATCAGCAATCCTGAGAAAGTGTGACCTAGGTTGCCAGGCATGTTGTAATCTTCTCTTTAGCACTTGGTGCTATTAGAGTAGAGACCTGTATCTCACAGCACAAAATGACCATCCAAGCTTCAGAAGGAAAGCTTCTGGCCCAGGCTGATTCCTGGGAGAGAAATGCCCGTTGCTAAGGGCTTGTGTGTGCATAGTCAGCTCCCTCAAACCTTCCATTCCGTAACTTTCCACTCATTACTCAGTGGAGACTGTGTTCTTTCTGGGTTGTTAAGTAGGAAAACTTGGAAAGAGCGCAGGCCCTAAATGGTCACATTACCAGAACAGCCCTTGCAAAAGAAAAGCCACCAGTCAATGCCACATCCACAGGATGCATTAGCTTTCTCTGATTCGGCTTTGATTGTTTTTTCTTTCTGCCAGCTGAAACTGAACGATTAACGAACCACGCTGAAGTTATTTAGATGAACTGATTGTCTAAGAGACTTCACAGAATGCGGGAATTCTCCCCTCTGTGCGCCCCTCACACCCTTGTGTCAGGTACACACTAGACCTATTGTTTAGCATACTTGAGTGCTGTCTGATGTTTCTTGAGAATGTGTGAGCAGGCACCTATTCATCCCTGATAAGGCACACAGCGGAGACCAAAGACACAGTCCCAACCAATTCTAGATTGATAATCCAATGACAGTATTGGGTTACTTATAAGTGAAGGGTGACTCACAAGAGCAGAGGTGACTGAAAGGCAGCTAGCTGCATGGCCAAAATGCCCACCTCAGCAGGGGTCCAACGACGTCATTGACTCAGTGACGGTCCATCACCCACAATTTCTGCAAGACTTGCAGGCAGCACCACTACAAAGTTTCCTTTCCGACAAGTATTTACTAGTTGTACACCTTTGGGAGGGACCTCGTGAGCTTCCTGGGCCTCTTGATTTTACTGAATTTCCTGGGAACTGTAAGCTTTTCTATTTTTCATTTAGGAGAAATAGTTTTAGAACACAAAGATATTTCCACATATATCTCAGTACATGCATAGGATTTTATTTACTAGACTATAACTTAAGATTATTAGGATTCACTTGTTCTAAAACTGCAGAGGACTTTTGAATCATGTTATGATTGTAGATTTGCACTTATATTATAAACTTTCTAACATCTTTTTCGTGAAATCATAGGCAATATTAATGCCCAGTAAATGGCTAAAAAGATGGATAAATGAAACCCAGGAGTGAAAACACTAGGTTGTTGTCTGAGTGGAGCCTTGGTTGCTGAACTGGCCTATTGGGCAATGATTTTCCTTACAGAATTTTCTAATGTGAAAAGTGAGAGCAAAAAGCTTTTGTAGACCACTGATAGCTTCATCTAAATAGAACGTGATTTGTATCCTAGTCTGATAATATTTTATTTATCTAACACTCAGATAAAATATTTGATTAATGTACAATATTCACTTATTTAAATGTCAGTGAAAAGAAATTAATCTGACAAAATACTTCTAAAATGAGAACTATGTGCCTCTTCCTGCAACACAAGCACCCAAACTTCACCTTCTTTAATGGCTCATGCATTAAAGCATGCAGCCCAACAATAATTTTTCCTGATGATCAAGATCTGTTAGATTTATAACTTTGGCCTCAAATCCCTCAATGGCCCCTGAGTGGCTTGCTTTTCTAATTAGATGATCTCAATCAACTGTCCCTTCTCACAGACCTAAAGCATGACATCATCTCTCTTAAAACTGAAGTCTTGGATGAAATTGATTTAAAGGTGAAAAGAAAAATCAAAACCTATTACAATAATATTAGTGATGTATTTATATTATTATAAGATAACAGAGTAGTTTTTACCCTAGAAGCTGAAGTGACTGTTTTTGCTACAATGTAGAGTAGCCTTGTCTACACTGACCTCCATTGTAACTGCACAATTGCCTCGAATTTCACCTTTTCTATGGCAGTGTGGTAGCTTTGACGGCCAATGCCCTCAGTTTAACTTCTCTTTGGAAATTCAAGATGTTTATAATGAATGGTTATTAAATATTGCATAGGATCAACAGGTTTGCTTTTGTCTCCAAACAGGGCCGGTAAATATTTTTTCAGGGTGATTGCAAAGTTGGATAGAGTTAAAGCCTGTTAAATGATGATTGTGTTTGTTAACAGCACAGTTGATTGATCCCCTTTTCTCTTTTAAACCATGTTTTGTTTATTTTAGAGAGTTATTACCCACATAGCAAATAGAAAAAGGGAGGCAGAAGAAACACATATGTAAAAACAAAGATTGTTCTTTCAAACCTTTGGAAATTAATTGGCAGTAGAAACTTGCTGCTGGATGGAGCCTTTGGACAGGACAACCGAGTACAGATCCTGATAAACCTTATAATAGCGAGAGTGAGGGCTTTCAGGAAGCCACGATACAGATAACATGCTGCTGCTGCTGTCATCCCTATCACCTGGTTGTCATAGAGCTTTCCTTCTGTGCTGATGGATCGTGGCTTTTCTGGAAGGTGTGCCACAGTCCAGTCATCCAACAGAGTCATTGGAGATTTCCTTAGAGATGTAGTAAAGAGACTCATTGATATTTGAGTACATTCTCTTAAATGTGTATGTGTGTGTTACTGGAAGAAGCATCGAAGAAGCATCAGGGACAATGAACTGATACAGATACAAGGTTTAGCCATGGCTCACACTGTTTACTTCCTAGCCAGGGAAATGGAGGGAGTGAGGACAGGTGGATACTTTCCCCAGAACACAACCCCAGTGGTCCAAGGACAAGCTACAAGGGCCCACTTCTTAATACCTTTTGGCATCACCAGTCTGTAATCAAGCCTTTAAAATGTGGACCTTGGGTGAGTATTTAAGATCCAAGCTACAGTGTAGGATTATGGGAAACTAATAAAAGCTGCCATTCAGAAAGGAGGAGGATGGGAAACTGGGCTTGGAAGTATCCATCTCACTCACCTATCTCACTTGTGAAGAAGAGAAATAGTTAGGTTCCTTATCTGGCTCATGATAAAAGGAAACGTGTACGTATGCGTGTGTGTTCTTTGAAAATTTTATAAAATATATTTTGATCATATTCTTTTCCCTACTCTGATATATGCCTATATAAAGGGGGTTTAAATGGGGTTTTAATGTAATGGGGGACATTACATTAAGTGGCTAGACATCATATGCCACCAAATAAATTCCCCATTGCAGGAATGGGTTACATCATTTTTAGACATTGGCCGAAGGGATCCCATAGACACCCCCGAACATTACAGGTTATTGATATGACTAATGAGGGTCTCTTTTCCTGACACAGAATGCTTGTTTGTGAAGTTTTCTCAAGGCCAAGGCCATTCTTTTAATTCCTCACCGACCCTGTGTCCACTGCCACAACTTTTCAAAGATTGTTCCTCCTCTCAGATTGTAAGCTTCCAGCATTGAAGGAGGTCAGTGCCTCACGGCAGGATCCTGGAGGCAGGAACTGATGCAAAGGCCTGGAGGATGCTACTGACTGGCTTGTTCTGCATGGTTTGCTTAGCCTGCCTACTTATAGCACCAGGGACAGCCAGCCCAGGGGTGGCCACATGCACAGGGAACTAAGCCTTTCCACATCAAGCACCAATCACAAAAATGTTCCATGGGTTTGTCCACAAGACAATCTAGTGGGGGCATTGTTTTTCAACTGAGGTTTCCTCTATCCAAATGACTCTATCTTGTGCCAAGTTGACATAAAATTATCCAGTGACAAATTAAGTAATCTTAGTATTAAGATTACGACTATGGAAGTACGTTATGTAAAATAATGTAGAGGTTACAACTCTAACAATTCAAAGTATCAGTAGATAAAAATAGACTTGAAGGATCTTTGTTCAGTCTTAGGTGAGATACCATAGATGTAGCTCATGATAGAATGTGTTTCTGCTACATGCATTACTTCTTCTGGGTTTTTCTTTGATTTTCTTCTTTTCTATGTAACTATTTTGCTTATTGAAAACATTTATTTTGTGCTCTTCTTATCTTCGCCTCTGAATACAGTAATACAATTACAAGGCAGCCAATTTCCCTTTCCCCCTTTCTTTTGTGGAGTCCACAAGATAAAATATTTGGTTCATATTATTGCTTTTCCAGTATCACAGAGATAAATATCAATAATCAAATGAAAAAAAAGCACCCACACCATCAATATGAATTTGGTCATCATTGTTTTGGTTCTCTCTGACCCCAATTCACTTCAACTCTTTGTTTGGCTTTCCAGAATAACTTTTAACCTGGGTGTTTGAAAGATGACAGATCTGGAGTAATTTTGACATCAGTACTATTTTGTGTGAGGTTTGGGACAGGAATCTGATATAACAACGGCTCTATATTTTCATGATATTCATGCCCCCTTTCTTTTGGTGGATTCAGATTGAAGAGACTTCTATTGCTTCTAAAGCATATCTGTTTTAGGTACTTATAGGCGAGGATGAAGCAACAGTGCTGTTATAAAGAGCAGAGGTACTCAGGATCCTTGAAGTGTTAGAGGCTGGATCTGGGGGTTGGCTCAGCTGGTATAGCATTTACCACACAAACATGAGGACCTGGCTTCAGATGCTCAGCTGCTATATAAAACCAAGTGCAGCTGTATGATTTTGTAATTCTAGCACTGGGAGTGAGGGATGAACAGAATCCAGGAGCTTTCTGGCCGTCTACTGGAGTCAAATCAAGGAGCCCCAGGTTCAGCGAGAGGCATTAGAAATTAGGTAGATAGTGATTCAAGAAAGCATCTAGTATTGAGGCTTTGGACTTCTCATGACCACATGCATGCACATATACACCCACATGAACACACACACGCACTTTTTTAAGGAAGTTTCTGTCCCACCTGGTCCCATAGCTGTTCAGTCCCAACAAAACACACAGAGGCTTATAGCAATTATAAATTATTTGGCCTATTAGCTCAGGCTTATTATTAACTAGCTCTTGAAATTAATCCATACTTCTTGTCGATGTTAGCCATGTGTCTTTGTACCTTATCTCAGTGTAGCATTTTCATCTTGCTTCCTTAGCATCTGGGTGGCAACTGCAGACTAAGCTTTTCCTCTTCTCAGAATTCTCTTAGTCTGGTCACCCCACCTATACTTTCTTCCTGGCTCCTGGCCAATCAGCATTTTAGTACACCAATACAATTGACAAATCTTTACATGGTACAAGAGCATTATTCTACAGGACACACTCATGCATACTTTGTTATATTATGCAATCTTTGAATACTATTTAAGCCAAGGTTCCTATAGAAGAATGTCTTTGATAATAAGATAGAGCCCACAAACAAATGATTTATACCAAAAAAAAGGTAAGCATCAGTAGCACTATGCTACCACTTTGTGTGTATGTGTGTGGTATATGTATGCATGCATATTTGCCCGTGTGTGTGTAGGCTAGAGGATGATACCAGGGACACCTTTTTCTATTGAGCTCTACTTTATGTTTGGGACAAGGTTTCGCGCTGAACTTGAAGTTCACTGTTTGGCTATATTACCTAGCTAGCAAACTCTGGGAGTCCATCTGTTTCTGCCCACCCCATTGGTAGGGTTACTGCTGCAGATGACAATGCCAGCTTTTGCAAGGGGCTATGAATCCAAACTACGATTTTCATGCTTGTTTAGCAGATACCTTACTCTCTGAGTTTTGTTTCTTGACTACATACAGTCCATACCCTTTTATAGTAATGCTTCTCTCTGTTGTTTTTGCTTCCCTGAACTATTACTCATAACTTCTCCCTTCTGCTCTGCTCTTTTGATCATGAATGTATGACTTATGTGAATCTTATGTCCCATTTCTTCTATATAAAGTAATGTCTTTTATTTCTCATGAAAGGAGAACATATAAGGCTTAACCTGATAAATCTTGTTTAGGAATTAAATGTATATAATCATCCATTACTGAGATCACAAAAACATGAAAAATGTTTCTTGAAAGTCACACTATTGGAAAAAAAAAAGATTGGTGCTAGTCACTGTTTTGCATTTAAGGTGTTCTGAGCAGTGGTCTGAAATGCTTCTTTAAGAGTTGGTGCTGTCCAGTGTGTCGGCCTACTCTGAGAAGCAGACTCCTATGAGCTTTATAATTCTCAGTCTCTTGCTTATCCAGGTCTCTAGGCTAAAAGCCCACAAGGACTGTGGGGACTCGTATTGAATATCATGTCACAGTTTCCAATAGAGCCAGTCTTCTTTGATTTTTTTCTTCTGTAAAATCTATGCATAGCTTGTACCTGACTCAAACCACATTGTAGTTAAAGAATGGTCTTAGGCAGCCTCTAGAAATAACAGGGAAAAGCCAGGCATGGTAACACCCACCTGTTATCCCAGCTCTCAGAAGTCCAAGGCAGGAGGACCACTAGTTTGTCTGAGATTAGCCTGGACTACAAAGAGAGCCATTTCTAAACCCACAAACCCAAAGCAAACCAAACCCGAAACCAAAACAACAAAATAAAATTGAAAAAGAATGATACAGGAAGATAATTGAGGGAAACTGTTGAAGCAGACAAGGATTTGACCCATTGTGACAATATTCTAATTTGATTTGATTAGGGTTCAAGGCTTTGAATTGAGGGAAGGTTGAGGAAAGTATCTTGTAATTGCTAGGTCCTGCATTTGTTTCTCCTACAAGAAAGTCCCTGAGCCTAGCTTCAAGGAGCTCTGCCTTCCATTTGTTTGAGACAGGCGTCTCTTTGTGGTTTGCTGTTGCTGATGCTAGGCTCCCTGGCCCATTAGCTTCCTGGAATTCTCCTGTAACTGTCTCACATTTTGTCATAGCAGTTATGGAAGTATGGGTGTTTGTTACCATGCCCAATTTGTACATGGGCTGTGAGGTTCCAAATTTAAAATCTCACTCTTATAAAGCAAGTGCTTTACCCATTGAGCCATCTCCCTCTTCCAATGTAGATGTTTTAATCATGTCTTATAAGAATTGCTTGCCAGATCTGAATGAAGATCTTAGTATTAGTATGTCTAAGTTAGGGTTACTATTGCTGTGATGAGATACCATGACCACAGCAACTCTTACATAGGGAAACATTTAATTGGGGTGGCTTCCATTTTCAGAGGTTTAGTCCATTATCATGTGGGGCATGGTGATGTGCAGGCAGACATGGTACTGGAGCAGCAGCTGGGAGTCCTGCATCTTGACTCACAGGCAACAGGATGTGGTTTGAGATACTGAGTGTGGCTTGACCGTATATGAGACAAAGCCTGCTTCCACAGTGACACACTTCTTCCAACAAGGCCACACCTCCTCCTAGTGCTGCTCCCTCTGTGGGCCATTTTCCTTCTAATCACCACATGGTACAGTCGTGTTCTCTGAGTCAGTGGAAGCAGGTCCCATGTGTTGTGACTCCTTCTCATGGGATCCTTCCATCAAAACCTGTATTTTCATTCATTATTCTCACTCACTTGCATCTGTAGGCACAACCTGGCAAGAATATAGCTTCTATCAAAACACCTTCTGAAAGATGCTGCCTTATTTGCTGATTATTTCTTAGTTGTTCCTACAGATTTGTTGTTATAGCTGCCGTTATTTCATATCTAAAAACAATTCGCAGTGCATCACCTGCCACATTCCTCTTTGGTTTTGACCTGAAAAATGTGATAGGCAACATGAATCCACTCTGAAAAAGGGTCTGGATAGCTTGAAAGCTAATCACATTCCAATAATGTGTTTAATAAGTTGGAATATAGCCCAAAGCAGGCACCATCTCTGAGACACTTTCACATCAAACTGACTCATCAGTGAATTCTAAACTGATTGATCACCATTATGAAATGGTTCTTACTTTAAGGTATAGTTGATACAATGCATGAAGCACCACTGTGGAACCCTGATCTTGAATTTCACGACAGAACACTGCAGTAGGACCCTGGTTTAAATCAGAACACACATTCTCTGTCCACATCCTTGGTTTCTGTTTATTTCACCTTGCTCTCCACACTGCTCAGTGATGGGTCACCCACTCTCCCTCTCTTCCGAGGAAGGAAGAGCAGCATACATCATTCTATACCTGATGTGAATTTGCCGATGAAGAAGTAGTCTTTAGCTGGGCGGTGGTGGCGCACACCTTTAATCCCAACACTTGGGAGGCAGACACAGGTGGATCTCCGTGAGTTTGAGATCAGCCTGGTCTACAAGAGCTAGTTCCAGGACAGGCTTCAAAGCTACAGAGAAACCCTGTCTCGAAAAACGAAAAACAAAGCAACAACAACAAAAAAAAAAAAAAAAAGAAGAGGAAGGAAGAAGGAAGAAGAAGTGGTCTTGGCCAGATCTGATTGACTGCTCATAGTAAAGAAACATTGTTGATACTCTGGGCTGGGAATTATGGTCTGAACCAAAAATTGGTCAGGCAAGGGTGATGGAGGATTACTTTCCAAAGTTACAGCATCTACTCCAAATGTTTCCAGACTGAAACCCTGTATCAGATAGGTAATAAAAGGTAAAGGAACCACGAGTGAATATTGTCTGAACTGGGAACCTCAGATCCACACCTCTTGAATATTGAACAAAAATCTAAGTAGTTTGTCAAAAGTATGAAGAAATGACCCAAGAACTAGACCCCTTTCCCATGTTGATTCACCCTTTCTCACAGGTGCACCAATTTCTCACTTGCTGTACCTTTGGGCCACAATAACTTCCCTTCATTTCCCGTATCTCGTGTACCTGTTTGCACACTGAGTTTGCAGTTAATGGTGTTTGTTTCTCAATGCTAGCCACCTCCTCTTAGCCATGCTTTCCAAACTGGACTCCTTCCAAAGGATTTTCCTGCCTGTGCTCTTTCTCATGATCCAGAGTAATGGTTCATACTTTTAATGTTCATAATAGCCCAATTTAAAGAGCGTATTTCCATCCATTTTTAGTATGTGCCCAATATGCATATTATTATATGGCTGTACAGATGGACAAGTGGAAGGGATGACTGTTTTTGCCTGGGGTAGTTTGGGAAGCTTCCATATGTGAGCTGTTCTTGAAGGTTGTGTAAGTATTTGTCAATTAGGGGAAAGAGAAGGCTCTTGATAAGTAGACGAATATCTGGAAGTAATGAAAGCAAATGGCATGTAAGGAGAGAGAAAGTTTTACGTACAATGAAAAACTAGGGGTGGGGATACAATGGGCAATGGGATGTTGTGGCCAGATAGGATGAGATTAAGTTATGAACGATTTAAAAGCTAGAACAAGGAAGAAATGGAAGCATTGCAATTTCTTAGGCAAGCAGCTGATGTAATAAACAAAGATTATATGATCACGGCAACATAAAAGATTAAAACAATTACCTTTCCTTGGCGAACACCATATGGCATTATCAAGTTTGCAAGCTCCATAAAACTCCATGTATTTGAAAAAATAAGAATAGACATGAGCTCCTGGGTGCTGTTTGGAGAAACAGTGTACAAAAAATTAATACATGCAGAGGCAGACAAATGGCTTCACAGATGGATTTGCAGTAAAATTGATTTTTATGAATTACAGTGCTTTGGGGAACTCTTGGTAATTTTTGTTTAAATGACCTTTAATACGGCCTTTGAGGCTGGAAATTGCACTTCTAATCTCCTGATACTTCTGACCCTGTAATTTCAGATATCTGAAGAGAAAGTGCTTTTGTATCATAATGAGTGACTTGGAGACAAGTCCCAGAGCTCTTGGGAGAAAATAAGTGAGGGCAGGAAAAGTCTTCTCCAGTTAAGAGGTCTAACCTGCCGTCCACACTGAACAGTTGGGTCTGGCGTGTTCCCCTCACTGCTTGCGTTCACTCCTTCTTTCTGTCAACATTAAAATGCTGCCCTTTATTTGACAAACATTATTCTTCCACTTTCATACCAAGCTTGAATACTTTTACTTTAAAAATATGTAGACAAAAACAGTTGCTGGCTTGAATCTAGTTTATGGTCTATAAATCTTTGTGCAGTTCTGTGGATGCTATTTTGTGTTTGGTGACAGGCAAAATGGACCTGTAGTGAAAGTCTGGCTATGAGAACCCCCAAATGCACGTTTGACAATAAGCAGGGATGTGATGCCTATTATGGGGCCCTAGTTACATAGCTCAAGGTCAATGAAGTTGTTTTGTAAAGATCCAGGTAGCGGTTGTGTTTGGCTTTGCATGTCCCTAGGCGTCTGTTACTTCCGAACTCTGCTATTGTAGAACCATTCTGGTTGCTGTCTATTTACGGGTGTTTCACATAAGTTTTATGACTATTAAGGTTTTCTCCCCACCATTGGAAAACTGAAAACAGCCCATACAGAAAGATAAGTCTTCTCAGATCTCACCCATAGGCCAGTCAATGTCTGCTGATCCTTGATAAAAGATTAGTGTTTTGACGTATAGAATAGCCATACCAATTCTACTGATGAATCTGCTCTCAAAGTATATGGATGACAAGCATCCTTCCCTTAGAAACAAAGTGTCATTTAAGTAAAGATTGAATGATTCCTAACCCAGCAACGAATGATTCTACAGTCATGATTTACCACATGGAGAAAACTAAGACTCATGATGTGATTCACAGAAAGACATATGCGGGGTTTGCTTGCCTACTTCCGTGGTGATATTTTGTTTCTGCTGTAACAAATAAAGCTTGTCTGAAAATCAGAGTGCAGAGCTAGCCACACTAGGTAGCCATAGAGGCCAGACAGTGGTGGCACACACCTTTAATCCCAGCAAGCAGGAGACAGAGGCGGGTGGGTCTCTGTGAGTTCAAGGACACCCTGATTCAGTCAGTATAGAAGAGAAACAGAGCTCACACTTTTAATCCCAGCACTTGGGATCCCACGTGTTTAATCCCAGAACTAGGGGGTAGAGACAGGAGTGATATGGCTGGACAGAGAGAGGAATATAAGGCAGAAGGAGACAGGAGCTCAGGGCATTCAGTCTGAGGACTTATAGAGACAGGATACTCCATTCAGTCTGAGGATTTCATAGAGGTAAGAACTAGTGGCTGGCTGCTCTGCTTCTCTGATCTTTCAACTTTCACCCCAATGCCTGACTCCAGGTTTTTACTATTAAGAACAATTATAATTTGTGCAACATACTTTTTGAAGGTTTTCTATCCTCAACTCCCCTCCCTTTCCCTGACACATCAGAGCATCTATCTTCTGAGGTGCTGACCCTGACCAGTACTCTGGATAGATGCAATGGAAGGAGCCTTCATAGGAACCAAGACCCTTTGTCTTCAGTCTTCTTGCCTGTCTTTAACTCCTTTTCCAGTTTTATTTTTTGAAGGCACACAATAAAATGACCATATTGCATCATCCACTGGCCTAAAGTGTTTGTTTTGAAATTAATAAGCAAAGAATTTTCTCTTTTGTGGTAATTTATCCTGATAATAATAAATTTGTAAAAGGTTATTTTTATTGACTATTTGTTGTTGTTGTTGTTGTTTTTCCTTTTCATATCTGAATGACATTCTTCCATTTTAAATGCATGACTGGGGCCAGTGAGATGGCTTGTTGGGGAAAGAACCTGTTGTGCAAGCCTGGTGATCAGAATTTGGTCCTGCTATATAAATGGAGAGAGAACCAACTCTGAAGAGTTGTTTTTTGACTTTCCCTGATAAACACACACACACACACACACACACACACACACACACACAACATACTGCTTTTTGAAGAATGGCTGTTTGGACAATGAATATATGTGCATGTGGTTTATACATGTCTGTCATGTTTGACTACATCTCCCCTTGGCATAATGATTCATTAAATGGCCTCCCATTCCATCTCTGCTGGCACTGACAGCAACTGCCAGTCACTGACCCCAATTCATCTGTCACTTCTGTCTCCTCTTTGCTCATGTCATCTGCTGTGCCTCCAGCTTTCCTCTCAGTGTAAATGTCCAGATCTGGGTATCTGCAATAACAGCCCAAGGTGAGATTCTCATCATTGCCTACCTGATACATTTCAATGGCCTCTGGCTGTTTCCCTGACACTTGAGGAGATTAGCCTGGACCATTTTCTAAAATAGACTGAGCCCTCCGCCTTTCCCAGGCACTGGCCTGATTCTCATTGGCCAGTTCTTTCATTCTGATACCCACAAGCTCTGAGGTCGGGGTCTTTCACCATCCTGCTCCTGTGTGCCTATTGTTACTTGCCTCTGCTGGCCTTGTCCACCCTTTCTGTTTTTTCTGAATGACCCAGATATGCTGGAAGTGAAGGCATATTTTTTCTTGGTCCCCTAGAGTCACCTTCCCTCTGTCTGAGACTCTTCTCTTGCCCTGTCCTTTCTGACTCCTTTCCTCCTTGCCCATAGGATTCCAGTTAGAGGTCATTTTCACACCAGATTTTCCACATCTCCCGACCCCAAACTCAGACCTAATATCTCCCATGTTTTCATTTCCCTTTATCCTTATTCATGTCCCAGGTCAGTACATACACACAGCATTGACTTCTTACCTATCTTCTCCATGAGAATGACAACCATAGTGCAAGACCCATCACTACCCTCTACTAGAATCCAGCGCTGCTTGTGTCTCAGCACAGAGCATTAGGACCTTACCCTGACCACCTGGTGCAAAACTCCTCTAAGAACGTAAAACATAGATGGATAACAGACTCAGTCCTTTATTTTATATGGCACCAGTGTGGCCTAGAATGCTTCTGACACCTTGTTATTATTTTCCTAAAAATCTCTTTCAATTCATTCCCGGTAAAAAGAGCAAAGACAGACAAAAGCAATGGTTCCATCCAGGTATGACCTGGTGAAACAAGGAATTTATTGAGGTTGCTTAGAGGAGCATAGTTGGTTTAGGTAGCTGTACTGCCAAAAAGTCTCCCCTACCATGGATGACAACTCGTGAAAGCAGTATTATTGGAGTCAGCTTGCAGGGAGCTAATCCACTGAAGCATCCATCCCACACTAGTTGCTTACCACCTATAACCTTGAGGAGGTAGGCAGTGCCATGGATCTTATAAGCTTTGGTAATCTCGTGAGCCTTGTAAGTTTCCTAAGAGTTTCTTGTACATCTTAAATGAAAGGGTGTTGTTGACTTGTTTGTCCTGGCCACCCAGAACCAAAATAACCACACAGAAACTTTATTATTTTTTTAAATATTTATTTATTTATTATGTATACAATATTCTGTCAGTGTATATGCCTGCAGGCCAGAAGAGGGCACCAGACCCCATTACAGATGGTTGTGAGCCACCATGTGGTTGCTGGGAATTGAACTCAGGACCTTTGGAAGAGCAGGCAATGCTCTTAACCTCTGAGCCATCTCTCCAGCCCTTTTTTTAAAACATGGCAAGAGTGCACTTTTTTTATTTATTTATTATGTATACAATATTCTGTCTGTATGCCTGAAGGCCAGAAGAGGGCGCCAGACCTCTTTACAGATGGTTGTGAGCCACCATGTGGTTGCTGGGAATTGAACTCAGGACCTTTGGAAGAGCAGGCAATGCTCTTAACCACTGAGCCATCTCTCCAGCCCCACACAGAAACTTTATTAATTAAAGCACTGTTTGGCCCATTAGCTCTAGCTTCTTATTGGCTAACTCTTAGATATTAATTTAACCCATCTCAAGTAATCTGTGTATTGTCACCTGGCTGTGGCTTACTCACTAAAGTTCCAGCATCTGTCTCTGGTCTCTGGTTGGGCTACATGACTTTTCTCTGACTCTGCCCTTCTTTTTCCCAGCATTCAGTTTAGTTTTCCCTGCATACCTAAGTTCTATCCTATCAATAGGCCAAGGCAGTTTCTTTATTCATTAACCAATAAAAACAACACATAGACAGAAGTACTTCCCACATTATTTCCCCTTTTCTGTTTAAATAAAAAGGAAGGCATAGCAAAATTGTATATAACAAAACAGGTATCAAGAAAGAATTACAGTTATATTATTTATATTTACTTTATCTTTTATCATAATTAAGGAAAACTATAACTATAAATTCTTTAATCCCATCAAAGACTCCAGAAGGATATAATATTACCTAAGTAAACAGGAAGTTCATTGTAAACAACTTCTCAAACTCTAGAAATGACAGAGACATCTCACAGCCAGGACAGTCACCCAAAGTTCTTCTGAACCATTGAGGCATCTATCTTTAGCCTATAGGCCAAATGGTATCCAGCAGACTTTTCCACGAAGCAGGAAATTTTAAAGACAGTTCTTCCTATATTGGCAGTTTGTCAGTCACTTTCTTCTATGTCCTGCAGAATGTCTGGCAGACTCTTTCATGTAGCAGGAACCCTGAAGGATTGTCTCACCTTTAGGCAAGTTCAATTTGTAGTAAATAGCCGCCTAAACATCAGTGTCTTTCAGACTTAACTTAAATTTTAGTTTCTCCTTGAGGCTTTTAAGTGGATATATTTTAAGGAACCCATAAATACATTCGGTGGTTATGAGAAGTTTTCAGGTGACCTGAGCTGGACTTTGCCTCATGTGAAGCCATGTGCTTGGTTGTACAGCAGCTGCACCAGTGCAGGGGTGGGGGGCTTGCTTCGGTTCTCAACACTTGAGATGAGAGCCTCACTGGTGGTCCTGCTCAGCCACTGGCCTGAAAATGCCTTCTAGACATCTAATTCCTTCCTGTGAATGATCAAAATCCATCTGTGGTTTGCGTGCAGATCCACAAGGCTTACTTATCATTACTGAATGTTCATCCGGAGTGACGTTTAAATGGGAACTGCATTATCTATGTTTCTCTAAGTGCCAATTATATGAGACAGATTTATATAAATGTACATATGTAGGCTTGTGGTCAGGCATGTTTAGTGAATGATCTGATCAGCAAACAGTAGTGAGGAGCTAGGCAAACTAGACATGAGGTCTAGTCAGAGTAGTTAAGACATAGTGATAAACACCACCACCCCCTCGCCAATCCCTTTAAAGTGTCTTTTCCTCCTCCCTCACATCACATTGGCTGGCTCTGGCATCTGGGAACACTGCTATCATGTGATACTGAAGACCGGCTTCTATAGCAGGAGAAAGAGAATGCTCCCATGTCAGCAGGTGTGTGAAATGCTTGGTGGGGTGACAGACCACACTCCCAACTAGAACCACACATGTATTTCCAGTAACTCCAGGGCTCCCAGGGGTGTCCTTCTTCTCTTCTCCCCAGCTGATGAAGAGTGAGGTACGTGGAGGGTCACCTTCAGTAATGAAAAGGAACAGTTGCTGTTGCTGTTGTTCTCAGTCTTTAATAAATCACATCTTCAATGGTGTGGCAAAACGCATCATCTAAGACTTGTATTGGAGTCTCCCAGGTCTATGTCACTGAAAGCCGAGAAAAGAAAACATCTGGACCAACCAAGAGAGTGAAGAACTGGACAGAATGAATGGATCTGCCACCTGCTGCTTAGGGAGGGAACTGTGAGAAGCCCCCAACCTTGTCGAGAGCACTGCAGTTGTGAGATGCTGAGTGATGTGTGAGGCCTGCACTTGGCTACTTAGCTGAGATGAAGTAATGGATCATGGAATAATGTTACACGATGGTGTTTTATTGATATTTCTATACAGAGAGACTTTCTGTTCCAGAGACAGAGTTAAAAGGATCAGACACACAGGGTATTATGGTTTGGGTCTGAAATGATCCTGCCGGCTCACACTTTGATGTGACCTTGTATTGGCAATCCAAACCCCACAGCCCATAGGTCTACTACCTTGCATTATTCAGCTACAGTAGGACCATTTGCTCTTGTGTTTGTTTTAGTTCTTGAAGAAGACTGAAGAGTCTCCAACCATCATGTCAACTACCACAAAAACTTTTTTTTTATCTTTTAACACAATCTTTTCTCATTTTACATAGCTATCCCCATTCCCACTCCTGCCTCTCCTCCCAACCCACCCTTCCCCCCACTCCAACCCTCATCTACTCCTAAGGGTAATAATTTCCAAACCTACAATTTCAAGCAAGAAGCAAGCAAGAAGATGATTATCAGCCTTATAGCCCCAATATAAATGAGGAACCAGCAGTCCCCCTACTTTTTCTTTCTGGCTAGCTTGCTTTCAAATCCTAGATATAGAGATTTGGGGCCTTAGATTAGCCTGAATCTGAAATAATCTCATTTGAATATTTTTCCTGTAACTATGGTTCTCATGTCTGTGTATGTGCTAATGTGGAGTAAAAACACCCATCTCTATTAACAAGTGGGGCTTGCACACAACGTAATTGTGTTAGTTACTATAGTTTCTGTTCCCAAACTGGTTGTAAGTATTGCAGCGTTGCTCATCACCATACAGCTCCACATTGTTTTAAGGGCATTAATATAGTCTGATATGTAATTGGAGGACAAGGGATAGTGTGTCCCTTCAGATTGGTTGTTATTTTGGTTTCTGTGGGCTCAGTCCAGGAATGAACAGAATGACTGACTCAGAAGTGCTCTCCATTGTTCTCTCCTCAAAGGTCAATCTCTGTTGCGTGCGCAGCAGATGCCCACACCCACCACATAATTCATTCATCCAAAACATACATTGCTCTATCACCATGGTTACAAGAGTATGGGACACAGGGTTGATGGCAGCTGGTTGTTACAGTGTGTCTAGAACTTATTTGGAGAATAGAGACGAGTTAGCAGCTACAGAGAGAGGTCTACGATTTAACAGAAACCACGGCGGTGGGTTTAGTAAGAAGAAAATGCTCACATTTCCTATCCATGAAGTTAACTAATTGCATTTCTTACTTTCAACATTCGTATTTATGTTGTGTGTAGCTACCAAGCCTTGAGATTTCTGTTTCTTTGTTTTTTTTTTTTTTTTCCTTCTGGGTTTTGCTGTATTGGAACCACGAGTCTTGGTACTACTTCTGAGCATATAGACTAAAGATCCTCTAATACAGTAATGCCTGCCTGAAATCTGGAAGTCTTTTAGTTTGTCAAAACACAACTGCACATACTGCCATATGCCCCTAATCCTAGCATTGATATCTGAAGGAGGAGATAATAAATTCCAGGCCAGCACAGGCTACATCGTGAAACTATTTCATAAAAAAAAAACAACTAAATGCATGCAAAAAAGCCAGAGTAGTTGTAATTGTTCCATTTTTGAATATGCATTAACTGGATAATTGATGGTGTTTGCTAGGGTATGGATTCTGAGAGAGAAGAGGGCTGTGTGGGCGTCTAGGCTGGGGCCCTAGATGGGGTATCAGTTCTTTTTTTTTTTTTTTTTTTTTTTTTTTTTTTTTTTTTTTTTTTTTTTTTGGTTTTTCGAGACAGGGTTTCTCTGTGGCTTTGGAGCCTGTTCTGGAACTAGCTCTGTAGACCAGGTTTGTCTCGAACTCACAGAGATCCGCCTGCCTCTGCCTCCCGAGTGCTGGGATTAAAGGCGTGCGCCACCATCGCCCGGCTGGGGTATCAGTTTTTATAGTACTGGACATAGAAAATCTGGCATGGGGCAGGGATGGGTGCAGGGGAGCCTTGGAAGAGCTTTCTGTAGAGGTGTGGGTGGTATGAGCTCACTGGGGTATAGTTATTTCTTGGGCCCTCTGAAAGACAGCTCATAAGGCATGTGGGCATAGGCAGGCACTGTGATTGGGGAGTCCAACAGGAAAAGAAGTAGAGATATGTGGCCTGGTGGAAAATTCTGCTGTCAACTACTCTGACTTTGATAGACAGCTAGGAAAAAAAAAAGGAAAATCAATGACAAAGCTCCTATCAATTTAAACACGCATTACCAAATGTTACTGCTTTTCTTAGTTGCAAAACTGCACACATGTGAAACTTTTATATACTTTTCTTGTCACTGTGACAAAGCACTTGACAAAAGCAAATTGAAGGGAGAAGGGTTTATTGAGGCTTTCGGGTTCATAGGGTTTAGCCCAGTAGAGACTGGCACTCCCAACTTATGGGGATAGTGCCATCCATATTCAGGACTGGTTATTGTGCCTCAGTTTACCCTCTCTGAAAGTCCTTCACAGACACACTTAGAGGTGTGACCAAATCTCTCAAGTTATTCCAAGTCAATTTTGTTGACAATGGAGGATGGCTATTAGAAGTTGATCCCTTGTTATCCTGACATACAGATATGTCACTGTAACCATAATATACTGTTCCTCCAAAAGCCTCATATCCATCCCATAATGCAGACTATATACACTGTGTCTTCATTACTCTCCATAGTGTTAGCAGTCTTAGATTTATGCCAAAGTCTGACTCCATCCAGAGTTCCTACTAAGACTCAAGGCAGTCTTTTCACTACGAATACCCATATGCCATAGCACAAACAGTTCCTATTCCAGAGGGAGGAGCAAGAGGATGGCAAGGAAAGGCCAGACCAAAGTAAGATCTGCTTAATTACTTCTGCTGAGAAAGAAGGGCATTGCATTTTTTCTTTTTCTTCTTCCTTTTCTTTATCCATTCATTTATGGTCATTCAGAATCAGTTTTCCAAACATTTATTCTACTGTTGACATATTTTATTAGTAGTGATAATAGAACTGAACCCCTTGTCAGACACTCCATTTGCAGCTTTTGGAAGATCTTGAGCCCAGGGTATGTTTGCTGCCCCCTTCCCTGTCTCCCCTGGCTGCCAGTCACCTGGACATAGGTGAGACAGTCTGCGGAGCCCTCTTCTCTGGTCTTCTGGGCATGAATCAGATTCTCTTCTCAGAGTGAGACTTGCAATGCCTCTGGTCCTCCTTACAGGTAACAGAGGAAATGTAGCAAAAAAACCTTTTCATTTCTGTCTTCTTCTAAATGCTGAGGACATTTGGGAGTAGGCAAGGTTGGCAAGGCTCGAGGAAAGTCCCCATTATGTTGCTAATTAAACAGGCAGACAGCCTTGTCACAGAAATTTAAAATGGCGGACATCGGTGATGTGCAGCTTGGGTATCTGCTGCCAGAATCCTGCTTGAGCCTTTCCAGTGGGAAGAGAGGTCCCTTTTCTTATGTCGCCTCACTTCTTCATGATGCTTTCATTGGGTTAAACTGCTACTTCAAATGCTGCCTCGAGCAAGGAGGCAACCAGCACGTTTTCTACATGACAGTAAGGCCTTTGGTGGGAGAAGCAGAAACATGGGTACAGTAAGATTGAAGACTCATACACTCTTATGCACACACACACACACCACATATGTACACAAACACACAAATATATGCATACACATCTATTACACATATATTCATAAACACATGGACACACATATACAAGTTTATACACATACACACATTTATATACACACACACACACACACACACACACACACACACTTCTTACTCTGTCAACACTTGAATCACTCTGTGTATTCTCCTTTGGAAGTCTCGGGTTCCAAGGCTTCAAGGCAAGTAAATGGACAGGAGAGTGTAACAGAGACCGGATCCTTTGATCATTCTTAGAGCCCCTGCAGACTCACCCAGTTGCAGGCTTCCCTGCCTAGCATGCGGCTGTGAGTTCCATGCTGTAGGTTTCTTGCTACCAACTGGGAGAACAGATTTCAAAGAGCGAATTTAGCATCCATTGGTGGGTAGCTTGCTCATGCAGTCAGATAAACAGCTCTTCTGTAGGCAGCCCCAGACCAGTTTATCCGCTGAGATGATTAGATTCCTACAGGAGTGCTGGCTCTTTGAAAGCCCTCACCCAGGGGGTTAACACTCTGCCCCAGCTGCTCAGTGGAACATGGCATTCATGGCTTCCCCAGGAAGGGAGTTCTATATAGATTTGAAAGGCTACGTCTGTGATTAAATCCCTGAGCCGCAGTAAATCATAACGCCTGCAAGTACCACAGATGAGGCTTTTTGCCAATTGTAGCTGTGAGGTATAAGATTGATAGAGTAGTGAGTTTTACTACAATGTGTGTGTGTGTATACACATTTGTACAAGTGAAGGGCATTTCTGCGACAAAGGTTTAGTGTGTGCACAGAGAGGGGCTGGGACTGTGGCTCTGTGGTAAAGTTCATGCTCAACTCATTCCAGACCTTGGGGTTTATCCCCAGTAACACCACCCCACACACCCCAAAAACAAACAGAGGAATAATGTATGCATTTATGTTGAGATATTGATTTTAACGAATATGGATAACAATTTAGATATTTTAACAGCAAGACCTATAGCTCATCTTCTAGATGCAATTTGAAAATATTTTAGTTTTTTTTTTTTTTTTTTTTTGTTTTTCGAGACAGGGTTTCTCTGTAGCTTTGGAACCTGTCCTGGCACTAGCTCTTGTAGACCAGGCTGGCCTAGAACTCACAGAGATCCGCCTGCCTCTGCCTCCCGAGTGCTGGGATTAAAGGCGTGCCACCACTGCTCAGCAATACACACACAAAATAAAATTCGAAACAGTATAGTCTAGCTGGGCAGTGGTGATGTATGCCTTTAATCTCATAACTTGGGAGTCAGAGGCAGACAAATCTCTGAGTTTGAGGCCAACCTGGACTACAAAAGCTAATGCCAGGACAGGTTCCAAAGCTACAGAGAAACCTGTCTTGAACCGCCCCCCTGAAAGAAAGAAACTTAGTACTATCTATTCATGACTATCTTAATCCATTTGGATTTTTATAATGAAACATCTAAGTGTGGGTGGCTTACAAAGAACAGAAAATTACTCCTCAGGTGTGGGCTGCGGAGTCTTATATTTAGGTATCTGCAGCTTAAGTACCTGTTGAGGGACCTCTCCTTGGTTCATAGATGACACTTTCTTAATTGTGTTCTCACGTGATGGAGAAAGCACATGGACTCTCTCAGGCATCCTTTAATTAATAACAAATTAATTAATTGTATTCATGTAACTTTGTCGTTCTGAGGTAGTCACATCCTGATAACTCACCTCCTATGACCATCACACTGGGCCTTCTGCATCCATGTGGATATTATAGAAAACACAACATTCAGACTATAGCAATCAGGTTTTTAGATTCTTATGGAAAACATACACTTCTTGCTTGCCTTAAGGATTCATTTAGAACTGGGACTGGTTGTGCAACCCTGGAGACTGAGGCAAAACTGTAAGTTCCAGGGGAGCCTGGGCTGCATAGCAAGGCTCTATTTCATAAAATCAATAAATGAGCGAAGAGACTTGGGGGTTGAGAACAAGGTGAATGCTTAGTCTTAAATGAAACACGTGTGCCACCCACTCTAGGCCTCAAAGAACATACCAGAAAAAGAGACAGAAAGAATAAGTGTTGGATGATGGATGACTGAAAGAAGGACACTGTCTCCAGGATATGACATGGCTGTGGTACTCATCAACTCATAGTAGCTGTAGCTACTGGTACAGGGTCTCTTCAAGACTGAAACTTTCAATGCTCAGACTCTGATGGAGAAAGGGCTTAAAAAGTCTTACTTCTCTCTGGAGACCTATCAGCAGCTGGGGGATGCTGGGGGATCTTGTTTTCAGCAGTTTCTCATGAACCAGTGGGTAACTCCATACCCATGCACTTGCTGACTGCTCTGAGTTAAACCCAGTGTTCTGCAAGGCAAAGACAAAATAAAAAGACATGTAGGTGGGATGGCGATGTGTTGGGAAGAGGTGGAGGAGGTGTGGATGAGCATAGAAAAGGAACAAGAGAGTGTGGGTCATGTGACCAGCATGTCTTGTGCATGTATAGAATTGTCAAAGCATAAATTAATTAAAATATATACACATTTCTAGACTTGTCTCCAGAGAGTCAAATTTGGTGGGCATAAAGTAGGCGCTGAATGGTCTGGGAGGTGAGAATAGGGCTGAATGAAGTTTCCTTCCCTTTGTCCCCGACTCAGCCAGGGAAATTTATGCTTCTTCTTGAACACTCCATCCTGGGTGTTCCCTTCCTGGTGTTCTCTTCTTCTTCCTCCTCACTGTACAGCCCCAACAGTGAAAATTTCAGGCAGCAAATGACCCATAGTTTTGGTTTGGGTAGAGACTAGTCATGAAGCTAATTGGCTCCCTTAGGAATGACACACTCTTCAACTGGAAGGAACAGAAAATCTCTGGCTCTTCCTTTGTGGTACTGTTTGATTCTTCTGAAAATGATGGCAAAGTAAAGGGGCTGATGCTTCCTTGAGTAAAGCCCAAAGTTCTAGTGCAGCAGCCATTAACCTGTGGGTCACAATCCTTTTGGGGTCAAGTGTCCCTTTCATAGGACTTGTCTAAGACCATCAGAAAGCACAGATGTTACATTATAATTCATAACAGTAGCAAAGTTATAGCTATAAAGTAGAAATGAAAATAATTTCATGGTTGGAGGTCCCCACAACAGGAGGAACTATATATTAAAGACTCACAGCATTAGGAAGGTTGGAAACCACTGTGCTTTGAGATCAGAGACCTAAGGAAGAGCTATGTTTATGTAAGTCTAAATAAACTTTACCAAAATTATTGTTGTTAACTCATGTACTAATCTTGTGTTTGTTTTTGTTTTCAAAATAGCAGTCAGAGATGGGTGAGACACAAAGCATGATTCATCCAGATATGGAGTCAGTTGTGTTTTGAATGAGAATCGCCCCATAGGCTCTTGTGTTTGAATGCTTGGTTCCCAGTGAGTGGAACTGCTTGAGAAGGATTGGGAGGTGTGTCCTTGTTGGAGGAAGTGTGTCCTTACCCTAGCATAGCTAATGGTGTCTTTTCCCAACAATAGAACAGTAACTCGAGAAGACATTTGTACCAGGGACTGGGGTTTTGCTGTGACAGACCTGGCCATGTTGTTTGTTGAAGAATATGGAAGACGTTGGAACTTTGTACCAGAAAAGCAATTGAATGCTTTAGATGGGGTTGAATGGGACATTCTAGTAGAAGCATGGAAGACAGTGGTGCTGAGGGCAATGAGAACTGTGGGGACCCAGCTCAAGAGGTTTTAGAAGGGAAGAATATTATCAATTGACTTAGAGGCCATTCTTGAGATATTTTGGCAAAGAATGTGGGTGATTTCTGTTCTTGTCCTAAAAATCTGCCTAAAATTAAATTGAAGTATTGTGGATTGATGGGCTTGGTAGAAGAAATTTCAAGACAGCCCAGCATTGACTGTCCCACATGGTGTGGTTATTATTGATAGTTCTCATGTAGATCTATAAGAAGATCATGTAGACCTAAAGGAAGCAGGTGGGGCCTAGAGAAATACAAAATGTACAGCACGAGGAGAAAAAGAACACCAGGAAATGCAAAGTTGGAGTCAAGTTCTCTGTTGGAGGAGATAAATTGTTTAAGGAAAGGCCCAATTCAAAAAGGAATAAAGAGAGTGGTGTCCTCAGGGCAAGACCCCACCCAGCTAAGCTTCCAACTTATGAAAAGGAATGAAAGGAAAGCTTGAAGATGAAAGGAAACCATGGACAATGGAAAGCTTAAGCAATCTGAGTGTGCTTGGGGTTCAGTTGAGGTGACTAAGCAGAGCTGTACTGGAATGCAAGGAGCAGAGTTCTGAACAACAAGCTCTAGGAGGGTCATTCTGTAAGCCAGTCTGTAGCCCTGGAGCTTGGGACTTGTGGAGGGAGTGACTTTTGAGAAGGTCCCTGAAAGGTTTTTAGGGTCAGTCTCCTGGCTTACTTCTATCAATACAATTTCTTTAGCAAGTAGACACTTGGCCACAGCCTTAACATATTTTCCTAAAGAGGCTTTTCACTCTGAATATAACTAAGGTGTGAGTTTTTTCTGAGTCTTTTTGCTTTGTTTCTATTTTAGTAATGAGTCTGTCTTTAAATAATTTCTTTTGAATGACCCTTAACTGTAATGTGGTTAAGAGTAGCCACAAAGCAGCGTGAGCAGCCAGAATGTTTCTAGGCTTAGATAATTCTTCTGTTGAACATTTTAATGCATGGCTCTTCAAGTAACCTATCTTCCTTTCTTTCTTCCTCCTCTTCTTCTTTCTCCTTCCTTTCTTTGCCTTTCTATTCTTTTTTTTTAAACCAGGATCTCACTGTGTAGCACAGGTGACTTTAAAGGTGTCATGTCCTGACTGTTGGGACCACAGGTATACATCACCTTTTCTGCTTTGCTCTTGAGTTCTTCATTCTACAAAATCCTAAAAAACGAGCAGGGTTCCACCATTTCTTTTGCAACTATATAACAATGATGTATCTCACTCTGATTTCGATAACAGTTTACGTGTGAGGCCTCAGCACAGTGGCCTTTCCTTTCTGGAGTCCCACCAACCTGTAGGTTATTACTACTTAAGTAATCCCTAAGATGATCCCAACACCTCACACTCCTGTTCTGAGCTTTCACCAGAACTATCCAGGGTATTCTATTTATAGAAACTTTTTTTTAGCCTTTCCCTCTAAACTATCTCCCTCCCCCCATCTCCTGGGTTTAAAGTCACTTCTATGTGGGCACATTCGTTAGAACGGCAGTCCTGCTTCTTGGTGCCATTTTTTCCCTCTTAGTTCATTTTATGTCATTATAACAGAAAACCAGAGGCAAGGTAAATTAAAAGCAATCTAAGTTTATTTGACTCTTGATGCTGGAGGCTGAGGAGTACAAGACTGAAGGACTAAATTTAGGCAGCACTGTCTTGCTCTGTCTTATAGTGGAGCTAGCTCATGGACAGGGATTATGAGAGCAGGGATGAGTGGGTCAGGTAAGGAGAGATAAAATTAGATCAAACTCATTTTTAAAAAACATGAGAAACATAATCCTATGGTAAGAACGTTAATCCACCATCAAAAACATAGCCTGGTAGCCTAATTGCTTCTTCACTATCCCTCCCTCAACAGTGCTACAGCTGATATGAGTTTTGGCGGGACATTTAAACAGCATTCATGAAACAGAAGGGGTAAGATATTGTCACACTACAACATGAATAAACCCAAACATAGATTATGTAAAGTAAACGCATTCTTGCACTTATTGTATAATTCCATTTACTGGAATATCCAGAAAGGGTCAAGTGCGGAGAGACAGGTATGATGTACTTATCTTTCCCATCATACTTTGCTTCTCTGTGACTTTGCATTGAGAGCTGGATGGCTTTACCTCATAGACGACAGGAAGGCTGTGGAGCTGCTGCTTTACCTAATGCCAGGTGCATTTGTTCAGCTCTAAATCCAGATTATGGAGGTTTAATTTTTTTTTTTTATAAAATCATCTTATATTGGACAAAACCTGCAAAGCTGTTTAAGTGACGTGGAAATCACCACCGGAGCTTTTTAAAAGAAATGCTTACCAAGCGGTGAGTGCAAAATGGGAGGCAGATTCTCAAAACAGAGGGTAGAGATGCTAGAGATGACAGGCACCACACATGAACTGTAGAGCAGTCACAGCCTACGAGACCACGGTGCTGGGCTCTGCTGTAGCTGGGTTAGGAGAACCATTACGGTGTTCTTTGTAACTACGTTCCCCAGAAACCAGGCATGTTTGAATCCGCCCCTCCTCTTGAGAAACACTGTTATGTCTTTGGAACACTGTCTTTGCTCTCTGTACATGTGGTAGGGATGCCCCAGTGGCCCAACTGTGCCGTGAGAGTTCCTCATCCTCTTCTCTCATCCTTTCACTCCCCCACCCCCATGCTCTGCTGCCTCCCTGATGTTCCCTCAAAAATGTGGGCTTATCTCTTACTTCTGATTCTTGTACCATTTTTAACCCGTGTTATAGCTCCTGGCTTTTGAGTTTATTAAATCAGGGCTTGGTTATATTTTAGTTTTGAATGCTTTAATCTCCTTGAATTTATTGATACTGCCTTCCCAAACAGTGGTCATCCAGCTACTTTGGATCACACGGATACACATTTCTTCATGCCCTCTTAGGCATAGTGACATGATGGTACAGGTATCTGAGAAAGGGCCATGGTTTGCAACATCAGCTATTTTCTGTGGCATATTTATCTGCCCGTTACCAATGTCAAGTTCTTAAATAAGATCACCTAACACCCGTTTGTACAGTTGCTGAGAATTTAATAAGCAGTGCATGCAAGCAGGTGTGTGTTGGCTCAAGCCTTTACTACCTAGAGCACTGGGCCTTAGTCTAATGTCTCCTACTCTTCCTCAGTGGTCTGAATGTGGCTGATGAAGGAAGTTATAAATGTTTGACTTTTTAGAATCTAATATGAACAGAAAACCTTTCAGTTTGGAGTCATGGGCAACCTTGTGTAAGCACCAATACAGTATGATTTCTTGAAGCCACAGTGAAGGGAATATAATATATAAACACACCTGTAATCATGTATGTCTTAAATTAGCAGGAATATTTATGCTTCTAATTCTTTTATGCTTCTTTAAAGTTAAGCGTTGAATATAGACTTTGTGTGTAGCTTGGGCTAGAGGCATGAATATGAGGGCATGTAGTCACCCTGTTGAGGAATTTATGGTACAACAGTGTTCAGTGGGGGAAAGCAAGTGGGATACATAGGTACTGGCAGCAGAATCCTAAGAAACACCCACTTCAGACTGAGTGCCAGGGAGGACAGAGGAAGCAGGAGGAAAAAGGAAAGCTTCCTAGGGATATAACCCCTCCAGGCATGATGACACATATTTATTTTAGGAAAGACAAGAAAGGGAAGCTATTTGGCTCATGGTTTCAGAGGTGTCAATCCATCATGATAGAGGAGAAAGGGAGTAAAGCAGCTCCCTTTGTGGCCAGCAGGAGGAAGAGAAAATGAGACACAGGAATGGGGCAAGCTGTATGCCCAAGAATAGCTCTCCTCCTATCTTTAACCACTTCCCAGTGAAGCTGTCACATTATAAATCCAGGAGAGAATTAATCCACTCATTAGGTCAGAGTTTTTGTGATCTATTTGCCTTTTGGAACCTGGTCACAGGCACACCCGAAGGCATCTCAATTCAATCAGGTCGACAATCAAAATTACTTATCATTATCTGCAGGAAGATGCCTGCATTATGTTGCTAACTCTCCACTTCCTTGACTTTTGTTGCCAGCAGACTTCCTCTTTGGTCATGCATCTTGGTGGTCATTTGTGGAGATGTTAGAGATGGAACCCAGGGCCTTACATGTGCTTGATCACTGAGTTGTATCTCAGCCACACATATATTAACAAAACACTTTTCTTTATTATGAGAAGTCTTTATTGAGGGTACATGTCAGTTCCCATAAAATGAGTGCCCCTGATTAGGCATGGCCTCAAATGTGGTTAACTGTGCTTCAGTGGTGCTCTTCCTAGAATCCAAAGCAGCACAGGGGTAGGGCAATGAATAGAGATTGTTAGCAAGTCTGTAACAGGGCATTGTAAAATCTGACATTAAATAACATAGTTACCCTTTTCTCTGTGCCTTCAGTCTTAAATGGTGAAGAGATAGGTAGGTATCACTAGTTTTCAGGCAGCTATTCCTTGAGGGATTAGCAGCCCATATGCAGAGTTAAACAGGTGATCCAAAGTAAAGGTTTCAAAATGAAGACTAGAATATCAACTTCTTATCTTTCATTTAGTTATACTGCAGCCCAAGTAAGGAGTAGATGGTTTTCTGCAAAAACAGTTCCCAAGAAGGTTGTTATAAATCATCTGTGTCATCTCTGTTGGCCCTTGATTTAAAGCAATTGTTCTCTACTGTTATTTATCTATTCTGCATATGCTTAGTTGAGTTCATTTCTGTTGATATTAAACTGGTGCAGAGGTTTATTTTTATTTATTTTTACTGTGATAATTATAGCTTTTCTTCCGTCAATATGAATATAGTATTTGAGCTGTGTTACAATTCTTTTACAAATATATTATATTCCACTATGTAGAGTTACAATTCAACTATGATATTTCACTATTTTGAGAAATACTTATTATGGAGTATTTATTCTAATTAGTTGAGCTGTTGACAGAATTTACAAACACATCCCTTTTCTAGCTTTGAGATTCCTTTGTTTGAATTCTTTAAAATTTGAGCCAAAGCTCAATTTCCCATCAAGCATGCATTTTTTTCTTTTTTTTTAAATTTATTTATTTATTTATTAAAGATTTCTGTCTCTTCCCCACCGCCGCCTCCCCTTTCCCTCCCCCTCCCCCAATCAAGTCCCCCTCCCTCGTCAGCCCCCAAAGCAATCAGGGTTCTCTGCCCTGTGGGAAGTCCAAGGACCACCCACCTCCATCCAGGTCTAGTAAGGTGAGCATCCACGAAACTGCCTAGGCTCCCATGAAACCAATAGGTCCAGTAGAATCAAAAACCCGTTGCCATTGTTCTTGAGGTCTCAGTAGTCCTACTTGTCTGCTATGTTCAGCGAGACCGGTTTTGACCCAGGCTTTTTCAGACCCAGGCCAGCTGGCCTTGGTGAGTTCCTGATAGAACATCCCCATTGTCTCAGTGTGTGGGTGCACCCCTCGCGGTCCTGAGTTCCTTGCTTGTGCTCTCTCTCCTTCTGCTCCTGATTTGGACCTTGAGATTTCAGTCCGGTGCTCCAATGTGGGTCTCTGTCTCTGTCTCCTTTCATCGCCTGATGAAGTTTAATATTCAGGAGGCTGCCTATATGATTTTCTTTGGGTTCTCCTTCTTATTTAGCTTCTCTAAGAACCCGAATTATAGGCTCAATGTCCTTTATTTATGGCTAGAAACCAAATATGAGTGAGAACATCCCATGTTCCTCTTTTTGGGTCTGGCTTACCTCACTCAGGATGGTGTTTTCTATTTCCATCCATTTGCCTGCAAACTTCAAGAAGTCCTTGTTTTTTACTGCTGAGTAGTACTCTAATATGTATATATTCCATACTTAAGATACCATCTTACGCATTTTTTTCTTAAATATTTATCATGGGCTCCCCTGGGGTCCTGCCCTTGTGACAGTTTCTTCACATCATTCATTGTATGGCAAGTTTTCCTTTGATTAAGTAGGCATCAGTTAAAATGGTCCCCTTTGCCAAATATGGTAGTTTGGGCCCAGCCAGTAGACCACGAACTCCAAGAGGACAGAGATCTTGTTTGTTGTATCCATTCTTTCTTTCCCACTCACAGAACATTGGCCCTAGAGATTTCCAGAAGTGTTTTCATAGCAGACAGTGTTTAGGCTTCACTTTACATTCAGAAATGGGCATGTGGGTGACAGTTGTGTGGCTTGGTCTGTTTGTGGGACCCCTAGCAGTGGGACCAGGATCTGTCCCCAGCACAGGGCTTTTTGGAGCCCATTTAGTATGGTGGGGTGCCTTGCTCAGCCTTAAGGCAGGGAGAGGAGTTTGGTCTTGTCTCAACTTGATAAGCTAGGCTTTATTGACTTTCCATGGGAGGCCTTACCCTTTCTGAGGAGTGGATGGGGGAGGGGTGGTAAGAAGGAGACTGAGGGGGGATGGGAGGAGAGGAGGGAGGGGAACCTGTGGATGGTATGTAAAATAATTTAAAAATTCTAAACTTCAAAGAACAAAGAAAGGCAAAAATAACTCTATCTAATCCATATGACTCCAGAGCCAATTTTTTATGCATTTTCAGGTGATAAAAAAAATGTTGAGTTCCCTCTCCCAAATCTCTCACCATTTAGTGATCTCTGGCTCGTAAGAATAAGCTAAGGTTGTCTGAAAGCTGTCAGTGGTATTTTCACTGTAGCCATGTGAGCTTGTTGATGGCAATCCCGGCCCATGAGCCCTGGAGTCCTCCTGCTTTCTTTACTTTGCTTCCCATCCATCCTATTCTCTAATTAAAATGATGGTGATGGTGCCAAGTACAGCTCTCTCTCTTTTAAACATCACATCTTCTTAGCAAGATATTTAATATGACTGGGGCTGATGCATAGAGGCAGACAAAATATCTTCCACCCTGTTTTATTGATAAATCTTTCTTTTGTATTTAACTACAGGAGTCCATGTGTTCTCTCATCTTTTTAAAAACGTTTATGAAATAAAAGCGACAGAGCAGAGATTCAAATTTCCCTTTCTTTCCAAGTAAACATTTGAATTCTTCCCTGGCGAGCTACGTGTGAGAACCAATGTCATCCACACACAACTCTGAAAAGGGATGGAGATTTCATTTAAAGGAGAAAAGCTATTTATGAAAGATTTTAAAACCATAAACCACACAGTCGGCATGAAGATACCATTCTTCAATGCTGGCTCTGAACAAGCAAGCTTCAGCTATTAAAGCTCTATCTGCTATCAGAATCGCGGTCATCGGGATCATTTTACAGTTCCTTCTTATGTAGGGAAAGGATCATGTCACCTTCTGTTTTTTCTCATTTTGCAATTAATCTTCCCTCATCACCATCTTTTATTTAATTGCTAATAACAAGATCCTCGAAGGTCAGTGGGACAGAGAGAGACCTTGTCACCTTTAAGATACATTTGGAAGGGATATTAGGAATGAACACAATTCAAACCTTTACCAGTATAGTAAGGGAAAATGTTCAGGAGTTGACTTTGAGAATTCAGATAGTCTGTTACAGTTTAGTGTGTCTGCTGTTAGCAATGTGGGGTATAACGAGGGGAGAAAGAAAACAGTATTGAGTCAACTTTCTTTCTGACGGTGCATTTCATCGGAACATTGTTTTTCCTCGTTGTCTGTCTTGCTGCTAGCAGGCATGTGCAAGTGCAAGCTTCCTGCTAGGTTTGCAACAGTGATCGCTTGCTCAGATGTTGCTGAACAGACAGCCAGATTCATTCTGGGACTTTTTTAAAAAAATAAAATGTCAAAATGATTTTGGTTCTTAGAAGCAGAAATAAAGAAGGGTCCATAATATGGTTAAAGGCACTGGTTCAGAGCCGAGTGCCTTTTTGCTCTGTTGTTAATCGGTTAAAATGGATAATTAACTCTCAAATTAATCCCTGAGAAATTAAAGGAACATCTGGTGAAGTGTTATTCTGGGGCTTTTTATAAAAGTGGTTGGCAGTGGGTTTTTGTCGGGTTAGGAAAATTTTAAGCTCCACCTCCATTTTCTGCCCCTTTTTAAAGTTTGTCAAATAGCATGAATTCCACTTAGAAGTGTTCCAGCTTCCTCTGTATTGGCTCAGTGATGTGTGAAGGGTGCCATTGCTGAATAGTGTTGGAAGCTTCCAGACTATTAAAATCAAATGCCTTACTAATAGCTTCTGAGACAGCTATCAGAGCGATGATGGGATGTAAAAAAGTTCCACTTCCAAAAGAAGAAATGGGGCTGTGTCTTTACATTGATACACCAGTGTCAAATTGAGGCACAATTACAATGGATCTACTTCTGAAGACCTTAATTGGCTTTGGGGTTCTAGAACTGGCCAGTTCACTAAGCCAAAATGGTTTCTTCCTACCACATGGACAGGTTTCATTTATAGCTATATCAAGGATTGGAAGAGAGGCACACAGGCCATATTCGGTGGCAGCTTGTGTCTGTTTTTCTCCACATGGTTGGAGCAGGTGATCACATGTGATTAGCTGAGACTGTGCTACCTAGTCCAAGAGTCTATTATACGTATCTAATGAAGTTATAGCAACATTTAGGGCAAGCTTAAAATAGGTGCTGGGTCAGCTTTAGGCAAAACAATGCTTAATTTAGCATAAGCATATATGTAAAGTAATTAAAATAGTAATAAACGATACAGAATGAACTTTGAATGGTTATTTAAAATTCACCTCACCTGCCCCTTTGTACCATACACTCATTTAAAATAAAACTTACTTTATGTGTATACCTGCCATGTATTATAGCTTTGCTTTACTTGTGTGCCTGGTGCCCCCAGAGGCCGGAAGAAGGTATCAGACTTAAGGGAATGGAGCTACAGCCAGTTGTGAGCTGCCTATCGTATGTGCTGGAATAGAACCTGGATCTTCTGGAAAAGCAGAATATTTTCTTAACTGCTGAGCCATCACGGGTTCTTCAGACCCCATGTGCTCATTTTGTGTAGGTGTTTGAGTTTTCCTACAGTCCAAGACTTGCTCAGAATGACAAGTTGATTCTTGTTTACCTGCGAGATCGATAAGAACACAATCCCACATGCTCTACCCTATGCCTTCTGACTTCTGCAATGGGGCCCAGAAACCCATTTTAATAAACTCTAAATTGCTCCGGGGTACACTTTGGTTTAAGAAGGCACTGCTCTGTGGTGTGGATAGAGAGGAGAGAGTGTATCTATTCTGGTTCTTTGCCAATGATTGGCTTAGAATATGCACTTAACCCAGTTTTTGACATGACCCAAAGGGATTTCTTCTGCAAGGATACTGTAAAAAGCCCTTTTGCTATTTAAAGGATGGGGGAAAAAAAACAAGAGGCAGTAAAACAGGGCCTCAGGAATTAAGATCCCCACAGGAACATCTACACTGAGAGTGAAATCCCCTACCTCAGAACGCTGCCACCTGGAGAAGCGCTCATCTTCCAGGACACAGACTGTCCCAGCGCTAGTAACTGGGACACAGGACCATAGCCATGTATGCAGCTTTCTTGGTACTTGTTTAATTCTTTTTGTAAATGGTAGCCCTTGTTTAGGCAAGGTGGATACAATTTATACATGCCCAGTGTGCTAAGACTGTAAATTAACTCATTTTTCCTTTTTCTTTAAATCTATGACTTTTGTCATTTGAAGAAATTGTACATAAAGGCAAGCATCAAGAATCAGAGTTGAACTGACTGAGATTTCCAGTCACAACAGAGTCCCTTATTGCCTTTTGGACGTAGGTACAGTAGATAATGCTGCTGGGTCCCACATGGCCACATGTGACAAGGAATGCCACACAGTTGTGACAAGAGCTACATGTTAAAAAAAAATGCGAGACCGCCATGATAGTTGAGACTCTAAAGGCTCTTGATATCAAGGGTGAGGAGTTGAGTTCCATCTCTGGAACCCACAGGGGGAAGGAGAGAACCGATCCCGGAAAGTTATTCTCTGACTCTGCACGTGTGTCTGGCATCCTCCCTTATACAGGCATGTACATACTTGAACACAGGTGCGCACACACGCATGCGCACACACATAGACACACACACTTTAAAGAGTATTTTGATTAAATCTGAAGTTACTCTACCTCAATACACCCTGTCCCGGAAGCATTTAAAAACAAACCTAACAGCCCTTGACTGCTTAAAACATTGAGAGCTGTTTGCTTTATTTCTAATGTTTAAAGTCCCAAAGTGGTACACTTGATCATCTAGGGCCTTTCAAGTCAATCCCATCGGGCGCTCATCATTTGCCATGGAGATTGATCACAAGAAATGCATTGCTCATTCATAGGCTGTGTTTTTGAGAACCCTTTAGAAAAAAGGGTCCAGCCTTTGAAAAGTTCTCTGCAAATAATTACACTCCCCATGATGCTGATTGTCATTAAATAGTAACTGTTAATATGGATGTAAAGGAATATCAGTATAACTATTTAGTTACTTAATTGATATTTACTTAAGCCTATAGGTATAGGAAAAGCAGATCTGCGGAGTTACTGCCTCTTAAATGAAATTCCCAGCCTTCCCCGAGAAGCTGCTTTTATTTCTTGTTATTCTCCATGTCCACTGCTTCTGAAAAACTGTCTTATAAAAGGCACAAAATATTTCAGAGCAATAGAAAGCATTTTACATTTACACAGTATCCCATAGGCTATATTTTCTGATACTACAAGTGACTTCTAGACTTCTAAGTGACACGTTCCTCTATATTCCCCTCACATTTATTCTAGGATGCATTCCACAGTTCATTTTTGTCATTGTTTGGTTGAACTTAATTATTTTTATGTTTTTGTCAAGTATGTTAAATTGCTTGCAGAGAAAAAGCTATGGAACAAAGAATTGCATATATTTATATATACATATATATTGATACTTGTGATCTATATTCTTTAACATTTTATTTCCATTTTTGCTGGAGACAGTGTTGACCAACTTAGTAATTCATGTCTAGAAGAAAATTTTCTGATAATTGGCATATGTTTTATAACTGGTACAGTGTTTTATTTTTTTAAATATGATATATAAACTTAAAAATTTTGAAGCAATATATCTATTCTCTAGAATACTTAAATATTGAAACTTTTTCTTGATTTGTCAAATTTATATTCACTCTCCATGACTTGAGTAAAATATTATCTTCTCAGGAAAAGCTCATCTTTTGGTTGCAGATAGAAATCGATGGTTTTTTCTTCTGGGATCCCTCTCTAACTATTATGTTGACTCGGAAATATAATTTTATTTTTATATAACTTTTATGTGCATATCTTCCCTATACCATAAAATGATAACCTTTTCCATTCTGTGTGCCACGTTCCCCAAGTGAACACTGTCCCTTCCTACCTCTCAGTGCTCTGACAATACTCCTCAGAGAGACAGGAAGAGCGAGTGAAGAGAGGAAGAAAGCAGATGGAGAAGGAAGAAAGGAAGTGCCTAGGAGGATGGAAGCAGAGCAATAGAGGGAAGAAGAAAGAGAGAGAGAGAGGAGGGATGGAGGGACGTGAATAGAGCAACAGAATATACTGAATTTGATCATATGCCAGGACTCTGCAAGATGGGTTTCTAAGTTAGAAAATGTTGTCACTCAGACCTTAAAAGAGTCAACTTTGGGGTACTAAATAAAGAGCGCACGATTTGGAAAGAATAAATATAGCTAGCACTGATGGAGCATTTCTCTCTACCTGGACCTTTCCCAAGCTCTCTATTGGTTATATGGGGGGCCGGGAGTAGGAGGGTGTAAGCTCATTTAATTCTTTTAACAGCACTGGTAGGCGGATGCTATTGTTTGTCATTTCTTTTATAGATCCTGAGATTTTGGGGGGCTAACATGCTGACTATCTTTCCGGAGGTCAGTGGTTAGAGTGGCAGATATGCCATGTCGATCTCAGGGGACAAAACTTTGGTGAAGGCTGTTGGGCTCCAGCCCGTGGATGACAGCACACAAGGACACTTCACAGTAGCTGTTGAAGCTTAAGAGTTTAAAGTCTGAAACGTTTTTTTTTTTAAATTTGTGCTTGTTTGAAACTTTTTTTTCTTTTTTATTATTTTTTTTATTGAGAATAAGAAAAAAAAGTTTGCCTCCTCCCAGCCTCCCATTTCCC
>NW_026067925.1:3381089-3416313 GCF_014885135.2 Alexandromys fortis | reverse complement strand
GAACATCCAAACTGGCTAGGCTCCCACCAAGCCGGAACATGAAGTAGGATCAGAACCCCTTGCCATTGACCTTGGCTTCTCATCTGTCCTCATTGTTCGCCATGATCAGAGAGTCCGGTTTTATCCCATGCTTTTTCAGTCACAGTCCAGCTGGCCTTGGTGAGCTCCCAATCGATCAGCCCCCGCTGTCTCCGTGGGTGGGTGCACCACCCCGTGGTCCTGACATCCTTGCTCGTGTTCTCCCTCCGTCTGCTCCTCATTGGGACCTTGGGAGCTCAGTCCCGTGCTCCAGTGTGGGTCTCTGTCTCCATCTCCATGAAAGGGTTTTATGTGATAACAGAGTGTGTACGTTACAGACTCTAGACTAGAGTTACCGAACAGCCCAGTGTTTGGCAGCAGCCTTGTAGGGACAAACCGTCCGTCTCCGTGCTACAGCGACCCGCTTCCTAGAGAAATAGTGCAGATTAGTGTTTGCAAACATCTGGATCTCCTAAAAGAGAAACAGTCTATGGACTAGAAGGGATTTAATCTACGCCTGCCCCAGCTCTCTATAATTTAAATGAGTCTGGAAACATGGAATCTCCTCAGCCCCAGGTTGCTTCTCTGCCAGGTCACAGTGAAGGGAACCCTACTTGGAACACTAAATACTTCCACACGTGTTCCTTCTAGACAATTACCAAGTGATTAGACGGCCTACTCTGGGAAAATAGGGATATGATTATAATCCTTTACTAGCAGGCACAACACCTTTCTAAGGCAGAGAATTGCCTTTGGCGGGGGCGGGGAGGAGTAAGTCTAGGATAAACACACTTTGGAGAACAAGTGAAACGTGAGTCTGAGGAGAGATGTTCAGTTCAGAGCAGCTGAGGAAGCTTGCTTTGCTGCCTATGATTGGGAACATGAGGTCAGTGTGTATGTGTATGTGTGTGTATGGTGTGTATGTATATGTGAGTTTATGTGAGGCTGTGTATGGTATGTGAGTGTGTGTGGTGTGAGTGTGTGTGTAAGAGTGTGTATATAAGTGAGTGTGAGAGTGTTTGATGATGTGAGTGTTGTGTGAGTGTGACTATGGTGTGTGTATGTGTGTGAGTATGTGTGTATGTTTGAGTGTGTTTGTGTGGTATGTATGCACATGAGTGTGTGGGGATATGTGTATGAGTGTGCGTGTTTGGCATGTGAGTTTGCGTGTATGGTGAGTACGTGTGGGGGTGTGATGTGTGTTTGAGTGTCTATGTAGTGTATGAGTATGTGTATGGGTGTATGAATATGTGTATATGCTGTGTGAGTGTGTGTGTGGTGTGTATGTGTGATGTGTGGGTAGGTAGCATGCGTGGGAAGGCAGTTCAGCAAAGAGAAGAGAAAGGTCATCACTTAGAGGGGCTGAACACTCTTTAGTGTGGTGGAGCTTTCTTCTTATCCCCTCCAGTATTGAATGTATTCTGGAAAGCTTCATTTAGGACTTAAAGCATGCAGAATTTCTTAGGGGCATCAGTGGCCACAGAGAGTCTGGACAGAGCTGAGAAATGAAAGCATCAGTAGAAACCTCTGAGCAACCTGAGGCTCTTCATCCGGAGTGTCAAAGTCATCCTCACAGGGTAGGACACATTTTCTGCTGACATTGTGGTTTATAGGGCAAAGGGGTGTTGCCATACCATGGAGTTTAGGACTGCCAGAGACCTTGTCTGCTCACTGTCTTGGGAGCAGGCATGTGATACACCGTCTCCGAAGGCCTCTCGCTCCCCACTTTCTTCTTTGTTGTTTTGAGACAGGATTTTAGTTTATTCAACTGGTTTCCTGCTCACAGTGTAGACCAGGCTGGCCCTGAGCATTTTCTGCCTCTACCTGACACTTCTGGGATTGCAGGCATTTACTACACACCCTACTCATCTACTGTTTCTAAAACAATTTCTTCAGCCCTCACTCTCTGTGCAGAAAACGTCCACTAATCAATGACAGTCCAATATCCTTGTCTCTGAGATACAGAAGTTATTCATTTTATCAGCGGTGGTTGGAAACTGAACTGGACATGCTCCCATTCTCCCTTTCTTCTCCTGATTTGGGATTTGCTCAGGGTCATATGTTCTCTTGCATGTCCTCTTTGGAGATACCCAGACCCTTGCTGTTCTGACAGACATGAGGTAGACCCATCATGAGATCCATCATTACAATTCTAGGACTAAGTGCTATCAAACCATTTTGATGTCAAAATATAAAGCCGTGTTTTCCTATCTAAACTCAAGATCTTAATTAATTTAATTTAATTTTGTGGTGGTGGAAGATAAAGTTGCCAAACTGTGGGGAATGGCTAGCATATAAAGAAGGGTTGTATTACCTCCCTTAATCCAGCCACAGCTGTGGGACACAAGGCAGATAGCTTTTTATTTTAAATATAAACACCTTTTCAGCGGTTTCAGCCATTCTATACCTTAGACAATACTCAAACTCATGCCGGTATTCTTGCCTCAGCCTTCTAAGTGTTGGGATTCCAGGAGTAAGCCACCACACCTAGATTAGGGCAGCTGCTTTATGGGTAGAGAGGAACAACTGCTTCTGAGAAGCAAGACTGTGGGGGGGGCATTCTACCCAGGCTGAGTAGATAACTGAGGAGCGATGAAGGAAGTCATTCACATGTCAACCAGACTTGAGATTCTTGAGTGAAGGGTTTAACTGAGATTAAAGAGGGTGTAGCTGAAGCCAAGGAAGGGGTATGGTGGCAAGAGAAACCATCAGGCAGACCCTTACTTGAGACCTCCTTTTTGTTACCCTTCAGGGGTCCTTGCCATCAAGGGAGATGCTGGGTACAGGAGGTCTGTGATTGGACCTAATCAGGGGCTTCTATTCACTTCACTCATTTGACAACCACTTAGTAAAAGCCTCTTAGGTGCTGCACTTCAGATATCTGGGTGGTGGAAAGCAGGAGAAATGCTGACTAGGTCATAGAAAGATGAGCAAACACATATGTATTGAAAAATTTCATTCTTTATTCTTCTCAACTTACCAGCTATGGAAAGAAGCAACAAGTGGTTAAATTCCTTGGTCACGACCCCACCAAATAGCCCTTCAAAAATAGGAACTCAGACTGAGCAGCAAAAGGTTTACCCAAGGAAGTACTGATCATAAGAAAACATGGCTGGAATAGGATATAATTACCTTTTGCAAACGGTTGAACAGTTACAATATGGAAAACCTGTATATCTTGTCTAAACCTTAAAGTTGCAAGTTGATCCTGACTAGAAATTTAGGGAGTCTGCTATCCTATAACCTTTCAAATGACCTCCCAGCCTGAAGTACCTCTCTGAAAAGCCAAGCCTTGTCTTTTGCATTTTGAATATGATTGCATCCATGGCAGGAGGATTTTTCAAAGAAATAGCTTTTTCATTTCATAGTAGAGAGGAATCTTAGAGCAAGGGACCCTGTACCAGTGTTTCACCTTCAAGGTACAACCTAGTGAGCAACCAAAAAAAAAAAAAAAACCTGACCTGCCACCCTCACCACCCTCTGCACCCAAATAACAGCACCAACTGGGATTCAGGGATTTAACACATGAGCCTGTGAAAGATATTTCCTATTTGGGTCACAGCATCCTCATTTTTTGTGGATTGGTATTACCCAGAGAGATACGAGAAAGACAAGCTCACACTTTCAGATATGAGTATTTGGAAATGGAAAACTTTAAAGAATGATATGAGCCTATTGCCCCAAGGAAAGCTGCAGACAGTTGCCAATAACAGTTTTAAGAGAGAGTGAGAATCTTGTGAAACCTTGTCATTGTTATGCTGAGCCTGGCAATGTCCCAAGAGTGAAGGATGTTCCTCATGACATTAGTGGTGTTGTTGACAGATGTGACTTGTAATACTGTGTATAATGAAATACGTCCGCATTTGCAGTATCCAAGTAACCCAGCAAAGCAGTGCTTTCCAAAGGACCAGTGAGAGCATGATGTCCCTGGAAAAAAAACCATCTATTCAACATGAAAGCAGTCTGATGGGTTTTAAGACTGTGAAGTTCACTGGTGCAGGCTTCAAACTCTATAGCTTAGCGCACGATCTTGAAGCGGCCCCTTGTGGTGTGGTGGCAAGCAGGTATATCTGAGATAGCCCAGGAAGACTAGGAATGTATGTCTTCTTTGAAAATGTTTTGCATCTCTGACTGGAAGCAATGCATTGTGACTGACCAAATGCAGAAGTAGGTATGAAAATCCAGCATTTTCTAGCAAGTTCTGAAAAGATTTGCACAAATGTACTCTTCAGGAGAAAGAGCTGTTTATTATTATTATTATTATTATTATTATTATTATTATTTGGTTTTTTGAAATAAGGTTTCTCTGTAGCTTTGGAGTTTGTCCTGGAACTCGCTCTGTAACCAGGTTGGCCTCGAACTCACAGAGATCCGCCTGTCTCTGCCTCCCAAGTGACACGATTAAAGGCATGTGCAGCTACCACCTAGACGAGAAAGAGTTATTTTTGATAAACATTTATATTATATTTTACAATAGTCATTTCTAATTTAAAAATTATAAGCATGTCACCCATCTGTTTAAATAACTTCTTTGAAGTCATCTGTAATTATAAAACCTCTGCTGGGTGCCTGAGACTGGACCGCTTGAGATCCCCTTTGTTAGAGTGTTTTCTTTCCTTCTATGGCAGAGTTTTACTCCCTGGCTAAGCTCCTAAGCTGGCTTTCTCTAACTCTAGCCAATGCATGTTAGACTTACAGCCATGTTCAGTTTTAGGCAGGTCTGCCTACAATTCCGTGTCGCTGTGCAGAAGACAGGAAAGTTATCCTTAAATGAAATGACAGAGGGTGGTTGCCAAAGGAGGACAGAAATAATTGCTGTTTGTTTAATGGTTTTAATATTGCTTGTTAATATCCCACCCTCATTTGGGGGTATTACCTGAGGGCCTCCTGCAGGCTAGACAAGGGTGATGCTAGTGAGCCCTTGGCCCTTGAGGCAAGATCTTGTTAAGGACTTCAGGCTGGCTTTGATCTGAAAACCTTCCTGCTTCCCCACTGCTTAGTCTCTCTGTGTTTGCCCCCATGCCTGCCTACCTGGTTGGCTGACTCTTAAGAATAAATACTACTTGCATGCATTTATATGTTTATATGTTTATTCCGCCACGGAATGTATCAATAGAGCACATTTTAGAGACTGCCCGTGGAACTGTGCCTCATTAGTGGATTGTGAGAGTGACTAAGAAATTAGCAGCTGCTACTTCTAGTTAATGTATTCTGACAGAGTGGAAAGTGTCCTGCTTGACCTCAGACAGTACAGGGGGTCTTATTTGTAAAATTCTTATTTCAGTTAAATGTCTTTATGCAGGGAGACATGTGGATGTACTGACTGGGGTGGAAATGATTTATATGTCTTACTGTAGCTTTCCCTGAATAGTTCAAAAGCCTTGTGGGAGAGCAGTGCTCTGCCCCGGATTCCGACCTCTTGTATTCACAGCAGAATGGCTCTCATTCCCAAAGCCTTCCTTTGATTTCCTACACAAGGGCGCCTTCATCTTTACTGGTTCCCCATACTGGATGTAGGTTAATCCAACTTAGATTACCTTGCAGCTCTTCTCTTTCCTCTTTGCTGCCCCTGTTCCATATCCATCTGTGTGCCATGTTTTTGTACTCTCTCTGATACACCCCTTTTCAGGAGCAATCCATTCTGGGCTAATGAATTGTTTTGATTATTCCCTTCCTTCTGTGGATCTAATCAGTAGTCTGTGGTCTGAAAGACCCCTTCTCTAAGAGCTTGTGCCTCTCTCCTTTCCTGCCACCAACTGAAGACCTCCCTAGGCTACCTACTAGATTTTTTTCTTGACATTGCTTTTATTTTTTTTAATTTTTTATTTATTTATTAAAGATTTCTGACTCTTCCCCGCCACCGCCTCCCATTTCCCTCCCCCTCCCCCAATCAAGTCCCCCTCCCTCGTCAGCCCAAAGAGCAATCATGTTTCCCTGCCCTGTGGGAAGTCCAAGGACCACCCACCTCCATCCAGGTCTAGTAAGGTGAGCATCAAACTGCCTAGGCTCCCACAAAGCCAGTTCGTGCAGTAGGATCAAAAACCCATTGCCATTGTTCTTGAGTTCTCAGTAGTCCTCATTGTCCACTATGTTCAGTGAGTCCGGTTTTATCCCAGGCTTTTTCAGATCCAGGCCAGCTGGCCTTGGTGAGTTTTCCATAGAACATCCCCATTGTCTCAGTGTGTGGGTGCACCCCTCGCGGTCCTAAGTTCCTTGCTCTTGCTCTCTCTCCTTCTTCTCCTGATTTGGACCTGAGATTTCTGTCGGTGCTCCTATGTGGGTTTCTGTCTCTGTCTCCTTTCATCGGCAGTTTCTCAGAAAATTTGGGATCAACCTACCCCTGGACCCAGCAATACCACCCTTGGGAATATACCCAAGAGAGGCCTTATCATACAACAAAAGTATATGCTCTACTATGTTCATAGCAGCATTGTTTGTAATAGCCAGAACCTGGAAACAACCTAGATGCCCTTCAATGGAAGAATGGATGAAGAAAGTATGGAATATATACATATTAGAGTACTACTCAGCAGTAAAAAACAAGGACTTCTTGAATTTTGCATACAAATGGATGGAAATAGAAAACACTATACTGAGTGAGGTAAGCCAGACCCAAAAAGAGGAACATGGGATGTACTCACTCATATTTGGTTTCTAGCCATAAATAAAGGACATTGAGCCTATAATTAGTGATCCTAGAGAAGCTAAATAAGGAGAACTCAAAGAAAAACATATAGGCATCCTCCTGAATATTACCTACTAGATTTTAAGGAAACACTAGCTCTGAGTGAGACCTTCATAATCATTACATATTTCAACACGTGCCCTGTGGGTTAAATGGCCTAGGTCTTAAATAGTGCAAAAAGCCACTGGAATCACACCCAATGCTGTGAATTAAAATACGAACAAAACAAGTTGCGTGAGAATTTCAAAGAACTAATAAAAATGAGAAAAATCTCTAACTCTGCATAGCAAACTCCAAGGACTATGTAATTCCCGGGAGGGACGTGAGGATAAACACTACTTTCGGCAATCATTTCAAAAGTCTTGATTGAAGTGCAGAGGACTCTTATCTCCAGATACAGCCGAATGGAACCTTTTCAGTACAGTAGACGTCCTTATCCTAAAGAGGATTGTGTTTAAGGATGCTGAGATATGATTTCAAGAGCTAAACGGCTTTGTTTTTCTTCAGTATTTATGTTTTAAAGTATCCTCCTTTGTAGCTACGCTCTACACACATGCCCTTTTTCAGTCTTACTTCAGCATTCCCTTCTCACGAGCTGCTGAGCCACGAGCCCCTTACGTCAATGTTCAGAACCCCTGTTCTGTCATATACAAAGAATTAGATACATCTCATGTATGATGCTCTTGTCGGCAACAAACTTAGAGCTATGGAAAAGTAGAAGGCAAGTTTTCCCTTTATTCATGCACAGAGTACTTTTTATTGCTTTTCTTTCTCTTTCCCAAAATTTAGAGTCTTTGGGAAAAACCAACCAACCAACCAACCAACTAACCAGAAAGTTCTTCAACAGTTAAGCAAGCTGCCCAAATTCCCTCACCATGAGAAGAGAGGCCAAGAGACCAGTAGCCATTTATGGAAAAGTTAATATTTATTTTTGTGGATAATATTTTTGTAGAAGGATTTCACAAGCAGACCTAATTTATTATGACAATTTTCATGCCTATTTATCATTCCCCGACATGAAAGTTTGGAAAATTACACACATAATACAAATACTTGGTTTCATATGACATTATGACACTTAACCTTATAGACTTTCTAGAAAGAACATATTAATTGTTTTCCATACTAGTCAACCTTACACAGTCTTAATGGTCACCCTTACGACATCAGCGTAAAACTGAGCATAGTGGTACACATCTGTAATGCCAACATTTGGGGAACTGAGGCCGAAGGATGGCAAGTTCACAGCTAGCCTGGGCAATGCACAACCACAGTGCACAACTATGTCTTATAAAAACAACAAGACACAACATCAACAACAAAAGAGAGGCCCCAGTCACTATGATGGAGGGGACTCAGCACAACACCTGTGTTTAGGTCCCCTCATCCATCTCTCTGCAGTCCATTCTTACCCCATCTGCCAGCCTTGTCCTGAAGCTGCCTGCTGTGGGCCATTTCCTTTATGGAAGATGAATGCTACTATATGTTCAATGTCTGAAACCTCTACCCTCTATACTCCTTTGTGGAAGTAAGCACAGTTAATGCCCTGCCTCCTATGGGCTCTGCCAATAGAGGGATTCAACAATTAAATGGCAGGAAAATCCCAGTGACTGTCCAATCCAACAGATCTCAGATGATTGCTGTGGAAGAAACCAGCAGAGGTACTCAGGACGAAGTGTGCCTGCTGCAGCGCTGGCTGCTCGGAGCATCCAGAGCAAGCAGAAGCAGCTCAGCCACATTATTCTGAGAGACAGAAGAATGAGAGCAGTTCTTGGAGTGGTCAGACAGGATGAGGGTCATAAGGTGAAGGTTCCTGGGTTAAGTGCTTGTGGCTCACTGGTGCTTACATTGGAATTTTCTAGAGAAGTTTCCCTTCTGTCCCTTGTCACCAGTATAACTTTACAGCTTGTATAATGTCACTTCTTCAAACAGCCAGATGACTAGAGTTCCTATCCCTCAAATACCACAATGAAGACTACTTACACCCAGAAAGGGAAACTGATTCAAAACTAATGCCCAGGGCTGTCAAGAAAGACAGGAGTAGCCAGACCCCAGCTACTCCCTCTTGTGTTGCCTGTTATACTGATACACTGTGGTGGTGGTGGTGCTGGTGCTGGTGGAGGCAACCAGTTTCCTCAAATTGGTCCTTGTAGTTTTCAGGACCCAGAAGGGCAAGCATGTACATATCTGAAAGAGTGGATTCCCTGCAGCAAGAGGAGACATGCCTCCTAGAACACATGCACCCAGATCTAGCTAGGCTCCGTGGTGAACCGCGCAGTGTCGCAGAGAGTGAGATAGACTGGGTTTAATATGGTCCTTTAGAACTTTTGAAGTATGACAGTTTAGAGTAACAGACTTCTTACTATATCCAGAGGAAACAATCTTCATACAAGGGAACCGTGTATTTCTGGTCAGTTGTTCCACTGGTGACAAAGTCACCGACGAGACGGCCACCTATTACTTAAACAAAACTCACAACTGAAGGATGCTTCTGTTTCTATAAAAGACATCACCGTCAGACACTCATTGCCTTCAAATCCTTCTCAGAAATGCAATGATACATTACACAGAGGGATGTATCTGAGCGTGGAAGTGTGTGACTGTTATGGAAGCTTACCCATGTGAGAAAAATAATCTGTGTTTGGCATTTGCTATAGTGAGGAAGTTACTCACCATTGGCATGTTTTGCAGAAACTCAAAAGCAGGAAGGAAAGTGCAAAAAGATCAAAGAAAAGGGAGAGAGGAAGGAATGGAGGGAGGGGCTGAGGGAGAGATTAAATTAGAGGCTGCAGGTGTGCTCTGTCCTGATTGGATAGTGTTGACATGGGGAAACAGCTCTGGTGGTTCATCAGTGGGAAATGGCAGAAGTCAGGGAAGCAGGAACTTACTGTCCAGACCTTGATCTTCTGGTCTCCTTTTCTGGAGATCTTAGGGTATATCTTCTGGGCCGATTGTAGGCATTGAGGGTCAGTGTTTTGTGGTCTTTCCCTTGATTCTGTGTACTTATTCTCCTGTCGTAGTCATTGAAAGTTTCAGGGCTTCAGGATGATGAAACAAATATTTATTATCCAGAAACTCCTAATGAATATGACAGAAGGAATAACACACACACACACACACACACACACACACACACACACACACACACCTACAATGTAATTCAGGATGGATCACAGACATAGAGAGAGCATAAAAAAATCAGAGCAGCCACTCAGAACATCTCAAGGTCTGAGTGGTGAAATCTTGAAAATGGTGTCCTTTCAGCACCTGCATAGGGGTGGGGTATGACTGTTTAGCACACACTCTGCCAAGGAAGCAGAACGCTCAGTGTGTGAAGAAGGAAAGGGGGAAAAAAAACACAAGGGTTTCAATTATTCTTTTAAAGCCACTTAGCAAACAGCAGGTTGGTATTAGCTGTAGCTTCTAGGAGGTGGGAAAGGCAGCGTGCACTGCCCTCTGCCTCAGATGCACCAGGGTAATGAAGTGTTAAGAGGGGAAGTGCAAAGTTAGAAGCACCGATGCTTTCATTCTTGAAAGCAAAACAACAACAAAAAACCCCTACCCTATTGTAGATAAATCAAAACCTATACTTGATTGCTGGCGATAGAGAAACTGTTGACACAGTGGAGAGCATTTTCAACCACCCAGGAGTCTCACATCAAAAAGAGTCTAAATAATCCACCATTGGATGCCCACATTCTACCCATAAGGCAATACTCGCAGCTGCCCAGGAACACTTCTGTTTCCTGTGATCCACTGAGAGTCCCACAAAGCAGGCACCAGGCACTCTTGATCTCTTTGGCACTCCTAAAGGACATAAATCTGGGGACATAAAGGAGCTGGTTATTGGGTGAAAAGCTGTGTTTACCTGTTAAATCTGGACCCTATTTTATGCCAGGTTTTGTGTAAGTAGTTTAGATCAGTCCCTAACTCCTCTCTGGAGAGTAGAGCCAAATGCAAGACTGCAGGGGAGTATTGAGTAGGGCGCTTTTGTTTCATGGATGGATCAGCAAGGAGGAGGGTTTTTACCCGAAGCCCCCTTCTATCTTTCTAGCGATAAAAAAAAAAAAGTGAATAAGAAAAGTCAGCTGAAATTTCCTCCGTTTTCAAGGCTCCTGTTCAGTGGGCTTGAACGATCGATACTGCTGTTCAGATGCTTCTCAGCGTTAGTTTCTCAGCGCCTTGAATTGGCAGGACGAGTGAGAGAGGATCAATAAAGCGGAAAAGGCCCTTTGCTTGTCTACGGTTTACTCACCGATCTCTAAAGAATTCTAGGAACTGGAAATTTCAAGATCAATGTGTGAAATGAGTAAGTCAGAAGTGTTGCCCAGAGGAAGAAGACAGACTCCACATCCACAGAAACCCATTCAAAGGCTGGAAAATCAAGACACCTGAGACAGACTTGCAACATCACCATGTGTGGGCAGCCAGGCATCACTGAATAGAGAAACATGTCTTAAGCACTGTATCTTAGGCCATTTCACCGTGGGAGGAATCACACGGTACAGTCCTCCACACACCTCAGCTACATACAGGTAATGCCTGCTCCTGCTAGATCCAGGATGCACCAAAGTGTTTGATGTTAAGTGCAGTGGTTCGCCCTGTGCATGTCTGAAAACAAATGATGCAGTTAAAAGACAGGGGAGGCATGGGATGTTTGAGGCACTAGCTTACACACGACTTTGAGTAAACATTTACTTCTTTAGTAGAGGGTGTATACTTCTAAAAATTATTTTTTGAGTTTCTAATATAATTTCATCATTTCCTTTATCCCTTTCCTCCCTCCAAAGTTTCTCATATTCCACTTTAATGATAAAGTTATAGTGTACTAAATACATCACCAGGAACCATTTATTACTGTTTTCAAATATTCTGTAGGGTATAATTGTGGAAGCTCACTAGTTTTGTTTGCACTGATACCAACACAAACAAGACTTGTGCTGCCTGCCAATGGCTTTGTGATGAGTCAAAGCAATGATGGCTACAGCATCAGGAGGTGGCAGGAGACTTATTCAGTTACTCCCCAGTGGCAGTCAGTTATTTCCCAGTATGTCCTTATGTGGCTTATGGCAAGATTAGTATGTTAGTGTACATACCAGGAAGGAACGTTCTTCATGGGCGTGCTTAAACTTTGTTCTTTCTGCATGCCCCCACCATGACTTTCAGGTTTTAATGTCTCACTTTTCTTTTTAAACTGAAAAGCTGGGCGTATAGTGTTTATCTATAATTCAAGGACTCAGGAGACAGAGACCAGAAGATTGCAAGGTCACAGCAGTCTGAACCACATAGCAAGACATCATTTAAAACAATCAAGGAAGGTTCTTGTCTAGCGCGGGCAAAGGTCCAAGGCCACACATCTCATCTCCCATACCACAATAATAGTAACAATAACAGTGATTACACTAATAAAAAGTGAGAATCAGAGCCAGAGTATTCATAATTAGACTAGGCTGTCTGGGCCCAGGCAGGACACTGCTTAATATACGGTGGCAGTGATGGTAAAGTCACGCTTATACGAAATATTATCTCATGCATGTCTTTCAGCCACAATTTATAATAGAGCAATCATTAAAGTGTTACTTAAGTAAAAATTCTCTCTCTCTCTCTCTCTCTCTCTCTCTCTCTCTCTCTCTCTCTCGTAGTCATGTGTTTAACTATCTGTCCTTTGTTCTTTGAGGCAAGGTCTCACTGTGTAGACCGGTTGGCACCAGCCTTCCTTCCTCAGCGCTTCTCTTAAGCGCTAGGATTAGAAACATGCCCACTACGCTCAGCGTCCGCTCTCTCTGTCTCTCCCTGCCATGAGGCGAGCCTCCAACTCCACATACTTTCCACCATGCTGTACTGCCCCAGGTTGTGGCTCAGCAAGCACCGACTGAAGCCTCTGAAACTGGGACAGCACACCCACCTCTCTGTCCGTTATCTGTCACAGGGAAAATAGGTTTTTGTGACCACTTTGATCTTGTCTCGCATTGATGACATAGATTATATCTGATAGTTTAGAGAAATGCCTTTCCTAAGAGCTCAAAAATATTTCTCAGGTAACACTGGCCCTTTTAAAAGTAGATGAGAAAGGCTGTAGCTTGTGGTAGAAGAATTTTCTTTTAAATACAATATTCCCAAAATGCTTGGGTACCCATGAAATGATGCCAATTCACTTGCTGAATGGGAGTTCTCAGCTGATGAGAAAGACTTGGGTAAGGCCCCAGGACAACTGGTATATCTCGTTCTTCTCTCCCCACTTCTTGCTTTTGCTCTCTCTTCCTCCTGCCTTCCCCCAAGTCACTGAATGCCAGGCCTTATAAGTTCCTAGGAACTAGATTGTACCTCTACTGGTATTTCTAGAATCTCAGATGTGACCCAGGGCTTTAAAAGGTGTTTGGAACACAAATTACCAATGACACAACTTTTTTTTAACTGCTGGTAAGAAATTTACACTTCTCAGTCAGTTCTAGGGATGGCAGAGGCCCTTTACTCCATAGTGTATGCTATTGCCATGCCCTGGTCTTCAGCATGGGACTGAGCTGGGAATGAGCAGGTACATTGCTGTTCCAGAGAAATGAAGAGGCACTGCAGAAAGGGAGAATGCTTATTGCACAGACATCTGGGAATGGCCTTTGCTATCCAGTAGCCAGAAATGAGCCATATTTTTCCTATTATCTTGGTGTTCGACCAGGTGTACAGTCACAGGTAATTTACATACAGAGTGGATTACTTAAGGAGCAGGAGATCATAAATGGCCTCAGCAATATTTGCAAACATTTATAAGTTGCAAATTCACGAATGGCTGTAAGGAGAAACTGGAAGTTAAAAAAAACTGAATCATAAGACCAATACCTACATTCCAAAGCTGTTCCAAATCCATTCTACTCTGTGGGGGTGTAGACTGTGAGTATCCCCACCTTTCCTAGTAATGTTCTAAATGGCAAGCTTTTGACATTTTTATTTGTCATTTCTGCCAAAACCTCAGGGCATGCTCTACATTTCTTTTCAGCAAAATCAATGTCTGCTTTTTAAAATATTTATTAACATTATTTTTAGGGAATGACTAGTCTATATTTTCTAAACTGTGTTGGCTGAATGGTATGGGAAGTCCTTCCGTATATGTGTTGCTTTTATAGGCTAATAGTGAAGCTGCTTTCAGCCAATGGCTTAACAGAACATAGCCAGGCTGGAGAGAGAGAGAGAGAGAGAGAGAGAGAGAGAGAGAGAGAGAGAGAGAGAGAGAGAGAGAGAGAGAAAGAGAGAGAGAGAGAAGGTGGAGTCAGAGAGAAACCATGTAGCCACCGCTGGAGACAGAAATGTTGGAACCTTGCCGTTAGGCCACAAACCTCATGATAAAATATAAAACAATGGAAATGGGTTAATTTTAGATGTAAGAGTTAGTCAATAAGAAGCTAGAGCTATTGGCTAAACAGTATCACAATTAATAAAGATTCTGTGTAATTATTTCGGGTCTGAGCAGCCAGGAACAAACGAACAGCCTCCATGGCCTCCATCAACTGGGTGAGTTTGAAATTAATTCCAGATGCTAAAATAGGAGAGGAAGGAAGAGAACTCCTCATAAATGAAGCATTTGCATTGATAAAAACTCTACAAGGAAGGCCCTCTAGTGTCAGGGGCTCTGATCCACTCTCCCCAGAGAAAGTTGATTTGATAAGACTACTGATTATTTTTTCTAGGAATAGGAGAGATGTAAGCAATAGAAAAGGAGACTGGCAATTACTTTTCCCATTATCTTGGTATGTCCGTGCTGCATCAGAGAAAAAAGATTCTTTCTCTTAGAGTGGTTTAAACCAAGAGCAAGCCCAAATTTTAATTCTCAGTACCTCCCCCTGTCTTCTCTTTGTCCATATTTTCTGTTTTTCGCACAGGGCTGTGCTATGTATTTACTGAACATCACAGAAAACATGGTGTGGGAAAGAAATGGGGAATCTGTTGTCTTAATCATCTTTATGATAGTGTATAAATGAAAATTACTTTACTGAAGCCCACTGACTCAAAAGAGCACTCAAAACTTGAACAGATATTACCCACCTATATGTCTGCATATTTATTCCATTATTTACTGTGAATATGTGTTTCTTTACGGTTGCTTTCAACCTATTGGGTGATTTCAGCAAATGATTACCACAACACCCACTCCCCTTTGCCTCCCCCTCCCTCCCTCCCTCCCTCTTTCTCTCTCTCCTTCTCTCTCTCTCTCTCTCTCTCTCTCTCTCTCTCTCTCTCTCTCTCTCCTGTATCAGGGCATGGAACAATATGTAATTTGAGATGAAAGCTATGTCCTTAACTTAGGTTGCAAAAACTGATTAGAGGGGAAGTCCAAGTTATGGTAAGGTTGATTACAAAGTTTCCTTAAAGGTAGGCTGAACTTAAACAGTCTGAGAACCCAGTAGCGAAACAGACACTACATCATAATAAATGGCCTCAAACACATTATCAATTTGATTGTTGCAAGGTCTGGTAAATGTTCAGTCTCTAAGGGTAAGCGATATTTTCAGAAAAGGCTTTTCTCACACCTTGAATTTTGAAAGATTTTTTTTTAAAAAAAAAATGTGATTCCTGTGTCTATCAATTGTGTTTTTAAAGTTCCTGGCAATAGTCCACAATGTTCACCAAGAATATAGCTGGCAGTTAAGGATATTTAACTTCAAAATATGAGACAACAGATGTTTGAATAACCAAATTAAGTGTAGTAGTTTAGTCCTATTAAAATAGGGATTCTGTAATAATTAAATGGGAAATATCCCTAACTATGCAGGCAACGTTTTGTATACTCGGGGTGAAACAAAGCAGAAGGCTGGGACTGGTAGTGTATATCTATAATCCCAGCACTCGAGAGGTGGAGACTGGAGGATTACATTTTCAAGGCCAAGCGGTGCTGTGTTGGGAGACACCGGTCTCCAAAATAAATAAATGAATGACGACGCAGGAGACCGAATACACCCCATGAAATAACACAACACAAAACAAAAAGACAGAAGCAAACACACAAATGCAAGAAAGCAAAGAAGGCGCAAACAGTACAGAGGCTTATAAAACCAGACACCTTCCATAATTATGTTCTCTGCCTCAGAGAGAAAAAGGGAGACAGAAATCCAGGCATTGAACATGAAGGGAGCACTACTAAGTCTGTCACAGGGAAAGGAGACAGTATTGGCTATCACAGAAAGGAATGAGAAAGACTTAGTAAGACATTAAAATTTGACAGATCCTGAAAGTATAATTGGATTTGCACAGGCCCAGATGGAAGCAAGAGGGACCCTGCAGAGAGCACAGGTATAAGGTGAGGCCTGAGCCATTGGCGAGTGTGTATGTGGCATGAAGTGTTTACAGGCTGAAATAGAAAAGTGGAAGAATAGTATGGCAATTTTAGATTATACTAAGAAGAAATATGAACAGCCACATAAATTGCAATCCATGGGGTTGTGTGTTCTCTGATAGGTTTTGTGTGTATGGGTTATGAATTCACAGGTCCATGTGTGTGGAGGTATAGATTCATGTGTTTTGTATATGCATGTGGGTGCTAGAGTTCAATTTTGGTTGTCATTCCTTAGGAGCTGCCCTCCTCATTTTTTGAGAGCTTGTTCCAGCCTAGACAAACCGGCAAGGCCAAGGTCTAGCGAGAGACTTGGCTTCCAAAAGATAGTAAATGGCTTGTGCTGAACAATACCTAGGAATAATTTCTAGCCTCCATATGCACACACACACGTGTGTCCCATGTGCTCACACACCCACACATGTGTGAACATGCATCATCACCCCCGAGTTAAGCAAAACCAAGGCAAACTTTTCTTTATTCATACCAATTTAAATTGGAGTTTTGATTGGGTCTTGTAGTACACACTTGTAGTACACTTTGGGAGGCAGAGCTAAGAAAATTCAAGGCCCTCATGGGTAACAGTGAGATACTGTCTCCAAATTAAAAAAAAAAAAATGAAAAGGGGACGCCAGTCACAGAGAACTTACTCACAAGTGCGAAATCCTAGAATAAACTCAGTACTTTGCACATTAATTAATCAATATTAAAATAATACATGATCAATTGTTATTTTTTCCCAGTAACAACCCAAGTAATCTCAACAAATATAATGATCATTCTTTAAATTTTTTTCCCACTTTATTTGAGTTGAAGCTATATTTCTTAAGATAGATCAAAGAAATGCTTTTGTTTTTTAAAAAATTAAAATGACATACATTAAAAAACTTTCTTAAAAAATCATAACAAGTAAAATTTTTGATCTTTATTGTTTTTTTTTTAAATTGTCCAGTAAATGATTTAGGCTAGATTTCCATAAGTAGTTCAGATTGGCTTATATTCACAATTGTTACGAATGATGAAACCGCGGGTTCTGTAAACGAAATGAGCTGCAATATGGGGGGAAATCATCAATTACAAACAGCCTTAATTGAATGATTGTAGCAAAAATCCAGTTTGGGCTGTAAATTGTAATCTCGTTATTATTTTACTCTCACTAGAAACTCACTCTGCTCTCTCTGCTTAACACTTCTCCGCTCAGAAGTACACGTTGCGCTTTCCCTTGGAAAAGCTCCCTGAAAGGGAAAGAGTGATGTGGGCAGACGTGAATTTCAGCCCACCTGCCTCCACCTAATGTCTAAGGAATCCAAGAAGCACTTTCGTGGTCCTTACTCTCATTTCTACAGCCAGCACTGAAAATGACGGTGCACGTGATAAATTGAAAGTATATGCACATAAGAAACACCCATTCAAGATGCTCAGTGAGGCTCTCATTAAGTCACCAAATGTCTGTGCTTAATAATGGTGGGTTGCAATACAAAGTCGGAAAACTTCCTGTGAAATTGTGATCGATTCATTTCTCTCTCAGAGCCATAGCGGTATAACATGTTTCAGCCCCACTTGGGTGCCTTGCTGGCAGTCGGGGTGTCTCACAGGGTGACTGGAGCTAATGAAGTCAATGCTAATGATGTTGTACAAACCTTTCTGGTAAACACAACTGTGTGGTTAATTGAATTGAGCTCCCATTGCTGTTGAGAACAGTGGAGAGATAGGAAGCTTTCCCATCCGAACGTATGGTCCTGTCTGGGGCCTCTCCTCAATACACTGTAGCTCTTTAAAGATAAGTCTTCATAATGTGCTTTTCCTTTGATGCTCCCCCCCCCCCCGAGTGTGTGGGCTGCAACTCTTTAGCCTGATCGGTGTGTGAATGTCATCCCAAGCACTGAGCTGCTGCTTAAGATACTCCAGAAGAAAAGGCAGCTATGAACCACCATAAAAGGAGCCCATGTTGTCATTCGACAGATCCTTTATCTTGAGACTTTCTATATAGCTGTGAACTGGAGTCACATATACAAGCAGAAAGTCCCAGACAACAGCTTGATGTGACATGTTCATGGAAGAAATTTCTCTAATAAATGAGTCTAATAAATTTCTCTAATAAATGCAGTTCCGCTTGCATTCAGTGGAACTGAAAGAGAAAGCAGGCTAGGAGGGAAATTCCCAAAGAAGAAAATCTGAGAGCAGCATTTTCACCTGTCAGAAATGGGCAAAGCCTTGTTTCTTCTATTTTTAGTTCACATGGTTCTTGGTTTAGATATACAAATATCCTAACATTTTTCTATTCAAATTCCCTCTCTTTGAGGAACCGAAACAAGCACCATCTATAGGCAATCTAAGTTAAAATTGATCCATAGCCTTGTTCCTTTGGCTTTAACTCAGCAGATCCACCCGAGTACCTGTTTACAGCACTCATTGTGTTGGGCATTACCAGGAACCTGAAGAGTATATAATGTGCCCAGAATGGTGGGGCAAAGACATGTGTGTGTGTGTGTAAATACATATGCACACACATATACACCACCACATGAATACCGCATGCATGTGTATCATATCTGTTCATGGAGCTCCTAAACATGTGAATTTTTTTTCTTTTTCTTTTATCTCCTTGATCTTAAACTAAATTGTCCTGGAGACTTTTAATACTGGTTAGAATAAATTTTGCAATCTTTTATTTCTCTTGCTGTCCATTTTCCTCTATTACTGGGGTTGCCTGTGGTTAGCATTCCTTTTCTCGTCCAGCTGGTATTTCTAACATTTCTAAGGTAATTAATTGAAGACTGACATCAAATTGACATTCTAAGATAGAGGACAGATTTGTCCCCCCCCCCCAAACCCCGAGGCAGAGTTTCTTCTGTGTACTTGCTTTGTCCTGGCTGTCCTGGAACAAACTTTGTAGACTAGGCTGGCCTTGAACTCACAGAGATCTCTGTTCCCTGAGTGCCAGGACTAAAAGTGTGCACCACCTTTGAACAGGCAGGTTTTTTTTTTGTTGTTGTTGTTGTTCACTTTAGGGTTTAGGAACCAGGTTAGTGTCTTTTTCTTTGCATTAGATTTTGCTGCTGTTTTATTTATTTGTTAGTTAGTGCTCATGTGCTCTGTAGTAACATTTATGGATAAGTCATGTCCAAACAAATATTCAAACACCTAAACAACTTTGCATAATTGTATTTTCAGTTTAGAGCACAAATTCTAGTTTTTTCATTATAGTTAAAAATTTTTCCCATCATAGAAAATATGATTCAGATCTAGCATCCAGCAAATGGAAGCAGAAGGCTCTCAAATTGGGCTGCATATCAAGACCCCAAATCAAGAAAAGATAAGAAAGAAAAAGACTGTGAGCTGCTATAACACAGGTCACTTTAAATTGTCATCCTCCTAGCCTTGCTCTAGAGTGCCCCTTCACATAGAGGTGACTTCATGGGCAAAGTCCCTTTGCTCATTGCTCTGTACCCGCATTCATCAACGCCACATTCTTGGGAGAGCACAGAGGATGCAGAGGGGACTCTGCGGCTGTCTAATCGGCCCGGTTAAGCCTTTAAGCAGATAATACAGGGGCTTACAGGCTGATATGAGGCAGGCGAAGCAGCTTATTCTTCATTTCTGAGCATCGTGTCAGGTGAATCAAGGGCAAGCAGTAACTAAATAAAAAGTCAGAATATCTATTTTATGTTTCTATACTCTGCTATCCTTATTACTGAAGTAGAGTATTCGATTTCTGTTAGGGATTTTGGAGACCCAGTAATAAAAATATCTTCCATTTCTGTTTGGATTGAGCACATCAATCAAGGAGAAAGGGATAGAAAAGAGAGAGCAACCTCAAGCCCCCTTATTTGTGCACTGTGTGTCGCAGTTCTGAAACTCACTTCTCTGACCAACCACACTTGAGAAGTCACTGAAGCTGCCGCCCTGGAGCAGACCAGGGTGTAGACTTCCAGCCAGGAGAGGAGGAATGGATCTGGGGGCTTGCTCTGAGTTGTCTGCATACTTCTTACTGGCTCACGTGTCCACGAGCTGGAGTTAACACTGGGATGTTTTCAGGCAGCAGGATACAATGAAGGATGTCTGCATGTGCTGAAATAGAGACATTCTTAAGCCTCAGAAGTACATGGAACATTTCGAGTCCAGTGTTGGTTGTCCTATCTGTCTGCCAGGCCTTGTGTTGGCTGTATCATTGCACTTTATTTTATTTTATTCCAGTGCCAACACCAGGTGCCCAGACAACGTTTTTTTAAGGATTGGTTCTAAACATTGTTCTTTCTGTTTTATGAAAAAGGAGAGTAAGTCTTAGTGAAATTATTTAATTCACTCAAAGTACTGTAATTACAAGTATTGAGAGTCGAATCTAGACCTGTTGTGCATGAAAACCTCTCCCACCCAGGTATTCTGAATGTTAAGAAATCAAATGACATTTATCCAAGCAAATTAGATTTTTTTTTTTTAGTTGAAAACCACTCTGGAACTGTGTGGTGGGAATTAGGTGACTCACTGATATAAAGTATAGAGTATGGCTTCTTTTAAACTTTTTTACTTTGAAATAATTTTAGACTTACAGAAAAGATGCAAAAATAACACAGAGATTTCCCATCGGGCCATTCTTGGCTTCCCTTCCTGTTAGCCTCTTATATAAGCATGGCGTAATTACCGAGATGGGAAATGGATGCTGGTACAGAGCTCACTAAACTGCGAGCTTTACTCATTTCACCTGACTGCTCACTTCTGGCTCTGCATTTTTGTTTTAAGGGCAGGGATGCTATTTTACAGATTTTCATAGCCCAGTACCTGATAGGGAGTCTGACTGAGGGACGATGCCCACTGACTGCAGAAAGGTAGCTCAATGAATGCACTACAGCCTGAGAATCCTTGTGTGGTTTTATGTCACATAGGTGTGAAGCACATGAAGAGACGCTGAGGCTTTGATTGAATGCTTACTATAGAACTAAATTCCACCTTAGGCTCAGTGATGAAGAGATTTCTTTTTACTATTCTCTCATATATTGCAGCCTGACTGCAGTATATTATAGCCCATGACCCCTCTTCCTTTCTTCCCAGTTCCTCCCCACATTTCCCTTCTCCCTCAGATCCACTCTTCCTCCTCCATTTTCCTTCAGAAAAGAGAAAGCCTCCCAGCGATATCAACCAAACACGTCATAACAAATTACAGTAAGATTAGGCAATCCCCTCATATCAAGGCTGGATGAAGCAACCCAGTAGAAGAAAAAGGGTCCCAAGACCATGAAAAAGAGAGTCAGAGAAAATCCCTACTGCTACTGTTGGGAGTGCCTCAAGAATGTCAAGCTACACATCATAACATACATGCAAAGGACCTAGCTCAGGCTCCCTGATTATTGATCCAGTCTCTCTCATGAGGCCTTATGAGCCCTGGTTAGTTCATTCTGTGGGCCGGCCATTTTGTGCTGTTCTCAGCCCCTCTCTCTGCCTCCCACAGTCCTTCCTTACCTTGACTTGGGGTTGAACAGTTTTAGAATTGTGCAAATACTTCAGTGTAAAGGAGAGTGGATGAACAAGATGAAAGAAAGAGGTCACGGTGCAATCTTCCAACTGGACACAAAGGTCCCCCCTCTCTCTTCCTCTCATTCTAGCAAGTGAAGCAGCCAGTGGTTTTCAGTCTGCCCTGCATTTCCAAGCAGACTGAACTCAAATGTTAACCCAAGCTGTAGAAGTTCCCATGTTGAAGAAAAGTCCACGCAGATTGTTCCCAGGCATCCACTTGCTTTTGGCCTGAGTTAAGCCAAGCTGAGACGATGTGACTCTGCCAACAGTGCTTTCTTACCCGGTTACTGTTTATCCCCACTTTTTAAAGCCGAAGACTATGTAACCTGCAATGTTAAAGCACAAAATCCTTATCGCTGGTTTAATGCACCCCAAATAGTCTCTTTCCCCACTTGTTACCCTCTTCCTACTTTGTTTGGCAAGTCTTAAAACTATAAATGCAATAAATTATAGAAAGACAAGAGTGTAGAATTATTCTTCATTAGGCAAAGCTAGAGTTCAAAAAATTATGAAACAGCAATTTCCTCCAAAATTCAACTTTCACCATTTTCTCTGTTTTATCATTTAGATGGAAGATGTCATAGCACGCATGCAAGATGAAAAAAATGGAATTCCCATCCGCACTGTCAAAAGCTTCCTTTCCAAGATACCTAGTGTCTTCTCTGGTAAGTGTGCATCCAGCACAGCTCCGCTTTCTTCACTGTGTGTTTCATGAACCTCTGGTGTGCAGTTAAACAGCAGCTGGTAAGATGCCGTGGCACCTTCATTACGGTGTTTAGAACCTGGAAATGAGGGTAAGACATGCCGTGAACCAAGAGTCCTAACTCGATACAGGGTCTCACTTGAAAGACAGCATGAACGCATATGATAAAAGAGAAAAGAACCATATGAAAATAAATAGTGATGTGTAAAACAATGCCATGCAGACGGGATGTGGAAGTTGAGAGAGTGCAGACAACTAAGGAGAAGTCAGGGAAGGAGTCTTGAAGCACAGCATTGCTCGGAATTGGGAAAGCCAGGAAGGATCTGATCACCAGGAACCACCCCAGTGTTTACCATGCTGAGAACTGGGCAATGACACAGCCAACAGGTCATGAGCAGTGGTGGCTCGAATTTGTGTCTCTAAAAGCCAACCACAGGACTGAAATTCCGATTAACAGGGGTGATAGAGAGCTTTTAAATGTTTGTGTAGAATGTTGCGATGAGAGGTTTGGAGAGATGGTTTTGGGTGTACGGTCCTGATCACACATACTAAATTTGGCTCTGCATAACCCATGTCAAAAACTGGGTGTGGGGTATGCCTGAAACACCATAGCTTTTTGGTTCCGGTCCTGGAACTAGCTCTTGTAGACCAGGCTGGCCTCGAACTCACAGAGATCCGCCTGCCTCTGCCTCCCAAGTGCTGGGATTAAAGGCGTGTGCCACCACCGTCTGGCTAATTTGCTATTTTCTTTTCTTTTAAAGGATGCTCTCAAAATGTTCACTTCATGGTTTCTATGCTGCTTAGAACAATACAGAAAAATAAATTTCCCCTGTAATAAACTACTGGGAAAACAACATATTGGAAGATAAATGTGACTCCGTTTTCTTCTTTTTCTTAAACATACAACTATAATTTCATTTTATTCTTTTTTGTCTTGAAGTTCTTTGGTAAATTTAATATTCTATTCATATTTTTTCTCGTGACTCATTACTTATCTATTATTTTTTTTACTTGTTTATTTTTTATTTGATTTATTGAGGAAAAAGTCTCACTCTGCAGTCCAGACTGGACTGAAACTCATAGTGACCCTCTTGCGTCAGCCTCCTGAACTATAGGCCTGAGCGACCTCAAAAATTACTATGAATACATATATGGATGTGTATATATATATATTTGTAGTACTGGCACTTGAATCAACCTGGCGCATACTAGTTCCAGAGCGCTACCACTGAGAATTACCCAAGTCCGTTGTCATCTATTGTTGTTTTTGTCTGTGGATATGTAAGTGCACTTTTGCACATGTGTCTTCTTCAATTGCTTGCCCATGTTATTTTTTGAGGCAAGATCTTTCCCTGAACCAGGAGCTCCATATTCGGGCTGGGTTGGTGTATTGGTGAGCACCTGGGCTCTCTCTGTCTCCATCTCTCTTGCATTAGGGTTACAAGCCTACACTATGCCTGGATGTTTTCCATGGTTTCTAGGGACCAAATTCAGAGTCTCATGCTTGTGCAGCAAGTGTTTTACCCAATAAGCATCTCCCCAGCACGTCTGGCTTTTATTGCCTTAATTGGGTATGTGGGAGCCCTGGGATGTGAGCATAGTAGATTGTTTCAGGTTATATATAGGAGACACCTGAGATGAATTCTGAGACAGTAGCTGAGAAGTGTCTGCTGTGCTTCCGGGAGTAATTTTTGACTCAAATCCTTCTCCGTTCAAGTAGGGTGATCTATCTGGACTTTGGTCATACGTTCTCCAGTACAATATAAAATGTTTACTCAAATTTGTGCCATTGTTTCTGCAGATTGGAAAAAATAACTGTAAAGTTAAGGGCATATCTGTAGCTTTTTCTGACATTTTCTTTAAATGAATTTCATAGGTCCCAGTCTGCATGGAAACAGTTTCCCTAGAATTCATATCCTGTGACTTACGGTGTTCATTCTTCTCACGTCTGACATCTGTGGTGGGGCAGTCCGTGGCACTGTCATCAGTTGAAAATGCTTCCTATCAGACTCTGAACGTCAGCACAATAGAGACCCACATCTCAAACAGAGCAGAAAAGCCACGAATGCTAGAGGAGACTGTTGATCTCACATTTTAAAGATATTTGTTTGTTGTACTTATATTTTACAGCCTTGCTATTTTACTTTGGCTACATGCATGCTTGAAAGAATCAAAATTGACAACAAAAGTAGGTCCTTTGTTGCTTAACAAGCTGTTGAAATAATATATTTTTATGCTTTTTCTTAGAGAATATATTGCATTCTAAGTAGACTGAGTATTATTTGAGTGTATATTTTTGGCTTATATAATCATGGGTGCTTTGGAGGCTAAGGGTCTAATAAGTTTACAATACATAATGGTCCTTAGGACCCATGAGAGGAATATTTGCTTTGTTAGTATTCTAATGTGTTCATAGTATTTGAATAAGTGTCTGAAGTCTGTTCTGCTTTCATTTATTTGAGACACAGTGTCACTCACGGTGTGCCCAGGTTGATCTCATAGTCACTATCTCCTCCCCTCAGCCTCCTGAGTGCTGGGGTTGCAGAATGGCCACACCATGCCTGGCTGCCATTCTCTTTATTTTGTTTTTAATGATAGTGATTTATCTTCATGTTGATATTTGGCATAAATATTAATCAGTAATTTAGAAAAGTGCCAAGTAGTTAGGGATTGTAAATACATTAATTTATTTCTTACGATATTCAAAATAATGAGTTTGTTTCATAGCAAAGGATTTGGAAGGTCAGGAAGTTCAACCTTTCATCCATTTCTGTCTTGTATGCTATTATTTAATCTATAGTGGAACTGATTTTGAAAACTATTGCCATTCTGACCTCTGCCTTGAGTTTTCCTTTGGGCCAAAGAGCCGTTTTTTTCAGCATGACAAAGACATGTCTATTTCAGTCCAGCCTCCAGTCTGCAGCCCCCCACCCCCAGGTGGAAATCTTCCAGAGTGCTTATAAAATGACCTTGGTCTTTGTTTCTTCTCTGGGTCACTACGACTTTGGCTAAACCTCTCTAGTTTCTTCATCTCTGAAGTTTGCGGGTTAGCCTAAAGGTTTCTTGCAGATTCCTTTCCTTACATGTACACAATTCAGAGAATTAGTGAAGGGGGAAGAAAGACTGGCTTAGAGTTGGGGAGCCGGGCGCCTAGCCTCTCCGGGGCTGGCTGTCCTTGTGCAAATGATCCGGGAGTAAGAGATGCTGTGGCGCAGTGGTGGAATTCGCACTCTGCTTCCTGTCCTGGGGTAATGCCCCTTGCTCATGGCTTTCATTATGAATTCTATGCTAAAGCATTTGTGTAATTCAAGTTTTTCTTTGACCCTCATTCAATTTAGCTTCTAATATAATATTTCTATTTGAATATCTCAAAGAAGCCCTCAAATTCAACTTGTCCAAAATGAGATTCATTGTCTTACCTTCAGCCTCTTCTCATTTTTTTGTCATTATAAAGATTATTATATGAATGTTCTCATTACCCTGCCTCTCCTATAACCTCTTCTCCTTGAGTCTACATTGCCATCAGGTGTTATTAGAATAGCTATAAAATACTTTGTCTCACGACCATTTGCTCTAGTGTGACTCTAGTCTGAAATATGTTTTTTTGTCCCTCAGAATTTAGTTCTACCTCCTCTTTCATACCACTTTCTCTTGCTCCACAGGCATATGAAAATACACTGGTCTTTTCAAATCTCCTGGCCCTCATGTCACGGTGCTCTTTCTTTCTAGCCTGCGAAGTCATTGTCCAATTGGACCCAGGATATCCTTACCATCTGAAACACTTCCTGCTCTTCACCCATTTGTTCTGTTGAGAAATCATCTCTCCTGTCCACACTGGTTTTCTTTTCTTGCGTCTTCTCCTAACACCATGTTCTTTCCTCTCTGAGGACTTTATTCCATCTGGTATTATAAAGTCATTCATGGTAGCAATTGGTAATGCCCCTTGACAATCGTGTAAACTATGGGAAGACTCCATATGCTCACTCCTGTCATCCCAGATTCAAACTCCAGCATGAGAGGTGTTTATTAGATATTTGCTAGCTGGCTCAACAATCATTATAGTTTTTATTGAGACTATTTGCTTTGATGTTGATTTAGAAATTTTCTGCACTTTCATGTTTGTGTGGCTTTGACAACATATAAAAATTATTTAGCTTTAAAGAAGGACTTTTTGTAAAAGAACTGCTTAATGTTTTCAGTGATATTCTAGTAAACAAAAAAAAACTTTAAGATTTTTTTTCATAGTATATATCACATAACCTGAACCATGTAGAATTTTGCCAGGGATCCTAGATCAATGGTATTGGTTGGTAAAGGTGACAGCTTAGAGTTTTTGTAAGGTGTGTGTTAGACTCATCCAAATGGAAGGGAAGATTCTATGTCAGGACACATGCCTGGAAGCACATAACCCTTCAGTAACCTGTGTGAAAGGATGCCGTGTTTGGGGAGTGCAGGGGCATGAGTTAAGAGGAGAAGGCAGGAGCTGCAACTCCAAGAACTTAGAATCTTGTTCTGAAGAAAAAGAAGAAATTAATGTCTTAATATAATAGATTTGTTTTAATCTATTCCTTGATAATTTTATACAAGCCTTCAATGCATTTCCATCATTTGTACTCACTTTTTTTGCTCCATCTCTTCCTGGTTTTCTCCCATCCGACACCTCCCAAAACACCTTCCAACTTTATAACTTTTATTCTTCTATAACCATAGAGTCCATTTCTTGCTGCTCATACAGCCATGGGTCTGAGCCACCCACTGGTCAACCTAACTGGGACCAGATCCCCTTCACCATGGTTCTGTGGACTAAGGACAACATCTTGAGCACGCTACACAATTGTTCCACCATTCAGATAGACCCTCAGCTCCGTTTGAACCAGGGAAATCACTTTATTGATGCTTAAAATTGGGTTTCTCTTGAAAAGAGGGCTAGAGAATATCAGCTTGTGTAAAAAGGAAATGGATTTGTGGCTTAAATTGGAGCAGAAATTTAAGGCAAGGCAGTGAAATTTTCTTTAAAAAAATGATGAATAAAAGGCTTCAGGAATTTATAAAGGGCTTCATGATAGCTCAACAACAGAAAAGGGTTGGGTGATAAGGCCAGTGAATTCAGGGAGGGGATACTGTCAACAGTTTTACCCATATTTAGACAATTAGAATTAACACCTCGGGATGCCAATGACCTCAGACACATTTTTTTAAATGAAAGTGATAGAGGAAGATATTATATAATGTTGGTCTCTCCTGGAATAATCAGGGTTTGTAACTAAGGGGATTTATGCATATATGTATTATAACCCAGGAGTAGAGGATCTGTCTTGGAACAAGTAAAGTAAAACCAAGGTGAGAAAGTCAGAGGATGCACCTGTGGAACAGGAACACGTGTGAGGAGCAGATGTGGTTCCTCTGGGACAGCTTCCATGTTCTGGTGGAGAGCATTGCTCACCCGAGTTCACTTGAAGCATCCGGAACACAGAAGGGTAAAGACCTCCTAATGACAGAACATGCAATCCCACCATGCCTTGTGATACAGCACTCAGTGTCAGGACTGCAAACATTTGAGTGTCAAAAGTAACCCGTCCTCACATGAAGTAACAACTCTCCACTTTCTTCAAAAGGGTGAGGATCTGTGCAGTGTAAGAATATAAAAGAGACATTATTGGTGTACTCATGAAGTAGAAGCTTAAAGTCAAGACTTGACCAAACCTCTGATAATATCTGTAGAGACATCCACCACCCACCGTCCCATCACCTTTAGATTAACCTAGCTTCAGAAGAAACACGTTTGCTGAGCTAGTGCTCTCTCAATGTCTCATGCCCTTGACATTCAACAATTCTGTTCCTCTGTAGAACTAGACACAAGCTTCACTCTTGGAAGACTTCCATTGCCTTCTGTAGGTTGACTTGGAAGTTATTCTGTTTCCACTGAGAACCGCAGGAAACAAACCAGAGTTCTCAGTTCACTGCAGAGTCTATACGTTTCCATTAAATTTGCATGTAGCAATGCTTAAGGAATGACCCTTGAGATCCAAAGAGTTTGTGAGAATGCCCGTTGACCGTTATTAAACAAAAGGCCCCTGCAAAGCAAGTCACCTAAGAGGTTTACAGGTGAAATTACTAAAACGATTCAGGGAAGTCCAAAAGACAGGTGCCTGCTCTAGATTAAGAAGCACTGTCAATGGGGAAGAAAACAGGGAACAGTGAATAGAGATCCCTAGCTGGCCTCTCTGACTTTCATATAGTTTATCTTTAATTAGTTTCCGGAGGTTCTGTGTCACAGGCTGCGTAGGGAGCCGCTTCTCTAAGCACTTTTTCATTGCTACTTTGCTTCTTTATCTGAAACGTTCACATTTAACACACCACCTTGCAGATGCCTTGCCACCAATGAGAAAGAAAAAAAATTGCTGGACAACAATCTTCTCTAAGATTTTTTGTTTTTTGGGGGGAGAGGGGGTGTTAGACACTGAACCTAAGGCTTCCCACATGTGAGACAAGGGCTCTCTCTACCACTGAGCTAGGGTCGCAGCTATCTCTAAAACCGAGTTCAGGGGCTGGAGAGATGGCTCAGAGATTAAGAGCGTTGCCTGCTCTTCCTAAAGGTCCTGAGTTCAATTCCCAGCAACTACATGATGGCTCACAACCATCTGAAATGAGATCTGATGCTCTCTCTGGCGAGTAGGCATATATGCAGACAGAACACTGTATACATAATAAAAAATAAATATTTTTTAATAAAAAAACGAGTTCAGTGTTTTGCACATACTGAGCAGACACTGTACCTTCGCCGTCTTATATCCCAAGACTCTGGAAGCTTTTAGGGTTCAGAAAAGCATCTTAACTTTCTATGTCCGTTCCAACAATTTCCTCCCCGGAGCTCTATACCACCGTTCAGCTAATTTGATTAACTAAGGAAGCCGAGAAACTTCCTACAACCCCCCAAAAAAGTAGAATCTGGTTTAGTATGTATTATTGGACACAGAGTAATTAGTCGTTTTTATTTCAGTCCTCCTTCTGTGTACCTAGTTTTTTAGCTGACTTGATTTTAGCCATGCATGGGAAAATAGGCAGTGTATGAGCTTTTTTTTTTAAAAAAAAAGTTCATTTTAAATGTGATAACTTAAATGTGATCTGTTTCTTTTCCCTTACTTTCTAAGGCTTGCATAAATATCAGTGTTACACAGCGGTGATTGATGTAGGCTTAAACCTGTCATGTGAATAGCTATGCAGGTTCACGTCAAAAGAAACAAAATTCAAATGGACTTGGGGAGCATGGCTTTTATGAAGGATTAAGCTTTTCTTACATTCCACCAAAATGTAATTGGTTCTCAACTTGAAAATCATAGCAAGAATAGAACATGGTGGTGTGCACACGTAGCTGATTGCAATACTTGACATTCGGGTTAGAGACGGTAAGGTCAAGTCCTGCTTGGGACCCTTAGTGAGTCTTTTAAAATAGGGTTGGGTGCCAGAACTTCAATAGAAGAGTGTCTTCATAACATGCACAGATGCACAAGCCACTGAACTTGATTCCTCACACTAAAACATAGCACAAGGTAGAGGAAAATGATATGTAAGTTTTCTATTAAGCCTGGGGTACTGTTTACCTAATACTAAGATGCTTTTAAGAGTCTAGAGATGTTCCTTTCTGAAACCGACCCATCCTGGGATATTTTTTTCTTCTGTCCATATTTTTAATAGGAAAAGATATCATGGGTTCTGCAAAAAAACAGGTTTCTCTAGAAAACAACTCTAAAAGATATTTTGTCAGAAATTCTGTTGTTATTGTTTTCCCCTTATAGTATCCTAGGCAAGTTCAAAGCTACAGACAGAAACTTTAGGAGAGATCAGCAAGAAAGGACCAATAGGATAAGAATAGTGCTAATACTTAGCATACAATTAAAAAAACTAACTCAACAGTTAAGGCTACTGACTGTTCTTCCCAAGGACCTGGGCTTGATTCCCAGGACTACACTGTAGCTTGCTACCGTTTGCAACTCCAGTTCCAGATGCTCCAATGCCCTCTTCTGCACCTCTCTGAAAATACTGTAGACCCACACTGTAGATTTCCAGGTTTTTCATGCCCAGGTGGAAACCTGAGGTGGCCCATGTGATGGGCAAGCACATGGGTCTGATACCTTAAAGGGGACTTGAGCACCACTAAGGAATGAAGCTGTCTTGCCCTTTGGACAAAGTGAAACTGATGCAGTATATTTCATATTTTCTAAAATTATCAGTCTGTTCCAGGACAAAGGTCTGCACATCATAATGGCCAAGACTCTTGGCATGGCTAACGGGCCCTCTCAAAGTCAGAGAACACTGCAGCTATAAATTATGTTCTAAACGTCTGGGATATTCTTGTTGGTATTGGATGCCTGGTGGTTGTTAAATCTGGAAGCCAGTGTTACTAATGATGTCAACTTTTAAGAAAAGGTAAAGTCTTAGCAGGTGGAGGAGGGGAGAGCACTGGCAGAGGTGAAGACGTAAAAGATGATCGACAAGAATCATCCTAGCCAGGAGCTAAAGAGATAACTAATCAGGTGAGGTTTTTGCTTCTCTTGCAGAAGACCCAAATTTAGTTCTCGGGTCTTACGTTAGTTAAATAGCAGCTACCTAGACCTCAGGCTCCTGGCAGATCTGATGCCTCTGGCTTCCATGGGCACCTGGGTCACATTCACAAACCCACACATAGACATATAGTCACTATTAGCATGTCGGGTGCTTGCCCTGAACTCACATTCTGAAAATCACTCTTTCAAATATAATGTTTATATAGTTTCAGTCAGCTTAACCACAGAGAAAGTAACTGATTTACTGAAAGACATTGCCTTTTCAAAGAACGGCTCCCACGCTGACATAGAAGACCCGTGGAAGGGTGTGAGGGACCACTGAGTATCGGTCCCCTAAAGTCATCATTCCAATGCATATTTTGGATCCACAAAACCACATAAAGACCTTAAAAAAAAGATGGGAAAGAAAGAGATAATCAACTTTTCCGTATTCACAATCACATGATTACGGTCTTGTCAAACTATGAGTTAAGTATTTCAGCTGGGTTTAGTGACCTGGGCCTGTTATCCTGCTCCTTACAGATTGGAGACAGAAAAATCTCAGGTCCAAGGTTGGCTTGGGTTACAAGGAGATTCTGTCTCAAGGTAAAAAGGTAAACAGAAGGCTGCAGACATAGCTCAGTGGGAGATCATTTTCCCTGGATGCCATTGCCAGTACTGTAGAAGAATTTAAATAGCAAACAAACAGGCGAAAAACCAAACCAACCAGTCAAACAAACAACAGCAAAAGCCCCAGATCACTACCAATCAAAATGCAGAGTCATGGAGCCCAGTTCCAATGAACACATCCATAAAACATTCAGCTACTGAAGGTTCAGGGAACATTGATGAAGAGGGGACAGAACGATTGTAAGAGTCAGAGAACCATAGAGTTTGCCGTGAGATTGTGGCTTCAAAGAATGTCAGAGGCTGCAGCCCGGAAGTCTCACCAACATGTCTGACCCAGTGAGGGCTGAAGAAGGATGTCACCGATAGACATGCCAAATGGATGGACTAAAAGCTTCAGCCTTACACAAGAAACTATGGGCAACCGAGGAAAGCTGGGAATGGATGAGGCGGTTTTCCCTGGAGGAGAAGACACCAATTGACCAAATGAATACATGCATACAAGTAATATTATACAGACTGAGTAGGGTATACTTAGGAATATATATGTAAGTGCTTATATGCATGTAAGAATGATTAGTGAAAGATCAGGCTGTGATTTTGAAAGACGGTGGGGAGAGGTATGTGGGAAGGTTTGGCGGGAGGAAAAGGAGCTCAAAGGTAATTATAATCTCAAAACTGTAATTATGAAAACAAAAGCGAGTATTTTGTGCCATATTTTAATCAAATATCCAGACAGAATTTACAGAACTTGAAATGCTTCAAGGATACACTTGAAAAGGCGTCCTTTGGACACAAAGAGTGCTATTAACCATTTAAATATCTTAAGTAATTAAAAGGTAGAATTTGTTACCAATTGTGTCTTAAAATATAAACAGTTCAAAGGATGAAAACATACCGCTAAGGAGATATGAACGGGGGAGATGGAGTGGTTGGGTCTTAAGTTTAGTTTCCATTGCAGTATCACTGGACAACTCAATATTTCTAACTACTGTGCATAAAGCAGAGAAACGAGCAACGAACAGAAACTCTATTTCAGCTGTCATTTTCATTCTAATAATGACTTTATTACCACACTGTGCTTAGGCTGGGTGTGACATTCCTATTCCTGCTAGATAGTTAATCTGTTGCCAGGGCCAACAAATTGCCGACAGTGGATGCAGGGTTTTCTTAGTGATGGGAAGGCATTTGCTAGATTTCTGTTTTCAAAGCAAAATATATTCTGTTTTGCTTTTTTTTCTAAGAAGCAGATGACATGGTTTATTTTTTCTAATCGTTTCTGACTACCTGTAATGATATCAGAGTCACCTGTTCAGGGGCAGCCAGTGTGCACACTCTCGTTGAGTTTGCATGCTGTGCCCAATTCAATATCATTGCCACTGTGGGATAGCTGCCAGTGATGTCCATCATAGTGCAGTGTTCTACCTCATGTTTCTTTAAAGCTGGGCAGTTGTTAGTGACAACGACAGTTTCACTTTCCCCTGTCTGATCATCCCCAGTTCCTGCTTGTACCTCAGCAAATATGTCCCCCCTTTTCATCATACGTGGGAGCTGAGAGCTGGTCACCTTAAACAATTTTCTTGTCTTCTCTGTGCTCATCACTTCCTGTCTTAGTGTCTGGAAAGCCTCTAACCAAGAGTGCTGCCAAGATGGCGTAAGCAATGAGAAAAATCTATCTGTTCAGTCCGTACCGGCTGTTTTCATTTCATTGTAGCCATGCCCAAGATCTTCGAGATGTCTTCTAACTTTTAACACTCTTTCATGCGTGCTATCTTTTATTCCCCATGACAGAGAGCCATCGAAACTGGACCCCCCCAGCGGATGAGTTCCTTTCTAACTGTTCTCATATCTCATCACTCGTTTAATATCATTACATATTGATACCGACTTTCCCCTGTAAGACGCACTCCAACTTTGTTAGCTGATTTCTTCATTATGATGTCAGTGCTTAGTGCACTGAGCCATCTGGAACATTACTGTGAGAATAAAGCAGAGCGAGTCAGAGGCAATCTTGGAAATTTGTTTTGGGAGATTTCCCTGATGTTGACATATTCCATTTTCATTTGGTAGTAATCTACTTTGGAAACTGCTTATCGGGAAATGCTGCCTTTCCCTTGAAACAGCAGATTTGGAAGCTCACTTCTGTTTGTTCCCTTTTAGAATCTCCACATCCTGCAAATGACAGACTGCTACTGCAGTGCCTCTGGTGAGGTCTGGGGGGGGGGGGTCTCCTGCTTCTCCCACACGCCGCCCTAGCATCATTTTCTTCTGAACAGACTTCTGTATGTTTAGTTTACACTGACTCTTCATTGGTATAGAATTGCTGACAGTGTTGTTAATCTGGACGTGTTTCTGTGAAATAGTGAACTAGAGAGCACAGCATCTAAAGGCCATGTGTGCTCTGCTGGGTTGCACTGTCTTTTACACGCATGGAAACATGTGGTTTTCTCTTCATGGTTCTCATATCTCTGATCACATGTAGAAGGTTCCAGCGATTTCTCTCCTTATCATTCTTGGAACGGACACCACCACTGTGCCCCCTTCTGTGGGCTAGCCTGTTCTCACCATCCCCCTTTCGCAATTTCTTTCTGTAGTTATGCTCTTCATTGAATTGCTTTTATCTGGCGATCGTCCCTCATGGATGGGTGACGTGATTTTTGGCACCTGAAGAGAAGCAATGTTCATCTCTTCAGCCCTCAGTCCCTGGTGTGTAGACCGTGTCAATGACGTAAAGAACAATGACACATTTAGATTCATCCTCAGCAAATGTCGTTTCTCATTGGTTGGCAATATAAAGAGCCCTCTGCCTTAGTAGGTTATGTGAGTACCTAGTGCTGCCCCGAACTTCCCTACCAGCAGGGAACACTGAATGATGGTGGCTGTACTTTGCTCTGTGTTGCTGCCTTGTGTGGGTTTCATGGCTGATAATTGGGAAACTGAACATAGTTTTCAAGTTTCTTCAATATCCCCAGGCTCTTGCAATTTAAATTTTGTTGTTTGCATTACATTTAATTTTTAGAATATTGAGTACTCTTGCATTTAAATGTGATATTCCTCCAAACCTGGAAAAAGCAGCAAGGCAGTGAACAGACCTGCATCTATTTCTTATGCTTCAGGTGAGAACACCATGTCTCACAAGACAGCTCTGGCCTTGGTGAATGTGATCTGGCTGCAAGAGCTGCCAGAGGAACTTCCAGTATCTCAGATACTTGCACTGAACTAACATTCTGCAAGTATCAGCCTTTAAATGGAATATTTATGTATCTGCATCCTTGTAACAATGGAGAGCAGTTAAATAACTTCCACCTTTAAGTAATATTGGTGCCATTTTAATTTAGGTTGATGGAAAATGTAATGAATACAGACCATATTATACCAGGTTATGATATGGAATCATATATGTGTGCATATGCTACATAAACCCAGAAGCACATATACATATCATATAATAGATGTTTTGGTGAAAAATAATAAACTATGTATAGTATAGTGTATAATATTTTATATGTATAATTTTATAATATGAGATTATGATACAAATATATGTACATATATAAACTGACACAGAGAACAGAAACATACTCCATGATACAGAAATGATATGTGAAATACAAATCTTATGAACTTTGTTTCTTTGCATGATTGCTCTATCTACCATGTCTCTCCAATTATCATTCATTTATCTGTCAATCAATCTTCTATCTGTAAAAAATAAGATTAAACAGAAGCAGTATTTAAAAATGCTTTGTATATTACATATTATAGGTAATGAAACATCTTTAATTGTATCATATGCATTTATTTAAATGTACAAATAT
>NW_026067925.1:3350349-3381009 GCF_014885135.2 Alexandromys fortis | reverse complement strand
GAGAGAGAGAGAGAGAGAGGGAGAGAGAGATATCTATTTTAGGGCTCATTCTTATTTTGAATGTAATATTTTTATAATTTTTGAGAATTTCCTTCATACATATAGCAGCACAGTGGGCTGAAATAACTTTCAAATTGTATATCCTCATGATTTAGCTCACAGAAAGAAAATACCATTTTTCTTCTTAGAAGAGGAAGCTGACAGACAGTGACTTGGTGACTCATCATCTCCTCCGTGGCACAGGTCACAGAGATAACTTTTCACCTCTCATTAATTCCAGTGAAAACATAAACTCCAATAACCATTATAGCCACGATTCAGACTCTTGTGTGAGTGCTTGTCGATCTGACTTTAGATCATCTCCAATGAAGTTCCTCAGAGTTGGCATTAAGCCAATTGTCTGTGTTCACCCTACTGAAATGCCATGTGCAAGAGCAACACTTTCTGTCAGAAGTCATCGTGGAGGAAGTCGAGACAGTACGTATGTCAGTCCAGAAGGAGCTGTGCCCGCCCGTGGGAGTTCAGAGTGGAGAGATGCTATTGAGAAGATGGGGACGGCCAGGGAAGCTCAGCTTAAGGAGAAGAACGTGAAGACACGGGCATATGAAGGGACTTCTGGAAGAGGTTCTGGGGCAGAAACTGAAGCCTGAAGGAAACAAACAATCTATGTTGTAAATGTGTTTCTCAGACAGAACACCTACGCTTCATGGCCTCTTTGTGAGTTCTACCATACAGTCTGCCTTGTGGTTAGCTAGTCCTAAATGTCAATGTGTCATTGCAAGTAGAAACATGGACATTTGCCCCTTTAGAAGGAATTTGCAGTTGAGTTGATTGACGGGTCAGAATAGACGACAGACTCAAAGAAGTTGTGCAAATCATGCCAAACACTTGAAAAGCTTAGCATGGTGTAAGCGACAGACAGGTTCACTGGCCCGAACCTTTCATTCCATTCCTGAAACCTCGAGGTCACAAGCTGACTTGGTGACTTTAGAAGGACAATATTTGTGATCAATACATACTCTTAAGTGAGTGCAGACACACACATAACGTGTGTGTGCGTGGTACTGAAGGTCAAACCTGGAGCTTTACTTATGCTAGGCAACTGTTGTAGCATTGAACTACATCCCTAGCCTGAGATCACATGTTTTACTGCCCTTTTCATTCGGAAGGGTGCCCCTCCTGACGTCTACCAAAACCTGGTTTGCCGCAGGCAAAACATCTGTTTTTCTCCATCTTCTTCCCCAGAGTCAAACATTGCTAATAAGGGGTTAAAATGATTTCCGTGCACAAAGTCTTTTGCTTTTAAAGCTTTTTGCTACTGACCTAGTTCTCTGTATCTTAGCCTAAGCCTGAGAAAACCCAAAAGGGAGGTAAAAATAGAATTAGCATTTTCTTTAAAAGTGTAAAGCATCCTCTTCTTTTGAAGGAGAGTAAGAAGGTTTTCTTTAATATTTGACTCATTTCCACTTCTCTGGAAAGGCAGCCTCCAAATGGACAAACCTCACTGAAGTCATTCTACACTGAAAACAATTAAGATCAAATACCAGAAGGCTAAAAATATTGATGTTACAGTTTCAGCCGAGGTTATTGGCTGTTTCTCTCCTCCGTATGGTCAGGTGGCCTTTTAGCAAGAGCTGGGTGCTGATGCTTGCCAGCGGCTAATGCGGTGAGAGAACAGTAAATAATTCAAAAATAGCTGCTCTCAAGTGCTAAGCAATTTGGCTTGTCTCAGAACTTAAAGGTGTGTGTGTGAGTGTGTGTGATAAAGTCAAACCCCAAAACCTGTGTTAATGGGTTTTATCTGTAGGCTTTACTGAACTATATAAGACCTTCCACTTATGTGGCCCAAATTTGGGGGTTTCCTTTGGGTAACAATCTCATCCCAGCCTCATTCTGTGCATGTCAGTGAGGTACTCTAATCCTCTGGGTTAAGGGCAAGCAGAGAGAATGGAGATCAGGCTTGGTAAATCTGAGCCTTGTGTCTCATACTTTATCTAAACTACGAACAAAAGAATCTTTTTTTGTGGGTTGACTAGCTGGTGTGTAGAAGCATGAAGGTGAAAACCAGAAGTGGAACTGATGTAGGAATGCACATTGTTATTGAGTATAAAGTGAAGCTTGGCCCTGACTTTAAACCCCTTGATCCATCTGTGCCTGAAGCTTTTTGGCAGCAAACGAAACAACAACAAAACCACATTTCCCCCTCATAGCTTAGCTTGGGCATCTGGGAACTAAAGTTTTGAGTATAATTTACCATTTTATGTATCCTTTCTTCTTCAGTTCTCAACTATAAAAGCTATTTGTATCTAGGAACAATCTCGTTTATTTTTGAAAAAGTTTGAAACAGCTTTCAAATTGTATATCCTCACGCTCTCAGCTCGCAGAGAGAAAACACTATTTTCCCCTTTTCAATTGAAACAGGAAGCTGACAGTCATAGATCATTTCCTACAGCACAGCTTGCAGAGATGCAGCAAAGGAGGATAGCTTCGCTACTTTCTGTCACCAACCACCTGACAAGAGGCAACTCAAGATCGACTTATTTTAGCTCACAGTTTGAAAGTGTTTACTACCACAGAGAGGAAGCCATGGCCACAGGAACATGGGATGTCTGCTCCCACAACATGGACAATCAAGAAGCAGAGAGGGTCCATGGTGGAGCTAAGCTAAGGCCCTCAAAGCCTGCCTAAATCCTAAAGATCCCACAGCTTTCCAAAGCAGCACGGCAAGCTGGAGACCAGGTGTTTAAACACAGAACCCTATGGAAGATACTTTATTTCCAAGCCATAACTGATAGCAAGGGACCAATTAGAGCTAACGAATGGTACCCACTAACTTCTCCATTGTATTATTTTAACCAGGTACTTGAGACTTCGCCTTTCCCTCAGATCCTGAGAAGCTGGGGACAGAAACTTGAGTCCTGTATTCTTATTCCCACTGCAATTTCATTGGTTTGTCCTGTTCTAAGGCTTCTAGGAGTAAGACCTATGCTTTTGCAACAGGTATCAGGGGCCACCAAGATGTTCAGAAAATATTTGCACAACCAACCTAGTTTTGTATCCACAGCTTATGTTTGCCAAACGTAGCCAGTTTCTTGGTCACATTTTGTGGGCACGACATACTGTCGGGTTCTATGAATTCCTTGATGATACAAAAATGGGAGTGTAGATCAGCAGGCTGTATTGCAGCGTTCCAGTTACAGCTGGATGGTTGCCCAGTAGAGTCTATCTTCTGTCCATCCCTAAACCTCAAGAACTAGCAGGAGAGAGGCTGGCGATACAGCCCAGTGATAAAGTGCTTGCTTAGCATGTGGGAGGTCTGGGCTTCAATCTCTGGAGCAGGAAAATCAGGAGGCAGTGGGAATACAGAAAGTGTTGAAGGTAACCACCAGGATGAGGGGAATGGGAGGGAAACAGCTGGTGAAGGAGTAGTGGGAAGGAATACCCTCACGCCCACCATTGCCACCCAGAATAAGGAAAATGATGGGCGTGCAAAAACTGCTTTAGTGGGCAGAGCTGCAGTCCTTCATTCAGTGGGGTGAGGCCTGTGAGAAGCAGCCAGCTTCTTGGAAGTGTGTGCTATTTATGGTATTTAGTTAAAGAATGGGACAAGTCCATCCTGCATTCGGCACAGGCTTCTCAAGGGAACATCTTTATATTATTGCTTTTGGAAAAGTTAGTGAAGAACTGTGAATTTATGATCGTATCCTTTTGGACTGGGGGCATTAACACTAGTCTTTGTCTGCTCTTGATGAGATCAGTTACTCAGGCATGCACACCCCACCTCAAAACTAATTAGAAACATTCATTTTTTTTCTCAATTTAATGAACCCCGTGAGTATTAACCTATTCTGACTCTTAGTAAAAGATGCATTTAAAAGAGCTGGCGAGATGGCTCCATGGGCAAAGTGTTCACCATGCAATCATTAAGACCTGAGGTTGATTACTAATATTCATGTAAAATATATACCTGTAATCCTAGCACAAGGGAAGCAGAGACAGGGGGATGTTTGGGGTTTCTGATCAGCTGGTCTACCTGAATCAGTGAATTTTGCTGCCGGTTCAGTGAGAAAGACCCATGCTAACCTCTGGCTTCCACATGCACGCACATGTGTAGACATGCAAACATATAAACGTGAACATATACTTACAAACAAACATACACAGACCAACAACAAGAAGAAAAAAAGAGAATGGAATAAGTCTCATTGATTGGAAAATGTATTAGTATTTATTTTTGCTGCTTTGTTTGGTTTTGGGAGTGCTGGGATTGAACCCAAGGTTTGCATGTGCTAGGTATAGTGGAGTTCTCTACCACTGAGTCTCATTCTCAACAACATTCCGATCTTCTGGAGTTGCCTCGAACGAGGTGTGCAGAGATCAAATCCTAGAACCCCAGCTCTCAGCGGTCTTCCAGCCCACGCTTTCTGACAAGCATTGATTGAGTGCCTCGTAATGTCAGCTGTGACTGTAGCCTCTGGACTTCTGTGAGATCAAACCTGGGAACTGCAGGGGACTGGAGCTGGTGGGAAAGGAGGTGGTCTTTATTGCACCCCACGATCATTGATCTGACAGGGACGTAACGAAGGATACAACTGAGGGAAACCACAACACAGCAGAGACCCACTCCTTCAGCTTCAGCCAACTGGAGCTTTTCATCCCAGAGGGGAGCATTAAGGTTTAATAACACAGGACTGCAGCTCACACAGCTAATTAACAGTCAAGTCCTAAGAAAAATCCAACTTCCTGAGGCTAAGCTATGCAAAGAAGGGCATTCTGTATTTCAGCCCAGGAAGGAAACATAACCTTCCTCTTTCTAATTAATAAAAGAGCTAATTGTTTGTTTCACTATTCCCAGAGGCTCCTCAACGTCTGTATTGTCTAAAGATTTTTCCTCTATTCCCCTCACATCACGTTAGTGTGGGACAGCATTCGGATATCTTGCATCAAAATAGATGTTAATTTTGTGCGCCTTCTTCTGGAATCAGTCACACATCTTAATTTAAAAGCACCATTTACTTTTAATGAGTTTTAGATGTGACTGACTATGGATTGTAGAGCAAGAAACAGGAAAAGTGGCCAGTGGGTCTCATCTAGTAAAGTGAGGATGTCTAGGAGAAAGACACCTAAGAGCAATGGCTTGAGGACCCACTGTGTGAAGATTAAAGCAAGAACTCGTAGTGTTCCAGTTAATACATGAGTCTGGCTTGTGGGCAGTGAAAAGAAAACAGAAATGAATTCTTTGGCTAGCCACCCACAAGTCCTAAGACCTTGCTCCCTCATTTGCGTGCCAATGCTTGGAGACAGGAACAATTAGAGCGAAAGAGGCTCCTGCTTGTCCTTAGGATCCCTGTTAGTGAGGAGCCCGTTAGCTCCAGAGGCCTGTGTCCAGCGTCTTCCTGCACACAGGAACTTCTGCACACCCCTCTGCTCACATGCAACACACACATGATGAAGGCCTTCATGAGTAATGGGAAAGACTTTTTAGTGGTAGTAAAGAGAGGTATGTAAGATGACCTTTGAATTTTCCCTCTGGATGAAATAAACCACAGTTTATTAGTTCTGTTGGTCATTGATAGAGTACTTGCTACAGGGCTCAGTTTGTTTACATATATTTTCTTGCTGATAGATTAATGATCTTTTTTTACTATGCATCATCAAAAACAACTCTTCCTCTCTGGTAAATAATCTTAAAAATGACATTATTGGAGTCATGCCAAATATTGGGCATTGTTGTAATTGAGATATATAGTTTATTTGATCTCAATTATTTTTCAAGATACGTTTACCAGCTTTATTTAATATTTGAGAGGTTTGAGGTTAACAGATCATCCCCAATATCTCAGCCAACAGCTGAAGTTCATTTACATCTAAATATTCGGCCTAGCTCCCGTGGCCTCTCAATGAATTTAGTGAATGTCACAAAAAGAGTTTTTAAACTAAATGCATAAATAAAATGCTGCTTTAAATAACAATGGTCTGGAGAGAGAAAAAAATTATTTTCTGCAGCTGAACATTCATTTTTTAAACTTTCTGATAGCAAGATAAGAGAAAATATGGAAATTTAGCAAATTCTCATTGTTATAAAGCAGAATATTTTTTTAAACAAATAATGAACTTTATACTAGCAACAGATTCTAAAGAAAATCTAGTATTCAATTATCATTAAGACCAACATCTAGACTGTCTAGAAGAACATTCTAGAACAGTGGTTCTCAACCTTCCTAATGCTAAGGCTCTTTAACATAGTTTCATATACTGTGGAGACCCCCCCAACCCTACAATTATTTTATTATTGCTTCATAATTGTAATTTTGCTACTTTTATGAACTGCAATGTAAACATCTGATATGAGACCCTCAAAGAAGTCGTGACCCACAGGTAGAGAACCATTGTAACATCTGATCCCACAGTTTTTTTCTCAGACAGAGCTTCTCCATGGAATCTGGTGTTTGAAACTTGGGTAGTGTCCAAGTGAAAAGCCTCTTTTGCCAGATGTTTACCTCAAAGGCTTTTGGTCTGAACAACTGTGTTATTGTTAACTCCTGCTGAGGTTGTTTCATGTCTGTGAAAACTGACCTCCAGCGACCAGCTCGTTATGTGTGTACAGCACACAAGCAGGGCTATTCTATCTTCCCTGTGGATTCTTTAGGCCCTCCAGCTTGTGGAAATAGAACACAGGGTAGGAAGAAATAGAAAAGCAGGTGAGAGCTGAAAGTTTAAATGGCTCTAAAATAAAGCATTCACCTTTCAAGAGAACAGACCCGCGTTTAAAATAGCTGTTTTGTGGCCTGTTCACTCTGTCCCTTGCCTCCTGGGACACACATGCTGAGAGACTGTCGTTCTGCTCTGAATCTCAGGGAGAAAGCCTGCACTTTTCCTGGCAGCCGGTCAGACCCTAACCCAAGTCAAAAATGAGACTTGTGCCATTCGGGGGGGATTACATAGCAGACAGAGATGGTGATGAATTCTTTCCTTGGTATTCACTGTCACCATGTAAGGGTCTGCTTCCCCTGCAGCATGACCCTTCAGTGCCTGGAATTTCAACTGTTCCTTTTCTTTCTTTGGCACCCTGCCACCAAGATAACAGTTGGGATAATCCACACTGAGTTTTCAAAAGAAAGGTCTAGTATTGAGGCACTGTCTGTCTCTGTCTTCTTCACTGAGATGAGACCAAATTCAGCAAACGTCAGAAGAATGTTCATGCTTTGACTTACATATAAGAGTGAAACAAATATCCCACCTACAGGATACTCCTGACTGTGAGCATGTGAACTCAGTGGATAGGATGGCTTGCCTCTCCTAATCCACGTAGTATAGAGTGTGTTGATAGCCCTTTCGTAGGGGAAAGCTCTTTTTTAGTCAAATATACTTGCGAAGTAAAGCTTAAAATTTTAAAGTTAGATCTGGGTTACCTCACTCAGGATGATGACTTTTTCTAGTTCCATCCATTGCCTGCAAGTTTCCTGCATTGTTTTTTAACAGTTGTGTGATACCCCATTGAGTGGAAGCACCACATTTTCTCTATCCATTCTTTGGTTGAGGGGCATTTAGGTTGTTTCCAGGTTCTGGCTCTTATGAATAATGCTGCTGTGAGCATAGTTGAACAAATGTTTTTGTGGTGTGATTGAGCATTCTTTGGGAATATATGCCTAGGATTGGTATAGCTTGATTCCCAATTTTCTGAGAAATTGCCATATAGATTTCTAAAGTGTTTATACAAGTTTGCACTCCTACCAGCAGTTGAGGAGTGTTCCCCTTACTCCTTATCCTCTATAGCATGTAATTTGTGTTTTTTATCTTAGCCATTCTGACACATGTCAGATGGAATCTCAGAGTCATTTTGATTTGCATTTTCCTGGTGGCTAAGGATATTGAACAATTTTTTTAAGTGTATTTTGACCATTTGAGATTCTTCTGTTGAGAATTCTGTGTTTAGATCTACACTCCATTTTTTAATTGGATTATTTGGGTTTTTGATGTCTGGTTTCTTGAGTTCTTTATATATTGTTGGAGTTCAGTCCTTTGTCAGATTTGGGATTGGTAAAGTTCTTTTCCCATTCTGTAGGATGCCATTTTGTCTTATTGACAGTATCCTTTGCTTTACAAAACATTTTAGCTTCATGTATGTTGTGGGATTCCCCTCTGTATGCTGTGAATATCATTGGTTAATAAAGACACTGTTTTGGGCCTTTGATAAAGCAAAAGAATAAAGCTAGGCAGGGAAAACTAAACTGAATGCTGGGAGGAAGAAGGCAGAGTCAGAGAGAAGCCATGGAGCTGCTGCTGGAGACAAATGTGCTAAACTTTGCTGGTAGTCCACAGCCTCATGACAATACACAGATTAATGGAGATGGGTTAATTTAAGATATGAGTTAGCCAGAAATACACTTAAGCTATGGGCCAAGTAGTGATTTAATTAATACAATTTCTGTGTGGTTATTTTGGAGCAGAGCAGCTGGGAAACGAACAAGCAGCCTCCTTACAATACATGTACTCACTTATAAGTGGCTATTAGCTATAAAGGATAACTGTGCTACAATCTACAGCCCCAGAGACGCTAGGTAACAAGGAAGGCTCAAAGAGGAACACATGGATTTCCCTGGAATGGTGAAATAGAAGAGATCTCCTGGGTAAACTGGGAGCAGATGTGGATTGGAACGAGGGATGGGGTTGGGGGCAGGATAGAGGAGGAGAGTAATAGAAGAGATGGAGGAGGTATTTTGGGGTCAGGTAGAAACCTGGTGCCAGGGCAACTTCCACAAATCTATAAGGATGATCCCACAAAGACTTCTAACAATAGGTAGCCTGAACTGGCCGCCTCCTGTAATCACGTTGGTCTACCCTAACTGACATCAAAGAGCCTCATCCAGTATCTGATGGCAGCAGATGCAAAGATCCATAGCCATGCACTAGGTCAAGCTTTGAGAATCCCGTTGAATATAAAGAGGGAGAAAGATTGTACAAGGCAAGAGTCAAGGTCATCACAAGGAAACCCACAGAAACAACTAACGTGGATGGACTCAGAGGAGCTCACAGACACTAGACTGGCAGCTAAGGAGCCTGACTGACCTAAGCCCTCTATTTAAGTGTGACAGTTGTATAGCTTGGTCTACATATGGGATTCCATCGGTGGGAGCAGCACCTGTCCCTGATGTTTTGGCAGACTTTGGGGAACCTATTTCTTATACTGGGTTGCCTTATCAAGCCTGAATATGAGGGGAGGAGCTTAGTCCCACTTCTGCTTGAAATGCCTTGCTTTGTTGACACCCATGGGAGGCTAGGGTTGTCATGGGAGGTCTCTGAACAGAAACAGGGGAGGAGTGGATGCTTGTGGTGGGGGGGGTGGAGGCAGACGGAATGTGGGGGTAGGAAGTAGAAGGGGAGGAGGGAATGGAAGAGGAAGAGGGAGAGGAAACTGTGGTCAGGGGGTAAAATAAGTGAATAACTTAATTAAAAAATGAAACTACCTTTACCACAATATGACAGCCTTTGCCATGCTGGTGTGACTTTCAGTCTCTGCAGTAGGGCTGGACTACAGTGTTTGCCCCAGAAAGTGTGCTTCATTAACTACTGTGTTCATAGGGCAAAAAGCTTTGAGGAAAATGCGGACTGTGTTTGCTTTATCTTCCTCTCCCGAAAACTGAAGACATTAGCAACCTCAGGAGACAGTACAGTGAGCGTGGATTCCAGGGCAACAACTTTGGTTTTAGGTCATCTATTTTGCTAAAGCTCCCATGTGAAATGCTCTGATTCTTCAGAACTATTAAATTCCACTAATAAGATTTTAGTAGTTTGCAACTTTCTTACCTCACTCACTCAGATCAGATTTTCATCAGTAACCCAATTTGGGTGAGGAGCCATGAGGGAATAGGCTAAATGAAAGCCACATGGATGTTTAGACATCATGTCTTCTGTTTGTCTACCCAACATCTGAGACAAAGACAGAGAGATTGGATACAGGCAGCTGAGGAGTTTGCATAATTGCTGTATGCTGTCTGTGATACTGGCTTCACTTCACATCAAATCTAAGTTTGCACATTCACCTACGAATATGTACAGGGGCATGGAGAGGTGGCTCAGTGGTTTAGAGTTCGTACTGCTCTTGCAGTACTGGGGTTTGGTCCTCACTGCCCAAGTTGGTAGGCTCACAGTTAGCTGTAACTAAAGCTTCAGGGAAACCCACATTCTCATCTGAGCTCTGCAGACATTTGCACTTGCCTGCACATGCTCCACCTCTGCATGTATATGTATATATGTACACACATACATAATTAAAAATGGAATAGATCTTGTAAAAAGATTAAGACTTAATTACTGTGCATGAGAAGGAATCCCTTCATTTTTACAGAAGATGGCTGGTGTTCTCTCTTTTTGAGACAAGTTTCATTTTGTAGTTCGGACTGGTCTGAACTCATGGCCATCCTCCTATCTCAGCCCATGACTATAGTTATGAGTTATCATAGATAACCAGAAAGTGACCTTCCAGTAAGGTTTGAGATGGTTGTTGTATTGGTTATGTTTCTCTTTCTTTGACAAAATACAGCATAAGGAAAGTGGATTTAAAAAAAATTTACTTAATTTTTTCATTGTGCATAGAGGTGTGTGTGTGTATGTGTATATGTGTGTGTGTGTGTGCATGTGTGTGTGTGCCACCATACATAGGTTATGACATGTGGAAGAACAGTAGCTGCCCTTATTCACTGAGCCATTTATTTTTGCTCACAGCTCAAAGGTGCATGTTATAGGAGGCTAGGAAGGGTTCCAAGAGCTTGAGACAATTGCAATGCTTCTTCCAAAGATGACTGCCACTCAGTCCCTTCCTCATTTTCATTCAGTCCAGGATTCCAGTTGAGTTGCTTACATTGAAAGCTAGTCTTCCCACCTCAATTAACCCAGCCTGAAAGTCCCTTACAGACATACCTAGAAGTTTGTATGTATAGTAATTCTGCATCTCATCATATCAGCAGTCAGGGTTAGCCAGAGGATAATGCCAACAGGTATTTGTCCCGTGACTGACAGACGTGCAGGTGTTTATTGATAGAACAAAAATAGAACCATGAACAAACTTGCCTTACAGGGATGGAACCAATGGGCTGGGGATTTTGAATGCCAGTATGCAACCAAACCTGAGTCATAAAGCTAGATATTCCTCCTAGTTATACATATTCAGCATAGTATAGGAGATATCAATGTAGCAGATTTAGTAGATAACAGAAAGACAACCAATGTTAGTCTAGACCAGCAGGAAATGCTGGGGGCTCTCACAGTCATGAGCAAATCCTCCTAAAATGATGCCATCTGGCTTCCCCGAATTAAATTCCTCCTTACAACTTAGCTCAGGCACTGTCCCCTCCGAATTACTTTCCTCTTACAGTTCTGCAAATCTGATTTGCCTCCACTGATTTAATTGGCCTCTCACATGCTCTCAGAACATAGATCTAAGGCGCTATCTTATCACTTACTACGAACAGGCTAAGACTTGAGAGAACCATTTCATTGGGGGCAAAAAATGGCAGTGCAACTCCTGTATCTTAAAATAATTGGAGTAATCATATAAGGTCAAATAAGTCCACAAAACTCTGAACACAGGCACTCTCGGTTGTTTTGATTTTGGTACCAACTATGTCAACATCCAGCTTTTATCTCAGTGTCCTTATTGCCCTTCTGTGCTGGGTGAGGGCTGCTAGTTGGACAGCCAAGCTTCAAAACCTATTTACTTTAATGACTCGAGTGTTTATTTTCACCAGTGTAAAGTGAGCTCTTAAAGGGGGGTGTATGACTCATTCATTATTCTAGTCCCAGAGATCGTCAATAAATATTTGCTGAATTAGACTTCCCTGCACCTGGTAGGAAATGAAAAAGTTAGTCCCACCAAACTAACATTGTCAGTCCAAAGGAATAAGGGGAGCTTGTACTGCCCAGATCTAGGACATGTTCTAGTTGTCAAGAAGGACACTGGAGATTGGAGGAGCAGAGCAGATGCAAGGGAAGGAGGGCGGATCAGTCTTTCCACAGACACAAGAGAGCAGGACAGATAGTAAAACACAAACTTGGCATTGAATAGCAGCACTGAGAAAATTGGCAATAGTGGTTTATACTGAATCACAAAGTGTCAAAGCAAGGCATCACTCACCCCAGCTGAAATTACCAAATAATCTAGAAATCAAGATGCTAGCGACTCCCCTGAAATTATTGGCATATTGACTGGTTGACCTTTTCCTACTCTTGTCTCTTCATAAGCATAAAGTCTTCCTGCTGTGCAGGAAGTGTTAAGATTCTAAGAATGAAAGATGAGTGCTACTGATGAGCTACCACCCACCACACCATCCTGAATTGTAGCACTACAGATGTGCTACCCCACCACAACACCATCCTGAATTGAGCGCTACAGATGTGCTACCCCACCACAACACCATCCTGAACTGAGCGCTACAGATGTGCTACCCCACCACAACACCATCCTGAATTGAGCGCTACAGATGGGCTACCCCACCACAACACCATCCTGAATTTTAGCACACCACCACCCCACCCCAATATGCAAGAACAGTTCGGCTTCTCCACAGTGGGACCACAAATTGAAAGTCGTTTTCATACCATTCTTATTTTATCATAATCAGCTACAATATAATTAAATTCTGTTTCATAAGAGCCACTCTCGAGATACAATGAACACGACAGAGCAGAGTTGAGGACAGGTAGTTGTAGTAGCCCAGGGGAGAGAGGAAATGGAGGTCCAGATTTGCTCTGTGCCAATGAGGATGAAGAGATGTGGGCACATCAGAGAATTATTTAGATAATGATACTGATGCCACCTGATAGTTGGTTGGATGTGGGATTTATTTCTGGCCTGGACCATTTCCCAAATGTGAGTCTATGCACTGGATAAAATAATTAGAAAGACTAGCTGCTCGGGGTCTTGCAAGACTGGTCAACTCTAAGATGAGTCAGGTGGCCTTGTGAAGAAAGAGATTAGGTCCATCATTGCTGGTGCTATAGAGAAGCTTCAGAGGCATTGGCCGGTGGGTTGGCTGGGTCTTTACACATGCCTCAGGAACATATTTTTCCATCCCACAAAGGAAATCTATTTTTAGCATTGTTATCTAGTGAAGCCTGTGGGAGAGACTGACAACAGAATGTGGGTCAGTTGGGAACAACCCATAGGGTATGTATTCCCAGGTAGGCACCCAAATATTAGTTCTCCAAATGCAGATTACATTGTGGATTCATCAAATACCAACTAATCTATGCACAGTTAGTATTCCCACTGAAGTGAGTCATTATTTTGCTCCATTATATAAGCTCTGAAGTTCATGAGAAATATCATCTCTGATGAAGGTATAAATTTGAAAATCCTTAGCATGTTAATGGCAGGACAAATCCAGAAAGAGAAGCAACAACTTCAGAGGACAAAATGAATGGTGAAAAAGAAGGATTCGTAAGAGACCTTAGAAATATGAAGACTGTATGTAGAAGCCAGGAAGGCGGATCTAAAGCCAGCCAGAAGCACAGTAGGCTGAGAAGAGGACAGGGCTGTGCTATCCAGTTCAAGGGAACATGGGGTTTCAGGAGGCAGTAATCATCAATAACATGCTCCCACAGATGCAATAAGCTGTTATGAGAAATATCATGCAGTTCACGGTTGACTTTGGCAAAGAACAAGGTGTGATTGGCATTACTGGGGGTGCAATGGGCTGAGGAGTAAATCAAAGGTGGTGCTGTGCAGGCACTAGTGATAACTTCTAGAAAAACATTCAGTACTTGAATCGCAGACATTCATTTATTTGTCTAAGAATGGTCATGTGATTCCATCTCAACTGCTGACCATTTTAAAGTAGATACTGAATATCTGTTGCAGCACTGAGCTGATTGCCTTCTGATTAGGCACAGAGCCTTCCCCTTTACACAGCTGTCGATCTGCTGGGACAATGAGATGGAGAGGCTCATGTGAGATGCAGGGACTCACAACTTGTCAGAAGGCTTCTGGGGATGGAAACAGTGTGTAATGAGAGTGTAGATTCTACAGGTAGAATATCCCTGTTTTTAAACCATCTCCACCACTTAGTGGCTATTTTCTCTGCTTCAGCATCCTCAGTATGTAAGGTGGAAGAAATGACATTGCTAACTTCCCAAGATTTTTACGAGAATGAAGGAACCGATGATTAATTTAAAATTATATTTGTATTATAATTAGTTTCAGTAAATAGTAAAGGATTATGCTTAAACTGGATTTAAGAATAGACACATGAGAAACTGGAGACTCAAGCAGTTTAAGTGATATGTGAATATTTTTGTTGGTAAATGTAAGAGCCAAACTGAGGACACTAAATAACTTTTGTCTACTCCTATATCTCCTTCTGTGATTTTTGTTTTGAGACAAGGTCTCACTATGTATCTATCCCTGGCTGGCATGGAACTGGCTATGTAGACCTGGGTGACTTTGAACTCAAAAAAAAAAAATTCATCAGCCTCTGCCTTCTGAATAATGGAACTAAAGACCTGTACAATGCTTGACTTCGGTGTTTTTATTTTAAACAGTCCACATTCCATTGATTTTAAATAAAAGCTCAGACCAAGTGATAGTCACATAGTACAGGTAATAAGAATTCAACTTGACTAATTCTCTACATAATGGTATAGATGATCACAACAATGCTAAGAAAATCAGCAATGCAGAAAGCAAACCACTGTCTTGGAGCTGAATTATGTATGTCACTGTCATTTTAGCTGCAGATGTGAAGTGCATATTACATGGTCCAAGAGAACAATGAAGAGGAGGAGGGATCAGCACTGTCTGCATCCTGAAAAGGTGGAATACAAGCAGGTGGAAAAGGCCGTGGGATCAGGCAGGTCAGCCTGACCTAGATTTAGAGAAAGGGCTTTCTGTATGAACATGTTTGTACAATTTTAATTATGCTTGCCCTAAAAAAAACCACTGCTTATTAAGGGCTATTTAATAATAACTGTTTATTCCTTCTCCATAAAGAAAAGAGATGCCAGATCCCATAATTAGCAGCTTAATGTGCTGAAATGAATGGTCCCTTAGACCAACACAAAGCCAAAGGGAGGAACTTTGGAAACCGATTCGATGCTTATAAACGGGGTCTTAGGATGCAGGGAGAGGCTGCAGATGGTCCCAGCTACACTTCCACAGAGAAGTGCATTTTCAGGACCCATTATTTGTTCAACAAAAACGGTTTAATAACCTGACAGTGAAGTTGTAAAATCCTACAAATGCATTCCAAGTTTTCATGGAGGCTTACATTCTAAGCAGGAGAAGCAGGAACGAGGACACCAGTGAATATGTAAACATGATCATGAATGAGATGAAGTGAGTCTGGTCCACAGACAAAGCTTAGCCAGAACTGAGCAGGGGAAACGGCTTGGGACTTAGGGTAACTATTGGAAGACTATAGACAAATTCAGATACAAATTAAAAAATCTATAAAGAATAGAATGACTCTCAGGATGTCTTTGTAGATAGTGGAAATCGAGTCTGAGAATATTCTCTGGCAGGGATGAGAGTGTTAGGTTGAAGTCTGGAAGATCAATAGTAAATAAAGCATAGCCTAGTAAACAATGAACAGTTTTGTAGGAGGGAAAATTAAAGTCATCGTGGCTAGATGATGGCTAGATCATACTGTGACTTTTAATAATAATTCATATTAAGAGATCAATTTAGCGTGGCAAATAGTTATACATACTTTAATTGTATCCTTGTTCTCTCTCTCTCTCTCTCTCTCTCTCTCTCTCTCTCTCTCTCTCTCTCTCTCTCTCTCTCTCTCTCTCTTTCGTGGACTGATCCCGTATCCTATGAGATCTGATGCAATCTCCAGGCAAAGAGTGCTAGAACTCATGTCTACATCATTCCTTGTTTCTTCTGTTTTATACTGATAATTTTATATAAAACTGGAAAGCATTACAAAATAATATGAAACATTATACAATTATTTATTATGTCCTGTGCATTGTGGGTTTTTTATTGTTTATTTGTTATTTTGAGACAAAGTCTCATTCAAAAACCTGGACTATTAATTTAAATAAAATAAAATTGTCAATTAACTCATGATCCTATATGCTCAGCCTGAATGCTGTTGCTATAGGTGTTCATGACCAGGCCTCCTTATACAATGACATTTCTTTTCAATCTCTTTTTAAAATATGACTCACAATGTATCAAAGAGATATTATGAGAAATCATTTGTGAGCTATTGAAACAAGATTCTTACTATGCAAGTAAAAAGTTTAGGCTTAATTTCCCTACTTAATAAGCCATTGAGGTATGTAGGTAATCATTTACAGAACACTGCTCGCTGGACAGTACCTATGTAGGAATAGAAACAGGGAAAACAGTGAGATGCCTGAACCTTTCATCATCAGGATGGAGATAGCAGTTTGAACCAAAGTGAGGCAGTGAAGGGGTAAAATGTGATTGAATATGTTGATGAATTGAATGTAGGGAATAAAGAAAATAGAAAAATCATGGGTTGGTGTCAGTAACTGGGTAAACCATGGCATCCTTTGACATCCTTGTGAAAGTAGCTGATAAAGGAGTTTGATTTAAGCACTGGTTCTGAGGGGTGTTGAATATTTGCATTATCCTTCAGACACAGGAGCAGAGCTAGCAACAAAGTGAATCTTCCTATCAGATGCATGCAGAGAAAGATTAACATGTGGTGTCAATTAGAATGTTTGCATGAGCACACGGAACTGAACATGGCCAGAAAAGACGATAAGGCAGGTGTAACTGGGAAGGAAAGTGAAAAGCAAGTCTCAGGTCATTCCAGCCCAGAGAGGATGATGGCTCAGATGCTAATTGCCATGCACACACAAGATCCAGAGTTTATAAAAAGCTGGTGTGGTTGTCTGTGCTTGTAATCCCAGCACTGGGGAGGTAAAGACAGGAAGGCCTCTAGGACTCAGTGGTCAGACAGTGTAACCCAGTTCTCAAGTTCCATATTGAGTAAGAGACCTTGTCTCAAGAATTCAACACTGATATCATCTAAGGATGAATAGTACCTAAGTCATCCTCAAGCCTCCACACACATACACACCAGCATGCACAGGAACATATGCACACACACGCGCACATGCAACACACACACACACACACTAAAAATTGTAAAAGTAGAAAAATATCAGAGAATGAGATGCAAGACACCTTCCATTTGGACAGTCAGCCCTCAGGGAAACTGAGTCCTCGTGCTCCCACCACCCCTTTGCTGACCTGTCACAGTTTAACACTCCTTTACTTTGCAGATTGCTCTGGGATTATTCATGAGTCTAGATTTCTATATTCTCTTTCTAACTTTGCTACAAACTGGCTGCCGTCCAGGCCTCTGTTTTGTCTTTTTTTTTTTTCTGTCTGTCTTGTCATCACTCAGTGCTTGTTTATTGTGTAACAGCAGAAAGCTACTAAGTGCGAGTCTGAGTAGAAGTGAATAGAAGATCAGTATAAACTCTTGCATCAAATGGACACCTTATTGCAAGGTAGCATCCCCTTAAGTAAAATTACTTAAATGCAGCCATCCTTTTGTATCCATGGATGAAAAGATGTTAAAACCTAGAGGTATAAGACTCAATGGAAATTGGCTCCATGTTTACATGTAACCTACACACACATTTCTATGTACTTGCATCATCTCTACTTACTTGTAATACCTATATAATATAAATGCTACTAAAAGTTGTTAAAATTATAACCTTTGGCTACTAATGAGCCAAACAAATTTATATATGCTCAATAGAGACAAGATTCAAGATTTTTCCTCAAATATTTAAAAAAAATCATTACTTCCTTTTTCTCCTCCTCAACTGTTGTCATTGTTTTCTTCTTCTCCTCCTCCTCCTTTTCTTTCTTCTACTCCTCCTTCTCTTTCTTCCTTCCTCTTCCCTTTTCTTCCCTTCTTCGTGTGTGTGAGACAGTATATGAAAGAGAGAGAAAGTGAGAGAAATGGTAAGAGTGTGTTCTATGGGTGGGGCGTGCAACAGCACATTTGTAGAGGTCAGAAAAGAGTTTTCTAGTATTGGTTCTCTCATTTTTTCTTCACATGGGTTCAAGGGATGAGACTTGGGTCTTCAGACTTGTGTGGCAAATCTTTTACCTGCCAAGTCGTCTTGCTAGCCCTACAAGTATTATTGACGCCAGGCATAGATCTGTAATCCATTATGTGGAGAAGAATCTAGACTGAGTAAGGGAACACCATGTAATATAACATCATTAGGATTTTTCATATTCTCTGTTGAGTGCAGTGGTGAAACTTTATTTTTATATTGTCAAATCAACTTTTTAACCCTGAGAAAACATTTCTAAGTTCTCAATATGGGCAATCTTTGCTAACATAAAGCAAGCCTGTACCTACAACCACATTAAAAAAACTTCCTGCAGTCGAATAGACAGAGGCAGGATGGACCTACAGGATAACTGTCAGAATAGAAGAACTTACTATAATATTAATACAGCATTTGATTTTTTTCCTGGTGCCACCTTTAATAGGTCAGAGTAACTGTACAATTCATTATATTCTTCCTGAGAATAATTTATATCCCCCAACAAACTAAAGGGAAGGTATGCTTTCCAAACTGTCTAACAGAACGCATGGTGTGAAAACAGCACATCAGAGACCCACATCCCTGTCTGTCCTGTACAGCATTTGAGCACTGTGTGTGCTCAGCTAAAGAATAGAGAGATCTATCTAAGAACATGAAAGTCAGAGAGGAGTGAGTTTGGTGGTTCATGTGTAATTTCAGCCCTCAGTGCAGAAGGGCAGGAACATTGTGGATTCCTGCTGACTACGGACACAGTGAGTGACCCTGTCTCAAACAAACAGAAAAACAAAGCTGGATATATTTAAATAGAATTTTAAATGTTTTTCTTTGTTTGTTTGTTTGAGATAGAATCTTACACTACAGGGCATGCTGACCTAGAACTCACTATGTAGCCCAAGACTCACTGTAATCCTCATGACTTGGCTTTTCACCTCCCTGTTTTTTGTTTTTGTTTCTTTAATTAGAACACTTACCTGACCTTCAAGTTTTACTATAGCATCAACACGTCAGTTGGTTTTGCTTTTTTTTTTCTTTTATTGAAGTCTAACACTTTCTCAGTGTTATTTTTTGGTAAAAGATTCCTCTTCTGAATTCAGAGTTTTTAGGCAGAATCTAAATTTGGCATTGAAACTCAAGGGATGGATAAGAATGAGGGTGAAAGTGTGATCATGTATGAGCAAACAGATTCAGCATGATTAGGCTGCGTCCACGCTCACCTATACAAATGTATTCTGCTTGTTTTCATAGACAGTGTAATGTAAAGGGAGAGAAACAAAGGGATTGGAAGCTTGGGGTGTTGCTAGGTGTGCATCACTCCCCGGGTTCAATCTGCAACTCTGAAAAATCATAAATAAATAATTTAATACATAAATAAAAACCACACTATGAAGTAAAATTCAAGCTTCTAAGTGTTGGCTTTAAACTTAGAGCTTTTCAGATCATTTCCCTTGAGAAAATTGCTTTGCCTTAAGGAATAGCTGTTAGTTTTGGACTTTTTCTTGGAAATTGTTAAGAATTAAATTAGATTAAGTTTACTGGAGGATCCCTAGGGCAAAACCAAATCAGCAAATCTGAACTTGATGACTTTTCAGCCTGGACATGATATCAGGATGGGGAATAACTTAACTATTTATGTAAATCAAGATTCTCAAGCTGAAATGTTTGAATATTCACTCTGTGAATGAACCCTGCCTTCCCCAATGCTGGGCTGGGTGTTGTGGTTAACTCTGAATGGAAATATCTTCCTTGCCTGCTTTATCTTCCAGTCCGCATTCACGGGTTTGAATTCTTTGTATCCACTCTGTTGTTTTTCTCCCTTGTAACAATGACAGCTGAATGGCCTCCTTGAGCTGAATAAAGACTAACTATGCCTGTGGAATCTTTTAGAGAGAGTTTCCATTTAGCACTTTTCCCCCATTTTATGTACATAGGTGTTTGTCTGCATTTGTCTGTGTACCAGGTATGTGCCTGATGCCTAGGGAGGCAAGTAGAGGCTGTAGAAGCCGCTGGAACTGGAGTTACAGTCCGTTGTGAGCTGCCATGTGGGTACTGGGAATCAAACCCAGGACCTCTAGAAAATCAACAAGTACTGTCAACAACTGAGAGACCTCTCCTGTCCCCCATTAACATCTTGTAAATTAATTAGTTTTCTTAAGTAGAGTCTCATTATATGTCCCCGACTACCCTGGAAGCTACTGTGTTGATCATCCCTGTCTTCACTGGCTACATGAAGAAATTAATGTCTAAGAAATTAAGACTGTGGACAGTTCCTTATCATTTTTATATCCCCAGCATCTACTACAGGCCTGGCACATAGTAGGCTTTAGGTAGATGTTCAGGATCATTGAGCCAGATATGTTCATGGATGCTATAGATATGTTTATGGGCGGTGTTTTCATGTCTGGGAGAGAGGAGTGAGGAATTCCAGAGCAGGTCATGGTACGGACTCAGTGTGGGACATTAGTGACTGGGTTTGAGGATCAACTCTTTAATCTTAAAGATGTATGGTCACAGATATGTCGTTTCTTCTTTCCAAGACTTTTTCATCTTTGAAATGAGCTATTAATGATGGCAGTACATACTAAAAAAGAAAATTATAAGGACCAAATAATAAGATAACACACACAAAGTGCCTATCATGGTGTCTGCTGCAGAATAAGTAATGAACATTGATCTGTTATGCATGCATCTTGCTCTGTGTGTGTGTGTGTGTGTATTTGCAAGAGAGAGAGTGACAGACTTATAAAATGTACTTAGTTTTTGTATGTTCAGTTCTTCCTCTCTGCAGCACTATTTAAGTGTTGTGAACTACTTGTTAATTTAAATGATGGAAGGAGAAAACAAGAGGAGAAGAAGGGTGATATTGAGAAAGACACAGAGGGAAATGGAGAGAGAAGTTAATGGACCAGGAAGAAGGGCAAAGGACAACGGCAGCAAAGGCATGAAGTCTTGGCTTCACTTTCACCTGCTGTCTTTTTTGATCTTTTCTCTGTGGCGTTGCCTTCAGTGTAGGCACAGGCTACATTTCATTCCTCACCTGGTGACACATCTCTTGGAGTGCCCACAGCCAAACCATGTGTGATCACACACACCCAGCCTGTAGCAAGCAGAAGAACGGCACCCAAATGACGATTTCCTATTCTCAGGAACCTAGGGTTTCTCCAAGTTATATGGCAAGGGGATGCCATCTAACTGAACTGTGTGTGACTTTCTCCTGGTATCTGCTTCTTTTCCATCCTCCCCATTTCTTTCCTTAGACTTCCCTTCTATTGGTCTCTGGGGATAAACTCTTACAGAGGGGAGCCCAAGCGTACCCCTAACATTGGCAGATGAAATGTAAATAGAAATGCTTTTATGTTATAATAAAGCTTACAAAATATCCAGTATTGATCTATTCTCTCCTAGTTCATTCTACCTCAGTTATGACAAGGAAGGCTATATTCACATTGGCATTTCGTGATGGAATATGCTATCCTTTGGAGATTCAGCCTGAAGTCTCCGTTCCCAACCCTAAGCCCACCTTGGCATCTCTTGCTAGTCATGGATTTCCCTACATGCTAAACAGGAAAGTGAACATGGATGTGGATGTTCCAGCCTATATGTCTTACATCCACCCCACAACCTTCACTAAGGTCCAGACTTTGCCAACCTCTGAAGCCTGATGGGTATGAGCTGAACACTCTTTTTGAGTTGATAAATGTCGAGACCTTAAAACCTTTTATCTGCATATCAGTTACAGAACAGGCAAACACGAAGAGTTTTAATCTACACACGTGTTACAGACCCTTCAAGATCCCCCCAGGGAGAATCAATCTGTGCTCAGAGCATTGGGACTACAGGAGTGCAAAAGTCAAGAATGGTTGTCTTCCCTGCAAGTCACATGATTTGTAATCTTAAGTCATGGGATCAGTTCTGAGACAAATGTCTGTGCCATGTGAGAAGAGCCTCAAAGGAGCTGGCACACTTTAAGAAATCAGGGAAAATGTAGAAGAAGTGACTTTGCAGTTTTATCTTCAAGGAGCTCATGTTTTAAATTTTTAATTAAGTATTTTACTGTATTTCTATTACTTGTTTGATCAATTAATTACTTTTTCTGGAAAATATTTTTATGAATCCCAACCCCCGTTTAAAGCCCAAAGCTCCTCAGACACCTTCTTGAAGTGAGTTTTAAATATTCACTGGGAAGCTCTCACTTGGCCACACCTTTCCTGTCCTGGCACAACTGTTATTCAATGGTTATTGTTAAATGAATGAACACACTGAGAACTGTGAAGGTACTGGCCAGAAACCATTATTAAAAATGGAATATTTTGAAAGGGAGCGAGGGCTCTTCATAAACATGGCACCTGCTGCATGATTTGAGTAAGTAACAAAGAAGATAACTTAAGGTATTTTCCTCTTCCACAGGCCAATGGCCAGTAAGAGCAAAAGGAGCTAGCACAACAGAGATGTGCCAGGGATCAACAGGCACTGTTTCAGAAGCTGTCTTGTCTGCATGATGGATGCTCTTTTCATGACAGTATTATTGGTAACATTTCTTAGTACCGTTCACAGAATGACGATGTAAAGTAGCTTACAATATCCCACTAGATCCTGGTCCTGGTCTAATGGGATACTTTCAGCTACCTTACATCCAGGATATAACTCTAATGCATGAACTGACTTTGTGGAACTTATTCTCTATGGGGAGATAGCTTGCTCAGCCCAGGCACTGGGTGAGGGAGAGGGGGTTGGTCCTGCCTCAAGGATGTGATGGGACAGACTTCATTGATTTCCCAGGGGAGGTCTTACCCTCTCAGAGGAGCAGATGGGGGAGGAGAGGAAGAAGGGAGAACTGGGATTGGTATGCAAATGATAAATAAAATTAATTTTTAATAAAATTAAATTAAATTAATCATGAACACCCAACAAAAAAAAAAAAACAAAAATAAATCTCATTAGAAAGACCTGGCAATTAATTTTAGATTTTAGGGTTTGAAAAGTGTAGTAGAATGTGTTTTTGTCTGTCGAATTTCTTGGGGTTGTGTGTGTGTGTGTGTGTGTGTGTGTGTGTGTGTGTGTGTGACTGGAGCAGGAGAATCATTTGAGCCCAAGGAGTACAAAATTATTCTGAACAACATAATGAGCCTTTGTCTCTTAAAAAATAAAATGTGGGACCAAGGGTGGAGGTGGTGATAATGGTGGTAGTGATGTTAATGATAGAGGTAGAGATGGTGATACTGAGGATAGAAACGGTGATAATGATGATGGAAATGATGGGGATAATGGGGATGGAGATGGTGATGATGAATGGTGGTGCTGATGAGGGTGAGATTGTGATAACGATGGTAGAGATGGTGGTGGTGAAGGCAGGGGTTGTGATAATGTGGTAGTGGCATTGATAGGTGTGGTGATAGTGGTTATGGTTGTTATGTGAGTTAATTTGTGACATAAATATTTTAATTCACCTTTCACATTCTCAATCACTAAGAAATGTCAAGAAAAAAGTCAGACCACACAATTTATTTGAGCATATTTTAACATATAATCCCCAGCTCTGAAAATTATCATAAGTATTCTAACAAGAAATTTCCGATTTTCTGGGGCTGAGGAAGTGACTTGGGGTTTAAATTGACTGCAGTGTAAGGAAGAGGACCTGAGTTTGATCTCAAGAACCCACATAAATGCCAGGTAGTCATAGCTTCCTGCCCATAATCCTAGCTTCAGAAAGTAGCACCAGGGATCCCATTCTAATCTGATCTCCCAGGAGGCATGTTTGTATCTTTGTAGGCACACATGCACGTGTGAACGTACATACATGTGTGAGCAGCCTTGAGTTTGAGGCTGGGATTTTTGCTCATTTGCTCTTCTACCTCATTTTTTGAGACTGAGTCTTTCATTCATAACCAGAGCTCAATGGTACGGCTGCTGGGCAGTTTGTCTAGGGAGCTTCAATCTCTACCCTTTGACGCAGTAACTACACATTACCTGTTGATGTAGCAAGCGTTTAATCAGGTTCTGTGGATCCAAACTCCAATCCTTTGGTTAGATAGTGACTACTTTAACTGCTGAGCCATCTCCCCAGCCCATTCTTCTCTTATATTTTAATGGATCATCTAACCCAAAAGTCAAGGAGTGAACTTAAACATTTGCTCTGAAACCACTTTTCCTTGCTCACAATGTGAACACACAATCACTTACTGTAACCCTGCATTCTTCCACTTACCAGGGATATTAGCCCCCTAATGACAGTCATTCACCAGAAACAGATGAAGTTTTTCCTCAATATAATCTTAAAACCCAGGTCCCTCTAATTCCTTGTATTCAAGAATGAGCAACTTCTACAGTCCCGCCTTGGTGGTACTTTCTCTCTTGAGGGAAAGTCCACTCTGCCATGATTCCTGATTAATTTTAGGTGTAAGAAGAACATGTGGGTTAAAGGAAAGATGAAGATAGATGCCCTAAGATCTTAAATGAATGTAGTTTCTGTTGTTAAACCATTTCCTATTAACAATATGAGTTGAGCATGATTGTGCTAGGCTTAGTTAGTTCTTTTCCTTGTTTAAACATATATACCTTGGCTGCCTCGTTTCTACATATGGCTTAACTCATATGAAGAATTTGAGGACATAGAAACCTCGTTAGGCCCTCCACACATGGCACAGTATCAGACATTTATAAACAAGTGCTAATTATAAAACTACTTGTGGGAGGAGGGGGGAAAAGGGAGACGGGGAGGGAAATGGGAGGCGGGGAGGAGGCGGAAATCTTTTTTTTTTCAATAAAAAAATTATATTTAAAAAAAAAAACTACTTGTCATGTGTTATGTAACCAACATAGTTTCACAGTAAAAAAAAAAATACTCTTACTTAGCATTTAAAAAATAACCTGTGTTTTCCTGGGAAGGACTGTATCTAAATGTCTCTTGACCTTGCCATCAGATGGATCTGCTCCCTCTGATTGACAGGTGGAATGATGTCTTCAGACCCTCCTGTTCCATTCATCCCCCTATTTCTCTTGGTTTATTCGACTTTAGGGGCCTGAGGAGAGATTGCTCTGCCTTCCCTGTTCTGCGAGGCTTCATAGTTTCTCTGGCAACAGTAATAGAAGTTCAGGAAAGGTCTGGAGATGCCTTTCCACATTCAGACAACAGTGTGGCATTTCGGAGTCATCTGGGAAAGTAGGAACTTGTGGATGGAGAGTAATTTTTAGGAATGTGAAAGGATAGTTTGTGGCTTACCAGCAAATTTCCAGCACGTCTATCTTCTGTGGTGGATTCCTGACTCTGCCTTCTTCCTCCCCGCATTCCATTTAGTTGTCCCTTCCTAGCTCTGCTCCCCTATAGCTCTGCTATAGGCTCAAAGCAGTTCCTTTATTCATTAACCAATGAAAGCAATACATGGACAGAAGGATCACCAAACAATACATCAAAAGGGTAGTAAAGCTATCATTTGTATTATTCTCATTTCATTTTGGAACAATGAGCAACCTGTCATGTATATATACACACATCCTTCCGGAACCTCCCTTTTCCTTTCATATGATATCAAAATCCTAACTTTTCTCTATGGAAAATTAATACAGTTTGGTCTGTGGGGCAAAATTATAGGGAGCAGGAATCCAGTATGTTTCTTGGTCAAGGGATAGGGTGTCATGCAAGCTTCCCAGGTAAGACTTCCATTCTTCAGTCATACCCTGGGACTACTAGCTCTCAGGTTTTCTACTACATATGGTGATTTCTTAAGAAGTGATTACTTTGGCTGGTGTGTGGACAGTGGCTCCCTAGGGGAAATAGACTACAGTCATAGTTGGGGGTTTCAGAGAGGAGATGAGAAAGAATCAAGTTTTCTAGTTCTTTTAGTGACAGAGTCATTTGTTGATGTTGGCAGGAAAAAATGATGGAATAAGGAACACCGTCCTTTTGGAAGCTAGTATTTATACTAGAGCTGATGTGCGTATTTCTTTAGCGGTGCTACGACATCCTAGAGTTTAGGGACAAGCTGTCAGGAAGAGTATGCCGTCTCCTTTCGGAGACATTATTCAATTTGCCAGTAAATAGATGAGCATGCTGGGAAAGCTGACAGTAAATAAGACCCTGAGAAGTCAGGTAATTGAATAATCATGACATTAATCCTTGTTCAGATGTTGTAACATTCGTCTTGGAGGCATAAAATACTAAATTTGTGATTTTTCTGTATGTCATTGCTCTCAGAATATTCTGCTTATTGGGCAGCTGCAGGCTCCTCAACGCATGTGTGTTAATTCACATCTATCAAGTTTGACCTGCCACCAAAGTTCATCTTCACCCAGGATCCCAAGCTCCAGCTCATATTTTTCTTTAAATTAAAAAAGCTAGGGTGTTTTGATTATATCTTAAATGAATGAATATAATTACACAAATCCTTCTTTTTATTCATAGAAGAGGGAGGAAAATAAATATTAATTTCTATGCCTGAAGCAGAAAGAAAATTGGGGACAATATATTGCTGGATTGCCACTTTTCAACCATAGTATTCCTGTGTCAGGAAATAGTTTGACTTGTGCCATCCAGTAGAATCTCTATCCCACCTGTCTCCCTCATCCCTGCCTGCTTCTCTCTCTTCCTCCACTCCCCTCCTTTCCTCCACTCCCCTCCTCTTTAAATTTTATCATCTTTACCTTATAACCTTCAGAGGATTGGTCTTGAGAATTCTTCTTCCACTTTAACTGTTCTCTCTTCCCTCTTTTTCTCCATTCCTCCATCCTAGAACAAATCTCTTACTAAGGGTGGATTAACTGACTTCTTTGTCAGCCTTGGTTACCTGGAATGTGCATCCACTCTCTCTCCATTCAATTTCCTAGTTTCTTTCCAACACAGAAACCGTATCCATCAGGTGTTTCTGGGTGGCCCCAGGTCATCTTTCTCTTCAGTGCTGTGTAGTACTTCTCACGCTGGTTATATGAACTGTCTCCTATAACTGTGCTCTGCCTCACTAATGTAGGCGAATATCTAAGAGAAAGAGGAAGGCTGATGTTTGGCTTATGTCTGTTGTCTCATTCTTGGATCTATACACACCACCCTTTTTAATTTAAAACCTATTAAGTTCATTCTTAACTCGGGACTTAATGACCATTTCTTAGGTTTATAATTCTTCATTCTGCTGAACCATTGATGAATGTCTTATGATCATGCCTAACCCACTCTACATAGCCCTGCATATTTTCTTCACTGCTCACCCAGTTATCAGTCAGAAGACTCTCAATATTCTTCCAAGTCTCTGACATTATCTATTGATTTCATATATGCATAGATTAGAAGCATGTGTCTCTGTCTTTAACGTAAGTGCTAACAGAACGTGACCTTGCTTGTTTCCTTTATCTTAGCTTTCCAGTGTCCAGAGTAGTGCCTGACAGGCAGAAGACACTTGATAGAAACTTACTCCTTAGTGGGTCTATTCCTCTAAATGTTTTACATTTCCCATGTCAATACATATTGCTAAGTACTGTTGTCATACCACGTTCTATTGAAAACCAAAGAAACAAAATGTATCGCCAGACTGTTGCCTGCTGCTCATCCAGAACTGTATTGAAGTTCTTAGAAACAGACATTTGCGAAATAATTGTCAAGCAAACATTTACAGAGTCCACTGTGCCCTGTGGAGGATTACATAGTGTATGATTACAGAGACAGCTCAGCAGTGTTTATCTAGAAGTGCTCAGATTAGAAAAACTGGTTACCATGTGCCACTTGCACAGTGGCCACATAAGGAATGTATGGTGTGGGAGGTCCTTCTGTCTGTGTGTTGCTTTTCTTGGTTAATGAATAAAGAAACGGCCTTGGCCTGTTGATAGGGCAGAACTTAGGCAGGCAGGGAAACCTAGGTTGAATGCTGGGAGAAAGAAGGGCAGAGTAAGGGGATGCCATGGATCCGCTGTTGGAGATAGATGTGCTGAAACTTTGCTGGTAGGCCAAAACCTCGTGGTGATGCACAGATTAATAGAAATGGGTTAAATTAAGATGTAAGAGTTAGCCAATAAGAAATTAGAGCTAATGGGCCAAAGAGTGTTTTAATTAATACAGTTTCTGTGTGATTATTTCGCTTCTGGATGGCTGGGATGAACAAGTGGTTCCTTGCAACAAATGTCAATAATTCACAATGCATTTCACATGAGGGATATGCCATCCTAGTATGTATTAGTTTGAGCATCGGCCTGCCCTCATTTCCAGAAAATTTAGTGTACTATCAATCATATTTATAATACTACTTTTGTGAATTAGCTGCCTGCTGCTTGAGCAGACAGTTTCTAGGCCCCCCCCCCCCCCGCACACACACACACACGGTGCCTCAGACAGGTAAATGAATTCTTTGGGAATGAATCCAGCAGTAGATACTCCCCCTCGACCCTTACTGCTGGGATTCTTGGAATCCATTCTAGGGCCTCACACGTGATCAGCAAGAGCTCTCTATCTTTGCATCTTACCTCTATAATCCTGATAGCTCTGTTCACGTTGTCATCTATAGTATCTTCCACTAAAGGAAAACCTTATAGAATTCTCCACTTTTGTGCATGGTTCTTCTCTTTGGATCTCCAGGCATAGGCGGAGGGTAAGGAACTTTTACCTGAGCCATCTCCCCAGCCCTGATAGACATGTTCTTATTACAAACCGTGGTGTTGTCAATTCCATAAAGGAATTCCTTGTGTCTGTGCCTACTACATTGGGAATTTACTGACTTCCAACAGCATAAAGCAAGAAGACTGTGAGTCAGAGGGCAGCCTGGGCTACAGAGTGAGACCAACAGGAACCTGGATTCTATCTCAGCCCTCTTTCTACCTGTATGACTTTAGACAAACAAGGGAAGTCCGATCCCTTTTATTTGATATTGATCTGAAGATAATAATTGCATAGAAAGGGTTGTCGTGAAATTTAAGATGCTGGTGACATGCTCTGACCTTCATATCAGTCTCCAGCACATGGTAAGCACACAGTCAAGCTTGGGTAGCAATGTCCCATCCCTGTCACTATGTCTATGCCTGACTCTGCAGATACCATTACTGTGATCATAGCTGTTACTACTAGTCATTGGCCTTCAATGACTCTTCTTCAGTGTCTTGTATTTGTACTTTCTTAAAAAGCTACTGTTATCTGAAGCTACAGGTGGAAGAACGTCTCCCAAAATCCTGACAAAGTCTTAAGCTGCCCTGTAATGGTATACTGGGATGTTGCAGACCTTTATTGAGTTGGGTCCTGGTATGAAGCTTGGCCATTTTGGTTACAAACTTAAAGCTGATAACACAGTACTTGGCCCCCTCTTGTGTATGATTTATTGTTGTCATGGAGTGAGTAGCTTCCTCCATCATGTACCCCAAGATGGTATACTGACTGGACACCATGTGCCCAAGGGCAATGGAATCTACTGACTACCAATTGAAATATCCCAAAGTATAAGTCACAATAAACTGTTCCCCTTTTAAAGTTATTTATCTCCAGTATACTGTCATAGTCAACTAACACAACTAGTATTCTCACTTACTTGCTTACAAACGATTGTGTATGACATGATATAAAATGTTTCACTTTATGAAAATGGAAATTTGCTTTCTCTATAAGGGGTGCCATTTACTCCTCTGAAGGTGTCTTAAGATTTCCTTTTACCAGAGCCTGAAACCAATTGGCTTCAGAACAGACTCCCAGGAATCCAATACCACGAGAACTACTTCAGCACTTGAAAGTTACTCAAATCAGTAGCTCGCAATAGGAATTTACCCAAATTAAAATGGATAGAAATTTGCATTCTCATTTGCAATCAGCAATCTCTCTGACTTACTCTAGTTCTTGATCAAGAGGTGAGATGATCACATTTGCCTTTCTAATATGGTCACAGTAGAAAACAGGCCCAAATTATCCCTTTAAAACTAATAATAAGCATTTCAAATCAGCGAGCTGCAAGGTCTTTGTGAACATCCATGCAAGACCCTCTCCCATGTCCTTTGTTCTATCTGTATACATGAGCAACCTTAGGTTTCTGCGCTCTAATCTTGCCATCTGTTTGATATGTTTAAACCTGTTTAATGGCATTTATATTTGATTTGTTTGCCTTTGAAATGTGCAATTCTTCTTTCTTTTTGCTAGCAATAATAAGAAAAGAACAGAATAGAATATTATTTAGAACGTCACTGTCATACTAACCCATCATTCTTCCAACATGTGAGCCTTGTGAAAGCCCTGTGCTTCTATTCAGTCCCAGGGAAGCAGTGAATGCAAACCTCTTTCTTACCACCTTGATTTCTCAAGGTAGCAGCAGGAGTACCAAAGGGCACTGATTGACTCCCACCAGGTCTGGTTGGCAAGTACCATGTTTGTCTTCTCCATAGCCGTAGCTTTTGAGCACCTGTTTTTGTGACCTGAAGGTTTTGGGTTTCATGTGCCTCTCCCTAGATCGGTGAATATACTATTTCCTGTTCCAATGAAGGTGTGGGCTAGAGAGATGGCCTGCACTGCTTTTTAGAGAGGACATGAGTTTAGTTCTTATTGGGCATGTTGGGTGGCTCAAAATAACCTGTAACTCCATCTGCATGGGGATCCTACACCCCAAGGCTCTGTAGACACCTGTACTCATGTGCACATACACAGACAAACACCCATATATATAT